>NW_017306536.1:1226937-1254055 GCF_000935625.1 Nanorana parkeri
CCCCCTCTTCTCCCACCTCTGTCCCTCCTAAACAGGTTATACCCCTCTATATTAGTAGCCCAGTCATGCGTGCTGTCCAGCCAGGTTTCCGCTATACCCACTATATCGAAGTCCTCTTCAATTAGCCTAATTTCAAGCTCCTCTATTTTATTTGCCAGACTTCTTTTATTAAGCACAAGTCAGCTGGTCAGTTTTTCTTCATTTTGTTAAAAAATCAACCAGTTTTGCAGGATTATTGCCATTTTGGTGAAATGGCTTGGTCATCTTGACAAAGGTTTCTTATGGAGGGTCGGGGGCAATGGCAGTGTGAACCATCATCTAAAAACAATGGGAAGTGCTCCCGAATGCTATGTGGTATTTGACAGGAGATGTCATTTTGTGGCGATTTTTCACCGGGTACGGATGGTTAATTTTGGTGGGTTGGCGGGTGTCGTGCATCGTGATTGATGCTGGATTACATCGATGCAGCCATTTTTTTTAAGGAATAGTCAAAAATGTACTCTTTCTTTTTTTTTTTCAATTAAAGGAGAACTATGGGGTCAGTGTTTTTCCCCATAGTTCTCCTTAGGGTAACGGGAGGACACAAACTAGCGTCCTCCCGTCACCCTAAGCTCAATATACTGAGACGCCGCACGTAGATGACGGGATCAGCCCAGCTGCGTGAGTGACAGCTGATTTTCTCTAAAAGTGTGGTTTCTTTATTGACTTAAAATTTTAACCCTTTAGTGAATGGGTAGGGGTACAAGTACCCCTTACTCATTCACAAGGGGGGAGGCATCTGGGTGCCCCCATAAGTAAAGGGGTACCCCGATGCAAACAAGCCCCCTGCCCGCAGACCACCACAACCACCGGGCCAGGGTTGTGGGGGAAGAGACTCTCTTTTGCAGACTGTAAAAAAAAAATATATATATCTGACCTGAAGAAGAGAGGTTCACTCTCGAAAGCTTGTCTGTTATATACATCCACAAACGAAATTTCGTACAGACTACCACTAATCAATTTCTTCCGAATCCGAATCCCGAAACGAATTGACTTTCAGACCCGAATCCCAAAAAACGCAAATAACGCAAAATCCGAATAAAAACGGAACGAAACAAAACAATTTTTTTTGCCGGTGCACATGTCAACTGCAGAAGTTAAAGGCACAATGTAAATTATTAATATTTGTATACTAAATTATTAATAAAAGTATTATATAAATGATTAATAGTAATGGTTCCATCACAATAAAAACAAAGGGTAGCCTTCCACTCACCCCTCTAGGCTGGTGCCCTAGGCTGGTAACGATATGGCTTTGCCATTAATCTAGAACTAGCAATGTTTCCATACTTCTTAATTCTTTTCACTAGTTGTGTTTCCGTTCTGGGAATACATTTTCAGGAATTACTGTAGTAAGTAAGATTAAACAGGCTACACTGTGACAGCAAGCACAGAACATTCAATGCCTTTAAGGTACTGTGTTCCCAAGCAAGTTTCTTACAATATTTTTTCTAAATGTCTGACTTCTTCCAGCGATGAGTCATAACTCTGCTAGACCCGCCGCCTTGAAATAGTGGGGTGCGATCTGGTGCGCCAGGTTGGAAAAAGTCCTTCCAGAAAATGTCATCCTACCTTTGTGCTTCTGGGAGGGAGAAGATGTCATTTTGTCACTAGTTGCTTAATGCTCTGAAGTGACTTTTTATTTGCAGACAAGAGCGACTTTATTTGTATTGATGAGAAAAAAGACTTAAATGGAAATCCCACGCACGATTAATTGTATTCATTTTAGCAAAACCTTGTACTTGTAGCAGAGTAAAAAATGTATTGATTTTGTTTCCTTATTTCAGCTTTGTTTTGTTTTACAAGACTAAAGATTTTAATTGAGTGAAATAGTGACGTAAAAGTGGCCAACAATGGAAACAAAAATCAAGGAGTAAACTGATGTGAAGCTGTCCATAGACATATGCAGTGATTGGGCAACTTATTGTTAGGTGCACTGCAATGCCATTACTTTTTAATAGCACCACAGTGCACCCAGCCATCGCATCTGTGTTGTATTGCACCACATCATATGATAACCTATTACCATGCGATGTGGTGCAATGCGAATTAAAAAAAACTTGCATGCACTTTTTCAGTGAGATTTAGGGGGTGATTTACTAACCTAAACACACGCACGCACCAGGTGCGTGTGATTTTCACACAGCAAAACGTATTTATGAACCAAAAAGTCTCTAAAAGCATATTTCCACTAATGCCATATATGGAAAAATCATGCACATGATGCATATATAATGCTGCTTCACAGTTTAGACAAAAAGGGTTAGCTCATGCATTTACATTCCTGCATTCATCAACGCAAGCAACACAACATAGAGCTAATTTACACAACATGACCTTGTAATTCATGCAGGGCTTTGCAAAACACACCTGCTGGGTGTGTACACACTACAAAGGTGTTTAGATTCCATCCATAGATCATGCTGGGAGGGAACACACTACAGAGGTGTATACATATTCGTGGTGTGTTTATAAGGTTAGTAAATCAACCCCTTAGACTCAAATAAATGGGCTGCCCTACAGCAGCACACCACAGTACACCCTACAGCACCTCTACAATGTTTTATTGCAGAGGTGTGAAGGGGGGCTATATCTGTTTTATATCTGCCAGGGGTGGAAAATGGCATTGCTGACTGTCTGTCTCGTTTTCAGTGCCAGAGTTATCAGGCCTTGGTGCCAGAAGCTTTGAGGTAGTGGTTCTATGCACAGACAAAATGTGACAGGTTGCACTGGAGTAGTAGATAGCTGGCTACAGAGGTCTTTGGTGCCTAGCACTTGGCGGCATTGGGAAGAAAAGGAACAGAATTGTTGGGAGGCAGGGGAACCAGTTCTGTTGATGAACTTGATTTTGTGGCATCTAGTGTCTTTGAAGACAAAAGGTGCCTCAGTGGTGTCCATCACAAGGTCAATTTCAGCTTTACAGTTTTTTCGGATTCAGGATAGATGGCACAAAAGGTTATCTAGTGAGGCAGATGCTGAAAGGAATGCAGAGGACTGGACCAATTGCAGATAAGCAGAGGCTGACTTTGGAGGGGTTCTTTTCAAAAGCTAGCAGTGGTTTGTACCTTGCATTGTGAAGAGCCTGTTTTAATTAAATTCTAGTTTTGTTATCTATGTCAATTTTTTAATTAGCATGTTGATTATCTGGTATAAGTGGAGAATTGGTGGTTTGAAACTTTAGGATGCGTTTTGCCAAGGGACTTTATGCATTAAGGTTTGTAGCTCCAAATCAAATAAAAAACAGGTTTGTGGATAGGGTTGCATCCACAGAAGGGACGTGGCTTGTTTTTGACACTACCTAGCTAGGTGCCTGTTGTTGATTCACACTAAATGGTTTGGTATTATCACAGTTTCAGTTCTGGGCTGTATTCCATCAATGTTTAGAGAGGTTGGGTTTGCCGTCACAGGAGTACAATACACACTCCTTTAGGATAGGTGCTGCAACAGAGGCCTATCAGTAGGTTTAGATAAGGCAACAACTAGACAGATTGAGCAATAGGAGTCAGAGAGCTTTTGGGTTTATGTTAGGCCACATCTAGTTTAACAGATGGCTTGAAGTGATTTTGTTTTTTTTTTCCAATTCTTTTTTACCATCTAGGTAAGTGTGTGGTTTGGGTGATAGGGCATTCCTAAGTAGGGTTGTGGGTTTTAAAGAGCGTGAGGTACACATTTATTGCCTGGGTGTTCGGGGCTTAACCTAGGACCAGGTGCTTCCTAGGGTGTTAGATTAGTTGTGTTGATGGGGTATCCACAGGTATATTGGTGGTTCATGTGGAAGGGAATGATATCTGCAGTGTTTTATTTAGTTTTGTTAGGAGGGTGAGGGGATTGATGGTGTGGCACAGGTTGCTGGATACTTGAATTTTATTTTAGTCCACTTTCTGGACATTCTGGGGCACTGATGACATAGCCAGTGCCTCATAGCTGCCCCCTGAGAAGGCTACATCACCAGTGCTTTCCAGGGAGCTCTTGCCTGTAAAGTGCAAGATCTCACAAGATCTCGGGGACAAGGCTTTTTTTTGTTTTTCTTTATGCATTTTCATGGCTTCAGCACCGTAAGTGTTGGATAGTGTAATGATACATATGTTGCTGTAGACATGGCAACAAATAGACAATAACAAACCGTGCCAAATCTCACACAGCGCATACGCAAGATCTGGCGCTAACGTTACTGGCAGGCCAGCAGAGAAAACATGTAAGAAGAAGCCAGCCACCAATTATTGAGCATGAAGGCACAGGTTTAGAGGAGGAAGAGAGGAGGAGCATTAGCAAGTGGAAACACAGAAACCAGTGAGGCAAAAAATTATATTTCAATGTATTTATTTCACTATATTTAATACTGAGAAGACTCTGCACAGCCTTCCTTGTGGGCTTTTGCAGTACACATGAAGGCCAAAGCAGAAGTCTATCTGGTACTGCAGCAAAGTATAATGTATACCTGACATGTCATGCATCCTTGTAATCCACATTCGCTGCACAAATAACCCTCTATTGGAGTGGTTTATCTAAATCCTTCTTTGGAAGAGCATCCTGTGCTTGTTTTGCAGTTTCTGGGATGGCAGAACTCTACAGATAGATCGAGTCTGTGGTGAGGCTCTCTGAAAGTTGCTGTGGGTAACCAATTTAAGCGAAGCCAGTATGTTGATCATTTATTGTGCTTTACTACTCTACATAAATAACTTTTTTTTTGTGTTGACTCTTTGTGCTGGCAGCATTTATTTGGAGTTGTTCAAGAACTGTTCTTGAAACTGCCAAACTTTTTGAGTCCTGAACCACATACTTTTAGAAACCTTGATCCCTTCAAGTCCAGACCAAATTTAGCAGTGTAAGTTTGTTTTGATTATTATGAAAAAAAAATTACTACAATATATTTTTTTTATTTAGGACATTTAGGCTTTTATCTGGTACACTGTTTCATTAAAAACACCAGCCGGCATGTTTTCCATTGTAGACTGACGAATTAACAAAAATGTGAAGAAATGCATTTTACATTTTTTAACCACTTGAAGGCCATAGTGTTTCACCCCCTTCCTGGCCAGGCCATTTTTCAGTATTCAGCGCTGCCGTACTTTGACTGATGTTTATTCCGTCATGCAACGCTTTACTGAAACGATTTTCATACCATTTTTTGGGGACAGATAGAGCTTTCTTTTGGTGGCTTTTATTCACCACTGGGGTTTTTATTTTTTACTATATAACAAAAAAAGTACCCTAAATTTTGAAAAAAAACATGTTTCCCTATAAAATGTTATGAAACATTTTTTTTCACCCCAATTTTTTGGTAAAATATAAAAGTCGGGGTCACGTCGGGTAAATAGACACTAAACATGTCAACCTTTAAAATTGCGCGTGCCCGCAAAATCGCAGAAAACGACCGCAGCCAAAATTGGCCATAGGCGACGCTTTAAACGTTTTTACCGCTCATCAGTTTAGTGTCATCAGTGATTGATGGCCCTAGAATTATTGTTCTCACTGCGACGTTCGCGGCGATATGTAACATGTGCTGCATAATGGGCGCAATTGTCGGTTTCGTACATAGGCGCACCCGACGCATGTTTGCGTGTGTATCTGGGGGGCGGGGGACTTTAAAAAAATATTTGTGTTATTTTTAAAAATTTTTTTAGCTTCTTTATTTTTTTTAATGCTGTAATTTTTTTTTTTTGACTTAACTTTATTGCTATAACATAGGGGACTAAGGAATCCCCTATGTAATAGCCAGTTCACCAAACAGGTCCTCTTTATGGAGACATCAGGGGTCTCAAGACCTCTGATGTCACCTAGGGACCCCCACAGAAGCTGATGAAGCACAGATCTGCTCCATCAGCTTCTCTCCGGTGTTCTGCACCGGAGAGTGACACTGAATGCAGGAAGTGATGTAATATACATCACTTCCTGCATTCGGGGACAAGAAGAGAGATCAAAGGGATGATCAAGTAATGATCATCCCTTTGATCTCCTGTTAGAGCGTCGCCGTGCCGGTCCCAGCCGCACCGGCCACATCGGAACACGCACACCCGCAGATCCTGCAAGCGATCGTGCGGCTGTTTACATGCTGACAGTTTTCCCTCTCGTGTGCGGCGCTCAGCGCGGACACGAGAGGGGGGAGGGGCAGGACGTCTTAAGACGCCCTCCCGCTCTGAGCAGACGTCCATCTGGCCGTTCACAAACGGCCATGGACGTAAGGTAGTTAAAGGCTTTTCTTATTTTTTAAAACAAGGCACTGTCTTATTTAAAATTTTTATTTATTTCTGTGTGCACAGCAAGATAGATAGATTTGAATTATTATTACTAATATTATTATTCACGGTTTATATAGCGCCAACAGTTTGCGGTAGATGGATAGATAGATAGATAGATAGATAGAGATCATGAATTTAACTAACAAATGCACCAGAAGACTGCATGTGTTTAAAACATTTAGCATCCCTGATCTGGGTTACACATTTTCATATTTAAGATGTACATTACATTTAGCCTAACATTCTCTTTCTGTTTCAAAAGATATCAGGCTATCAGCAGCATCAAGAATGCCTTTCAGTCCTCAACAATAATAATCTCCGTCTTACAATCTTGGAAGTGAGGGGAAATATTTTTATAACTATGATCGTGTAGGGCAGACACCCGGAGGGCCAGACATGACATCCATGCATGCTAATCTTTCCCTCTCAAAAAATAAGCCGGCTGACCCTGTGATCAGCAGTAAGGGTGGAAGAGCCAGCACATGGAGAGATAACCACAGGGGCTTCTCTCTGAGAAAAAAAACAGAATGGGATCATTGGCAGGCCTGTAAAGGACAAACCTAATAAGCTACGAGGGGGAGAAAGCAGGATAAGCCAGCAGCAGCGGGCGGAAAATTGCCATGTAGAGTAGCGCAAAGGTGCAGCTAAGAGGACTCAGTGTCCTCTTTGTAGCAGATAAGCCTTTTTTTTGGCTCTCTATTTGTTTGGGACATTTTTTTAAATGCCTATACCGGAGTTCAGCTGGTAAGAAAATACACTATATTACCAAAAGTGTTGGGACGCCTGCCTTTACAAGCACTAGAACTTTAATGGAATCCCAGTCTTAGTGCGTCGGGATCGATATTGAGTTGGCCCGCTCTTTGCAGCTATAACAGCTTTAACGCTTCTGGGAAGGCTGTCCACAAGGTTTAGGAGTGTGTCTACGGGAATGTTCCAGAAGCGCATTTGTGAGGTCAGGTACTGATGTTGGACGAGAAGGCCCGGCTTGCAGTCTCCGCTCTAATTCATCCCAAACGTGTTCTATCGGGTTGAGGACAGGACTCTGTGCAGGCCAGTCAAGTTCCTCCACCCCCAAACTCGCTCATCCATGTCTTTATGGACCTTGCTTTGTGCACTGGTGCGCGGTCATGTTGGAACAAGAAGGGGCCATCCCCAAACTGTTCCCGCAAAGTTGGGAGCATGAAATTGTCCAAAATGTCTTGGTATGCTTATGCCTTAAGAGTTCACTTCACTGGAACGAAGGGGCCAAGCCCAACCACTGAAAGACAACCCCACACCGTAATCCCCCCCTCCATCAAACTTTACACTTGGTACGATGCAATCAGGCAAGTACCGTACTCCTGGCATCCATCAAGCCCAGACACGTCCATCAGATTTCCAGACAGAGAAATGTGATTCATCATTCCAGAGAACACATCTCCACTTCTCTAGAGTCCAGTGGTGGCGTGCTTTACACCACTGCATCCGACGCTTTGCATTGCACTTGGTGATGTAAGGATTGGATGCAGCTGCTCAGCCATGGAAACCCATTCCATGAAGCTCTCTACGCACTGTTGTTGTGCCAATCTGAAGGCCACACAAAGTTTGGAGGTCTGTAGCTATTGACTCTGCAGACAGTTGGCGACTTATGTGCACTGCGCACTTCAGCATGCGCTGACCCTGTTCTGTCATTTTACATGGTAAAAGATGTGGATCCGCGCTTTATGGGTATGGGTCTATCCTAATTCGATACCACGCTATACCAGGAAGTAGCAGACGAGTGAGACGCTACACTACACCGGCCGGTTTCTTTGATTTTAAATGTGAGTGACTATATGTTTTTATATAAATAAACGTTTATGCATACCACACCATGAGGAGGTTTCTCTTTTTTATCTAAATCCATAACGGACGGAGACTTGTGTGTTAAAGTTTCCCTTCTCCAGTAATACAGTTTTTCATGCGGTTTCCCATGCTTCTGTTGGTGACTACATATTATATGATTGCTTTGGCCTGAAAAGCATAAGTGGTCAGTCCAGCTCATCCCTGAATACTTTGGGATTTGTTTATCAAAGTTGAGCTGTGGTTTAGGTGTTACTTTTATTCCCCCCTTAGCTGGTGAGAGGTCCTCTTAGTCGTGCTGATTTGTGGCAGGTACTTGCTAATTTTCTTATCATCTAGCGGCTTTTGTGTCCATAGTCTCCCTGGCCTCTAGCGTTTTTTTTCATATATTTTTCACCTTGCGTCTAGTGCCTTTTGTGTTTATATTCTAGTGCTTTTTATGCACATATTCTTCTTTGTATTCACTACTTTTATGCTCATATTCTATTTGGTGTTCACTACTTTTTATGTCCATATTCTACTTGGTGTTCTCTACTTTTTTTGTCCATATTCTTCCTGATGTCTGATTGTGCATTAATCCATTGCCTAAATACATTGTGTTGGAAGGTGTCCCTCTTTCTCATCTCAGGGTTTGGAAGGTATGGTGATGATGTAATATCGGCAACAGTGGCAGAACTACTGCCGGTGCAGCCGGGGGGCCCAGCACAGTTGCCGGCCGCCGGATAGCACCGGATCGACATCCAGCGGCCGGCGGGCCCCCAGTCTCTGTGCCGGGAGTGTCGGTTCAGTGGCCAGTGGCGTAGCGCGAGGGCGGGGCGAACTGAACGTGAGGCCGTCACCGCAGCTCCCATCGGCCCGCCCGCATCAGACCCGGGATGGAGGTTGTTACGGAGAGGAGAGCATCTGACCGATCTGACAGAGACCGAGCACGGACATCTACAGCCGCGGCCACAGCAGCCCAGCCTGCACCCGACACCGCTGAGTCTCCCCCACACCGTCTAGATCCCAAATTCATTCAGCAGTACCACGGACTGAGTCCCCGCTCTGCTTCCCCTCTCCTCGTTCACAGCCTCCCTTCCTTCTGGACGAACTCCTCCAGGTAATACACCAGCCAGATTCGGGCACACACCACGGGTGTCCCGATCCTCCACACAGACTGTCCATCCTCTGGTCCCTGGATCGACATGTAAATGTCAATACAGGTTTTTTTTCTGTCATGTCTTGCCAAGTTAGCTAGTGCTCCATTGTTTTTGCACCCTTTGTGTTCCTTTGTCGTTTTGCATTTACAGGTTCTCCTCCTGTTTCCAAGGGCTGCATGTTTTTTACTTAGCCTTCCCCATCCGAGAGCGCTTTTTATGTCCTTTTGTTTTTTTTGATAGACCGCATAGCCCACCATTAACTCCGCACTGCCACCTGATAGTCCGCACAGCCCATTATTAACTCCGCACTGCCGCCTGATAGTCCGCACAGCCCATTATTAACTCCGCACTGCCGCCTGATAGTCCGCACAGCCCATTATTAACTACGCACTGTCACCTGATAGTCCATATAGCTCATTATTAACTCTGCACTGCCACCTGATAATCCGCACAGCCCACCATTAACTCTGCACTGCCACCTGAGAGTCCGCACAGCCCATTATTAACTCTGCACTGCCACCTGAGAGTCTGCACAGCCCATTATTAACTCTGCACTGCCACCTGAGAGTCCGCACAGCCCATTATTAACTCCGCACTGCCACCTGATAGTACGCACAGCCCATTATTAACTCTGCACTGCCACCTGAGAGTCCGCACAGCCCATTATTAACTCTGCACTGCCACCTGATAGTACGCACAGCCCATTATTAACTCCGCACTGTCACCTGATAGTCCATACAGCTCATTATTAACTCTGCACTGCCACCTGATAGTCCGCACAGCCCACCATTAACTCTGCACTGCCACCTGAGAGTCCGCACAGCCCATTATTAACTCTGCACTGCCACCTGAGAGTCCGCACAGCCCATTATTAACTCTGCACTGTTAATAAAGTAGTCACAAACTCTGATAGAACAGAAGCCCTGTATGTAATCATTTAATCAGAGAAATATATTATAATGGGGAACATTACAGTGTAACGTTCCCCATTATAATCCATTTTTCTAATTAAATGAAACAAAACAAATGGAACAGCTGAGAAAGCTTTGGAATGCTTCACCTATTGGCGGTCACATATTCCACTGCCAAAAAACTGGGCGGTATTACATTAAAACATGTGACCACATCACCGGTGACACAGAGAGAGAGAGCACCGCCCTGAAGTAATTGCAGATAGCACAGGAAGCAATAGCTTCTTTGCTATCTGGAGGTTTTTTTTTTGTATTCTGCTGCTGTCAATCACTAGAAGAGGACCTGATGGAAAACTTCAGGTCCCCTCTGCTGATTGACAGCATCAGAGGGCGGAGGCAATATCAGGTTTGCTATTGGCTATTGCAAAGTGAAATAGCTAATAGGAATCTAGCTATGCATTCCTATGCTGTTTTTTTTTTCTGACTGACGGCGGCCGATGTCAGAAAAAAAAAACAGAGCAGGGAAAGGTTTACTCTGCTAAATCGAGCAGAGTAAACCTCTCCGGGAGAAAATGTTTCTCTCCCGGGAGCCGCTATCTAATAGCGGGAGACTCCCGGAGCATCTGGGAGAGTTGGCATGTCTGCCATCAGGGGGGTATGGCCAGTACCCATGTGAGGGGTCTGGGCAGCCTGTGGGGCCCCTTACATGGGTATCAGCTGTACCAGGGGCGGTATGGCAGAGAGACGGGAGGGGGTGGAGGAGGCCATGCCCCAGCAGCAGCAGGTAAGAAGAGTTGGGAGGAGGTACAGGGAAAGGGCTCAAAATTGTGTTCTGCCCCGGGCGCCCACAATTCTGGCTACGCCACTGTCTACAGGTATGGCACTTGGCAGAGGGCAAGTGGTGTTTTCAGTTGGTGAATCTAGGTGTCTAGTTCTGGAAATGCGTCTCCTTTCTAATATCCAGCTAGCATATAGGAGGAAAAAGTCAAATGCCAGAAGACATCATGATCTCCAATACAAATAACTTACAGATCACACTTTATCCTCAGTAGGATGGCGGTCACATAAACCTTTATGAACAGAGGCAGTCATGCATTAACATAATGCAATTTCCCTCTATGTGCAGTTTGTGTCCCCGGCTCTGGATATTGATGAGATCCGAAGATGTCCGATCTCTTTATCACCTGGTGGGATTAATGTCCCTCTAATGCCCCTGTAATTGGTTACAACTTCCATACATCTCATTTTATTATTGGTACAGATTTTTCATTGTGGCACCATAACAGCACAACAGGGGCCAAAGGGCGAGCCCTAGGTTTGTCATGAGTTAAGGGTTAACACAATGCACAGTCCATGTTTATGACAAATTACTTTCCATATAATCTGTTGGTCTGCTAAACTGACCGTGATAAATCCATTCAGAAACAGTTATCTTTATAGCCTACAAGACACACAATAAATCTATATTAATAACATTAATGTCATTTTGCCCTCTATGCTATTCTGTTCTTCTGCATAAAATTTATGTTCGTGTATATCTAGTATTATCAAAACCCTGATATATAAAACATAATCCTATCTGGTAATTATCATATTTGCTATTTTGGTGAGCCAGTATAAAGGAAAAGTAATTGCGAAAAAAACTATTCTGTGTTTTACCAATCATTTTTGGCATATAAATACTAATGGTCTTCATAACTGGGGGGCGTGGCTGGGGTGTGTCCATTGCCTAAATACATTTTGCTGGAAGGTGTCCCACTTCCCTATCTCAGAAAGCTGGGAGGCATAACATTGGACACCACTTGAGTCCTGTGTTGCCTGTGGTATCTCTGGCTCTGGGCCTCTCCTATCCTCAAACCATCCTCCAGAGTTCAGTAAAGCTTCTGCTATAGCAGAGTTTTAGTGACCTCCTTCTATTATTTGCCCAGGTCACATTGCCACCTGGGCTCTATAGTAGCTGCATTGGATGCAATGTCTATAGTTAGGCTGCTGTGGATAACATTAGCAGCTCACGGACTGATTAATTTTTGCTGGCCTGCATTGGTCTCCAGGCAGAGCAAAAATACACACACTATTGGGGCAGTCAGAATTAGTTGTTGGCCCCCTTTGGAGATTTTTCTGCTTTTGCCTGCAGAGCAAAAGGCATCAAAAATGACACGGACATCTGTAAAACCCAGGCTTCTGTTTTAAACATGATCTATTGTTTTTCTAATAATTCCTAAAAGCGGGCACACTCATAGGTGCGTTTTGATTTTTCTGCCTCAGCCAGCTCTGGGTTTCAGAGTCTACACAAGTTACATTGTTGGCAGTCTACTGGAGCCTTCTGTCTATGCAGTAGAGCATTAGGAGGCTGGTGGATGGAAGCACAGCACAGAAGGGGGACCAGGCATTCGACACACACTGCAAGCTTGAGTTGTTCCAGAGAGAGGAGAACGTTGGAGAAGACAGTTGGTTGGTTGAGTAATTATTCTTTTCTTTGCCGGGGGCCGATTTTTTTTTTGAGCAAAGGAATCATGGATAAGTAAATTTTAACAAAGTGTACTCATTCTTGCTGCCCACCCCCAACCCAAAGTACCCCCCAAGGCATACTTACCTCCATACTTCCGTAGTGTGTACAAGCTTTGTAAAGAAACCACAAAAATATTTCATTAGCCATGCCTGTATAGTAGATCCCCAGAGACTACTACAGGAAAGTCTTCTAAGTGTCTCTGGCCTTGGTAGGTGACCTCAAAAAAGGTCTATAGGGTCTACTGCCCAGCCATGGTCAATGCAAGGAAGATGTTCATGGAAGGTCGTAAACACTGCAGGAGACTTCAGATGCTGATGGAGATAAGTATGCAATTCGGGAAGGTGGGTTACTTTAGGTCAAAGGGGTGGGAAAAAAAGAATCAATTTACCTTGTTTGAAAGTGCACCTATCCTTTAAGTGCGGGAGCTCAGCCATGCTACTAAAAGTACTAGGGACCTATCAATATGAATAGCAATCACTCACTAAACATATAGTGTAAGCTATATAAATAGCATGTAGCAGCAATAAATCATACCAGTCTTGAGTAGTGTGAGATGATTTGTAATTAATTGCTACAATATGCTAATTGTGTAGCTCACACCATAGGGAGCCCTTTGTTTCATCTCTGCAGCAATCAATTGCGTATTAGAGTAACTAAAAATCACCACTAGAATCCATATCATCTGGAAATCTCAGCAAACCTGTATGAAGTGCTGCACAGAGCCTTTGTGGCCTATGGTGGGGGCCGGTGCGTGAACGCTTTACATGGTGCCAGAAGTGGTCTTGATTCTGCAGGCAGAACTCTGGAAAGGACAGCTTCACAGTGAGTAAACCAGGAAGATTATACTATTTACTAGAAAAGACATATGCACAGAAGGAGCGAGTGCTTGTCACACATGGGGATATATTGGTGTAGACAGAGTCTGCAGTAAGCTAACATCATGCATCAGAGAAAGAAAATATTGAAAGTCTGTAACTGCACAAAATGTGGACTTTTACATCAATTCAAGTGCCTGGCTTCTAAAGCATAATGCTCCTTTTTGCAGGAAAGTATTCGTTTGTTAGGTGCTGCAGGACCAGAATGACTATGATAAAAACCTGGTAAATGAAATTTCAGGGAAATAAACCGTTGTCCAGTTGCCATTTTAAAACAATTACAGGACTGCAAAGAGAATCAGCTGCAAGGTAAAGCACAGGATATATATTTAACTATTAGAGAGACTACAGCTAGATAGATATTGGAACAAAGACTTTAGTAGTACCAGTTAAAGCTCCCCTATGGAGCTGTAGGTGTAAGAGGGGGCATGACAGGTGCAGTCCAACGCTGAACGTTAGGTAGGTTAGGTGTGTTTAGGTTAGGTGTGGTGCCAGGAGGAGGGATACAGTTTTAGTTAGAATTGGGGTGCGTACCAGCTAGGCTGGGGATTAGATCTATACATTTTCATTGGCTAATGTCATTTTTCCTCGTGGTGTATTTACGAAAGAGGGGGATCCCTGACAGTGCCATCATTTCTATGACCAAGGTCTGGCTCTCCACAGAAGGAAAAAGGATGGAATTTATTGGAGGTCTAGATGGTGGGGCTACTGGGGCTGAATAGCTTCAGTAGCCGGGAAAAACAGGAAAAATGTTAAGAATTATTAAATATGGTTTAGGGTAATGTATGAGTTTCCGTGTGATGTTCTGTTATTGTTATTATAATTGTACATTGATGCGGTCTTTCACTTCCAATTTTACTGTATACAAACTTGGTCATTTTAATTGCTTGCGTATTGTTGTTATTGTAGGTGGGGAGTGAAGGGTACCTTTGGCTTGTACCCAGTCAAGACAATTTACTGCCTACTCTTGTGAAAATGTACCTTGCCACCAGGCCCGGACTGTCCATCAGGCATACCGGGCACTTGCATGATGGGCCAGGCTCAGCTGAGCCAGGCAGAAAACAATCAGCCTGAGTGTGCCACTCCTTGTATGCCCGATGATGAGTACGGCGGTGAGGCTGCCACCACTCACTCATTTTTCACTACCACCCTTCGAACCCCAATGCCTTTCAATAGGTTTCTAGGCTAGACATCATCTAAACAATCCACCTATGGAATTTTGAGGAAAGGCTGTGCCACTCAAAGACAACTAGCCACTTTGCCACCTTTGCAGGCAACAAATACTCAGTAAGTAACACCATTGTAGAAGATCGGTAATATTAATATATATGGCTAATAATATTATTATAATAATATGTTTTTGTGCACCATGGACCCATATTTATCCTATACCTACTGTACCTTTTACTGTATGTGCCACTCATGGGGGGTGATTTACTAACCTAAACACACGCACGCACCAGGTGCGTGTGATTTTCACACAGCAAAACGTATTTATCAACCAAAAAGTCTCTAAAACTCATGGCAGCCCACATTTTATTACCCCTACGTCCGCTCTACATTCTGTGACATTCCACCTGAGTGTCAGCATTCTCTGGTACACATAAATCTTTCAATTTGGAGTGGAAATTACATACAAATTACGTAGTTTTCTCAGAGATACTGCCGGTGCCACTCGCCACTCCGGACAGACAGCGCGAGTTGAGGGAGCTTAACAAGTGGCTCCGACCATAGCCCGCCGATCGTCTATATGTGCTCTTTTTTCACCCCCCCACGTCACTTCCGGCCAGTCCGACATCAGATGAGCAGCGTCGCTGATGAGGCCCTAGCTTGCCTCAAAGCTGCTGGAGCGGCAATGCTGGGGCCCTGCGCCGCCAGGGCCAGGCCTCCGCCTCCTTGCCCTTCACCGTTGGCCGATAGTCATGTAAGGGACCCGGGCTGGCCCCCCAGGCTGCACGGGCCCCTTACATGAGTATCGGCCGTACCCCCCTGATGGCTGCCCTGACTGTGAGCACTATTTCGGGAGCACTGACCTGTACACTGTGCTCGGGGCGTGGAGGACAGCTGGAGAGGCAGAGATCTGCTGAGGATATCACAAGCCTTCTCTGTAGCAAGGTTCCTATATGGTTGAAAGGTTTGTATGTTGATTGTTGCAAGGTTTGCATAGTGTGGCAAGGTTTGTATGCTAGTTGTAGCAAGGCTTGTGTGTCGCCTGCAGCCCTCCTGTACTTACCAGCGGCTGGCCTCTTCCCTCGATTGCGCTTTTGTGTTTGGCTCGCCCCTGAATTGTGATGGGGGTGGGGTCTGTCAGGGGTCACATGATTGGGCTGCTCAGTCTAAAATGCCAAGGCCTGTTTTTTGTCCCAGTCTGGTCCTGCTTGCCACTCTAATAGTGTCCTGTGATGGTACTAAGCCGATTCTTCAAGGTTGTACAAGATGAGAATGCTACATCTACTGAAGTACAAGTTACATAACCAAATCATGAACCACAACAAACCTTAAGGTGAACCTCTAGAAAGCTGGTGTATATGCAAATGCATAAACAAAGATTGACCATTATATGCCAATGCTTCCTGCAAAAACTCAGCTTGGCTCTGGCTTTTTTTTTAACTGCCAGTTCTTTTATGAATCCTTTAATGTGATGGACAGCCTAACTGACCTATAGGGAGGCTTGGGATGGGATAGTGGAACACTTTCACAGGAAAACTTGAGCAACTGCATATTATTTCAGCTGCTTATATTTCTGGACCTGCTTATCATTTTGACTTGCAGTTTTTACATAGTTATATAGTAGGTATGGTTGAATAAAGACACAGGACCTGTGTCTTCATTCAGCCTATTTTTGATTGTATTTTTGTTATACCACCAATGGAGACTTCATAATATTTTAATTTTATTATGGCTCAAACTGCAGGTCTTTTTCTTCACATGAGGAAAGGGCATAAATACTGTAGGTGTTACTTATGCGACTTCTATGTGACCCATTTCCCAGGGGGGCTAAACAATGTGCTTCTTGTTCTTTAATAATTCAGTTCTCTTTATTTGCACCATTATTTCCGGAAATGTGCTGTCCTCTGCTTCTATATCCCACACTGGAAATAAATAACTGTGCTTGGTGACCCATAGACATTCAGGAATTGGGTTTTCCGCTACATATGATATTCTCGTTGCATAATACTGTTACTTGTATCTTAAATATCTGTTAATTAATGTGTTATGTTGTAGCAGGTATTCGTCTGATGAAACTGTGAAACCATCTTGTGGAATAAAGTTTATGATATAGGAACAGAAGTAGTAATAATCTGACAGGGACAACCTCAAACTACATCCCCCTTACTACGATTATCTCCGAGTTTTTCACTTCTAACCCCCCCTTTCCATTATAATAATTATACTATAGCTCAGCCACTTCCCTGCAGGTAATTCTTACCATAGCATTCCTACTGTTTTATACCTAGATGTTGTGAGATCAGAGTGTAATCGCTCAACCTCCGCAATCCAATTAGGCAGCAGGAAACCACCAATGTTAGGTTAAGGACTTTGGTGCATCCATAAATCAAACAAAGGCTAAGTTTACACAGGTGTCAATAGGAAAATATATGATGAACGCAGAATTACGTGTCTAAATCATTAATATGCCTTTAAGACGCGCTCAAGTTACATAAACAAATTTCTCCAAACTCCCGTGGATTTTGTTTTTCAATTAAACAATTTAAAGGGGAAGAGAAGTTGAGTAAGTGACCAGCTTTAAGCTGTGGTTAGTTTATGGTGCAATATCTGTCATTTTTTGGGATTCCTGTGGCTTGCTCTATATAGACTCAGCTCACTTTTATAAAATAATATCATGGATTCTTACACTATCATCTCTCTTATGTTCGGCTTGCTCCAGCTGAAGATAAGTTTAGATTGATGGACCAAGAGAAGAAGAAGAGGGAGCTGAGTGCATCCGATTGTCACAGAATTTCCAAAGGGCACTTTTATGTCCTGTACCATGATTTGGGCACGTACCTCCAGAAGTTTTTTGATTATGTCTGCATGAGAGTGTCAACCTTTGCTATCATCTCCTCTATCATTTTCCAGTGATTTCTGGGATACTTGGTTCCTATTGAGGTATTCCTCTAGCGTCCTGCAAATGCTTTCCAACCACACAGTAAATTCTATAGGCACTTTTAAGACGAGCTTCAGTTGACATGAATGGAGGCGGTTGACAAGCGGCATCGCACGCCATATGCAACATGCAAGATCAATATTGACACAATGGTTGTGGGACGCAAAGGGTTGCAAACACTACATGATTTTAAATGTGTTCGCTGTCCATTTACACTTTAGTAAGCAGCAATGCTAAGTGGTCGCAGAGCTTTAGAACGATTTATCAACCGCTTGTTCTTGCCGTCAGTGTGCACTATGCCAAAATCCAACAAACTCCAACCTCACCAAAGATGGAAACCTCACCAAAGATGCAACACACAAGGTGTTTTTTAATGAAGAGCACTAAAGCACAGAGGTGTAAACTTTTGGTACAGTTATCCATTAAAAATGTCTGGTTTACAAGATGGCCAGCACAGCTTCCCTTTAAAGTAAACAATTCACAGACCTAGGTAATTCAAACTGAGCATTAGATAAAAACAACAAAAGAAGGGGTTACCTTCAGGGCTGGTTGTGCATTCTGGTGCCAGGATGTGTGCTTCAAAAATGCATGACCTGTGACTCCCTTCCCCCTCCGCTCTGGTGATGAAATGTCCCTTGGTGTTGCCATGTCTAATATGCTGTATTAGCCATGATGACTCATGGGACCTTTGACCACCAGAGCAGAGGGGGAGACAGGCTGCAGAGTCTGGTCTAGCAACTAGGTGGGACCAAGGATTGAGTGAGTATATGTCTTTATTTTAGACCCTAGATCAAAATGAGCAACTAACACTTGCCTTATGGGGGCAGGCCCGCTGCAAGGGTTAATATTTAAAATGCCTGGAGTTCTTCTTTAAACTAAGACCCTTGAAGAGGACACAAGGGCACAACAAGAAGTTGAATGAGACCTGGTATAATCTCAGACTGCACAGAGTTCTTTTTTTACTGTCATATCAGAATTAATGTGGAATTCCCATCTGCAGTTAGTAGTATCAGCTGAAAGTATTGATAACATCAAAAGACACTTACTAGTTTCTCAGTGTTCAGATTGTAGAGGGATATGGGAGTTGGCAACATGCACGCACACGTATAGGTTGAACTAGATGGACCTGTGTCCATCCATATGTTTACAGAAAATCTGTCATGAAGCAAAATGAAGGTGTGAACAGCTTCTGTCTGAAGCAGTAATCTTTTGCCTTAGGCTCACAAATAGTGGTAAGGGACATACAGTAAGTATTCAGCTTTTTATTTACAGGTATGGGCTTTTCTGAATTTTTTTATGAGAGGGTCTCTTTAAGTTAGAAAGAAGAAGCTTCAAATGTTCTCTCACAGGCTCTAATGTTCTGTCCCATATATTAGGGTGACCATTCATCCCGGATTTCAAGGGACAGTCCCCGAATTGAGGAGGAAATATAAAATATTTTTTAAAAATTATTATTTTTATATTCACCTGATCCCTGGATCCACCGACGAGCGCCGCCTCCCGTCACCCACGCTGTCAGAAGCTGCATACAGCGTGTGCTGGTTACTATTTAAACTAGGTTCTGAGGAGATACGCTATTAGCGTAGCAGGGAAGCCAGCTGCGAATTTTGCGTAGCTCCTGCTATGCTAATAGTGCAGCCTGTCAGAAGCTGCATACAGTGCATGCCGATTTAAATAGTAACCGGCGCACAATATGCAGCTTCTGACACCGTGGGAGACGGGAGGCTGCGCTCTACGGTAAATCCAGGGTAATCAGGTGAGTATAAAAACAAAACAAAAAATGTTTTTTTTACCATTTGCCAATAAAAATAAAATGTCCCTGGATTCCATTTGAAAAATCTGGTCACCTTACCATACATGATTTTTCATAATATATGTAACGAATCACCTTAAGATATATAATCTAAATAAAACGTTGCTGCATTGGGTTTGGATTTTCCATAGCTTCCCCATTGTTTCCCCTTGGGCTGCTGTCCCTTTACAATAAGAAAAATGCTAGTACATGTGTAAATTGCACATGTAAAGGGTCTTCCAGTGGTTGGAATGTTTGCTAGATGACCTAAATCTCCATTGTATAGCCAGTTTCGAATTAGGTCCTCTCACACCGCCATAATATACGTGTTCTGTGCTGCCTGATATTTATACTTTGGCTGTCCATGAAAAGCAAGATGTGAAATCTCCCATTTCTAAAAAACACAATAAATGGTACATACTACATTTAAGTGTTAATGAGATAGACAACATATACTGTAGTTTATGTCATATGCTATAACAGAGGGTGGCTTTTTAATATGCTAGAAAATTTCCCCGAGGATGTCAAACTGACAATAAGAAAAGCCATAATAATCATTAAAAAAACCTATAAATATATAGACATATGGTAAAGAATATTGCTTAGAAATGTTGTAATGGAGTACAAAAATGAAAAACGAGGACACTGATGAATCCAGTTCCGAAAGAATGGTACTTGGCTTCAAAAATCCACATGTATTAATGAATGCTCATCACGTTATGTTAATGAGTGCCCATCAAGATATTTTTTGGTATATTGCTCCATTAGCACTGATTTGTATTTATTATCAATGTTCCACTTTTAATATAAGCCTTAAAATGTTAGCCAGAAAAAAATACTTCAGTGTTTTATCTGGGTAAAGAATCAATTTATGTGGCTGGCAGAAGGTCTTACTGCTATAAAAATAACTGGTTATTCTCATTGCCAAGAGCTATCCTCATCAGCCACACCATAGACAGTGGAACATCTGCTGTGTTGTATTGTAAGTCTTCTCAATTGGCAGCCACTAAGAGGACATATTAAAGAGGACCTGTACTGTAGATGCTGTAGCAGAAGGCAAAGACTAGTTACTAGATGGCCTTAGGCCTTTAGGCGCCCTGCGCGAGAAATCTTTACAGCGCCCCTCAGTGAACACACCCTCAGTGACCCCACCCTTCAGGCACCACACCCCCAGTAACCACTCCCACTTTCCCCAATATCCGCACCATTTAAAGACTCCTATTTTGTCAAGCCGCAAAGAAACATATGAAAAAATATGATAAAAATAAAACTTTTATTCAAAGGTATTAAACTTGTAGGCACAATATAAGTATTCTTATCAAATAAAACAACAGAAGGCAAACAATAAATGTCAAACTAAAATAGAGTCTATACAAATAAAGTGCCAGGATGTCATGCCGACCCTATTTTCAAGTAGGTGCATCTAGAAAAGTACAAATAGAAAACCGAACACAAAACCTAGGCTACATGTAAAATTAATGAATTACTATATGTCCGAATATATGAAAAATGTATTCAGGCACATAATCTTTTGTTTGACAATGTGCGGCGGCCATGTTGGCCACCGGTGCGTTCTGTGAATACGTGCCACCATCTTGGAGGCGGGGAGCATGGCGTTGCATGACGCCATGCATGCGTGGCGTCACACGCCGATATTGGCCCCACCATCTTGCTGTACACCTAGATATACACCAAGATGGCGGCACCCAAGACGTGCAGTGTTATATGGCTTGCCCTGCCTCCAGAACACGCCAGTGGCTGAATCCAAAATAGCATACAAATGTGTTTTGTTTGATGAAACGAATGAAAACGTTTTTGGTTTTCGTTCATTTAATCTGAAATTAATTTTTAGTATTTGCACATGTGTAATATAATGTGTGTGTGGTGGGGGAGGGGAGGCGAGGGGGAGGGCAGTTTTCACTTTTTTAAAACAATTTTTTAAATTTTTAATTTTTTAAATTTTTTTTATTATTTATTTATTTTACTGTTGTGGGCTTCAGGGAAATATTAGGGGTCCAAACAGACCCCTGACATTTCCCTTTTAAAATAGAAAATAAATTGAGGACACCAAATCCTCAATTTCTTTTTCTGCAGCCTCAGCACTCATTGAATAGGAAGCACTCAGTACAGAGGCTTCCCATTCATTCAGAAACTGCTGATAGTAAAGTATTTACTGTCAGCAGTTTCTGAATGGGGAGGAGCCTCTGTAGTGAGTGCTTCTCCCCATTGAGGAAATCTTGAATGAACAGGCTGTGATGTGAATCACAGCCTGATCATTCATAACTGGGGACACATAGTACTATGTGTCCCCAGTTATTTACAAACATTGGAGTGATCAGACGATTGCTCCAGTGTTTGTCCTTCACACAAAGAGGACCGGTAAATATCAATGATATTTCCTCAGCCCATACAGGCAGCGGGGATCCGAGAACAGCGGAGGGAGAGGGGGGGGGCGGCGGACGAGGGAGCGCTGTTATGTCGGATGGCCAGCGGTGAGGAGGAGAGAAGCCGCCCCGAGGATGAGCTGTGTCGGCCGCCTGACACCTTTGTTGCCATGGCTCCCTGTGCAGCCACACAGCTTGCACACCCCTAAGGCCGGCCCTGGTTACTAGCATTGTCTGTAGTCTACCTACAGCTGTTCTTTCTTCCATTACTTGCCAAGGTTTGTGCTCCACTAGGAATGAGCTCAGGTTCAGACCAAATCCACTTCAAACCTGAAATCCTCTGACCCTGGAAGTAGCTGCTCCTGAATATGTAAGGAAGCTGCTTCTCTGCTACCCAATTCCCTGCCTGCAGCTTGATGTAAGCAAATGGGTAGGATGCAGTGACATCATTGACCTTACATGGTTACATGGCTATATTTGGTAAATTACACTTATTGATACATCCTGAAGTGACAACGCTCCTTTGCAGATACCACTGCTTGTGGCTGAGAGTTCCACAATGTAACCGCTCTAATTGAAAAGAATCCCCTACGCCCCTTGCGGTTAAATCTTTTTCCATTTCTGACTTTCCTAGTGGAATACCCATTAATGTGTATTCTGATTGCCTTTTTTTAACCCCAAAGTGCATTACGTTACATTTTTCAACATTAAACCTCATCTGCCACATAGTGGCCCACCCCCTATTTTATTGAGGTCCTCCTGTAATGTTATAATATCTAATCCCATGTCTATTACCCTGCCAATATTAGTATCATTGGCAAACACAGAAACATGGCTATTGATGCCCTCCCAAATATCATTAATAAACAGGTTAAACAGTATGGAGCCTAGCACAGAACCCTGGTGCACACCACTCTCAACCTTAGACCAATGTGAAAAAGAGCCATTTATCAATACTCTCTGGACACGTTCCTGTAGCCAGTTCTCTATCCATGTACACACCATTTCATCTATTTCCATAGATTTCAGCTTGTGTATTAAGCGTTTATGTGGTACTGTGTCAAATGCTTTTGCAAAATCCAGGTACACTACATCCACTTGACTTTCCTCTATCCAGATCTCTACTCACCTTTTTCGTAGAATGATAGTAGGTTGGTCTGACAAGAACGGCCCTACCTAAACCCATGCTGATTATCACTTATTATACCATTGCCATGAACAAAATCCACTAAATAGTCCCTTATCATTCCCTCAAACAGTTTGCATACTATTGATGTTAGACTGACCAGTCTGTAGTTCCCAGGTTGGCATCTTTAAAATTTTTTGAATACTGGTACTGGCTTGACGCCAGTCACTGGGTACCCTTGCAGTCATTAACAAGTCCTTGAAGATGAGGAATAACGGTCTTGCTAAAGACTTACCAAGCTCTTTAACTACTGTAGGGTGCAGGTTATCTGGTCCTAACAATTTATTTGCATTACGTTTTTCCAGTCTTTGTTGAACCCCGGCTACCATCAACCTCTGTGGTATCTTACGCACCAATTAAGCAACTCACATTCTTATCCCCATTAAACCCATGAGGGTTATATGAATTTAATACTTCAGCCCCCTCCTGGTCGTTTGTGATTAATCTCCTGTTTTCATCTTTTATTGGTCCTACCTGCTCTTTTCTTACCTATTTACTGTTTTATATATTGAAATCATTTTTTGGGGGTTCTCCTTACAGACTGTGGTGATATGCTTTTCGTAATCTATTTTTGCTGCCCGGATTTCTTGTTTACATATCTTATTGCATTCCTTGTAGCTCTTGAATGCTAATGCAGTCCCCTCCATCTTATATTTTTTAAATGCCAGATTCTTGTCTTTGATGTGTTGTCTTACCTTTTTATTTAGCCATGCAGGCTTAGCTCTCGATCTTTTATTTTTGTTACCCGGTGGTATGCACTTAGTAATAGCATTATGCAATGTATTTTTAAGTAAAAGACTGCTAAGTAAAAGACTTAAGTTTTTAGTAAGCATATTACTAGTTCTCTGCCGCTATATTATTTAACCTACTCATGACACAAACCATTGAGCATGTGGATTTAAAAAGGCACATTGCAGCCACAAAGTGGTTTAATACAAGTGGTTAATTGTCATGTGGATTATTGGGTGTCACATCTAATGCATTTTCTCAATTGGCAGCACACATATTATTCAGAAGGCCCAAATGAGTGCAGACAGGTTCCTAGATATTCTGTTCTGGTAGAGATCCTGATCTGTTCTCTCAGACACAGTGGAGGTTCTGTTCTTTAGTTACCATACAGGTGGTACCACATCGCCCCAACAGCCTGCAGATGTAAAAGATGGTTACACCTGCATTTCTTCTATGCCTACTATCCTACCTTCCATTCTGCCACACAGTCTAGTAGATTATTTACTGTTGTCTTCCGCCTGTAGCTGCCTGACTTCACTAATGTGAACTAAACACTGTGAATTTAGTGTCTGAAATTGAGCTGTCAGACTTGTACAGAAATTCTGGGATCTTGTAGAGCATCAATATTTCAGTGTACATGGTTGCTCAGAAAGCTTCCTCAGAATTCACTTTACAATGCTAGGTTTTCATAGTCTCTCCCTATAATGTTATCTCTAACAATGTCCCTGATTTAATTCACAATATACAGTAATCCTTTTCTTAAGTCATACTTTTCAATACAAGTCTTATTGTCCATGTTTTGTTGGTCTTCTATTATTTTTTAAATAATATTCTTTGGTTTTCAGAAACCAAAACACAATAGAAAATATTAATTTCACGCAGGAGCCTGATCAGCTACATTCATACTGAATTCAGTTGCACACACAACCTTGTGTATTTACCATACATGAAACTCTGCAAATTCACATGATGTGCCAAAAGAGAAAGCCAAACATGACAATTTGTTAAAATAGTAATGGGTACTTTATATCTCTATGACTGTGATGTTTTCATAGAATACTAAGTGGTAGTTTTTAATGAGTTGTCCTCCAAGAATGTATTTTAACTGTCTTAAAGTCTAACTCTGTGCTAAGAATCTCCCCTGATACCTAGCCCCCAGAGTGGCCCCCCAACCTTTTTAAAAAAAAATGTTTGCATACTTACTTTTTTTTCTAGGAGTGTTTGGTCTGGTCACATGACAATACAGGTTCTTTACATCGTCTCCTTGCGTCAGTTGTAAGTGCCACATAATGACGTAGCTGCACTATCTGCAGTGTTCTGTCATTGAAGGGTGATAGAGGCAGAAGTGATGCTGGTCAACATTTAACCTGGAAGAGGACCAGTGCTGAATCAATGAGCTAATGCATAAAGCATTGCAGGATAAAGGGTTAGTATCTCAGCCGGAGCTGTTTTTTTTAGATGCTGGGGACAGCCTTTTACTTTTTTCCAAGCTGGACTTGGGCTTTAAGTGCACATATTTAATGTCAATACCTTTGAAATAAACGATTTTAGCTTGTTGGCAACTATGCAATCTATCAACTCTGAAAATTGTAGAAATGATTGAGGAATTCTAGGTAACAAGAAAAATCACTCAGAGAAGTGCTAATGTCAGCCAAGAAACACTGGTGCTGTCAAAAGGCCACTTAAATTACTCTAATTTGAGATCTGTATAGTCCGCTGCAGCCATATCATAGTGAACTCCTCCAATGTAGGCTAGGTGAGTCTTCTTCCTGAACTTTGCGATGTCTGGCTAATGGAAAGAGTCAGACGAACTATACAGTATTTTTGCTGTTTATGTTAGGCTGTTTCTTGCTCAACCCAGAGCAAGCTGGTGCTTGTTTAAGGTAAAATGGCTTAGTCGGAGTGAAGAACATCCTTCTCTAACATTTGCAAGCAGTGTTTACTGGTTTTCTGATGTTCGTTGGTGCAGGAGTTGAGCTCATAAAAAGAAAATTAATTATTTTAAAACTGGCAACTTTAAAAAAAAATAAAAAATAAAATCTAAACTAATATTTAGTAGATGTTAGAGAGTTACGCCACGAACTGACAGTTTGCTTCAGAGACTTTATTGGTGATTCTGTGAGTCTGCACCCCTGCTTTTTATCATGGAGAATGCAACAGGAAGTGATGAAAAATGCAAGGTGAAGGGTACACACAAAATGATCAAATGGGCAGGAATACATTCAGAAAATATGCCAGAAAGATCTCGCTCTTGGTGTATTCAAGAAGCCAGGGAAGATTTAACCTACTATGTTCCAGCTATATCTCTTTGAGGTAGACTGACTTTTTAAAGTATATGTAAATCCAAATACTAAAAACCTTCCGATAGCTCGCTCTTTACATGTATTATACAGTTAGCCTAGATTTTTCGCTTGCTGTTATAAAATATATTTAAAATACTTGTTAATCTTAACTTTCAGCTGTTTCCTGCAATAGGGTGGGAATGCCAACCACAGGCTCCAAATGCTGTGAAAATGTTGTCACCCTCAAGTCTACACTCCTCCATTGGGAATACAGGACACTGTTGTGATGCACAGCATGCCTATAAGGTTCTGTTGCCAGCCTACTAGATTACAGGCGGCCAACGCTTCCTTAAAGTGCTTGACTGACAGAAACTCCTGTAGAGAGGTTTGCAGTCATCTCTTCATATTAATGTTTTTGAGGCATGCTGTATGTGAGAAAGGTAAGTTTGAGTCAAGTAAAACAGCAGCACATACTGTATATTTTAATTTAAAAGTCTAAAATATCACAATATAAGTCGCAAGGGAGCCTAGAACTGAAACTGACAGGGACACCACTGGCCCTACTCACCTGATACAACTTCATCTCATTGACAGCTCTGGCCTGCAGACTAGAACATTGTAATATAGCAGTCATGTGACTGCTGAATAAAACAAGGACAATGGAATTATTTCTCCTTTTTGTTTTCAGAAAATTACATTGAATATTAAGCGTGTAAAGTGCAAATATCATTAGTATAGGAGGGCAAGGTTCACAGATGCCCAAAAGCTCTCAGGAGCGTTCAGTTTAAAGCTATTTCAGCTAAATACATTTCTGGTGCATCAAAACAAAAGGTGTGCAAAGTCCTATAGTTTGTTTTTCTTTAGTAAGCTGCCACAGCCAGAGTAGAAAAGCCTGTCCCCTGGCAGCATGCTGTAGAGAAGGACCCTTGCTCTGTTTGTGTATGAAATTAGTGGTCTCTCTGCCAAGGTCTGACATGTACTGTCTTTAATATTAATTGAGCCCTGAGTAAGATTTTGCTGATGGGCCCTCACAACCCTCCCGCCTCCATTACCTGCCCCCCCACTTCCCGACCCAGACCCCCGCATCCACCTACATCACCTTCC
>NW_017306536.1:1254112-1260076 GCF_000935625.1 Nanorana parkeri
GGTAATCTAACTCATGCACGGATGTAAAATCACCAGGAGATCTCCTGCCACCTCAGAAAATTCAGGCTGGTTACATCTTTATTAATTCCCAAAATCTAATCAGTGCATAATTAAAGGCATTAAAATAATCATGGAATTAATTAATGAAATGCATTGCAATTATTTATTGAATAAGACGTTTTATTTCCAGGGGGTATACGCTATCCCACGTGCTATGAAAGTATAATGAAATGCTCTGTATCAGGAGAGACATCTCGAAGTAACACTTTGGTGACAGGGTCTGTAGTTGAGTTGTTGCAAGTCTATCAGGAACTGTTTGGGGGATTTTCCTCCCTCCAGAGGCATTCACACATGCAAAGCAGATGCAGCAAGTATGACACACCTCAGCATTTTAATTTTAGATTCATTTTAATTCTGATAGAAGATATAATGCAAACTATGTATATTTAAATATATCTGATTTTTAAATAATGCTCTTACACAAAAATTGGAAGAAAAATGAATGCTTGAAAATCGTGTAATGTTTATAAAGGGGCATTTGCCCCTAATCACCTGGTGGAAAGTTTTTTGCCCACTTGGTTGTCCAACTGAGTCATATTCACTGCCAATTTCTCCTCCGTCATCTGACAATCCAGCTCAGTAAATATTGCCGTATTTTATAATACAGACAGACTATGTTACGTTCGCCAGCATCAATTAAGATTTTCCATGTAATGGTAGCAGATTATTGATTTTATCAATGATGCCGCATTGATCTTGCTTGCTCAATCTGGTTTGCTTCTAACTGCTTGATTGATCTTGCTTGCTCAATCTGGTTTGCTTCTAACTGCACAGATTCACTGCACACATTTGAGCCACTGCAAATTAATATTTTTAATTGAAGGGGTATCTATACCAAAACCTTTTATTTTATTCTGGATATAGTGTGGAAGGGTTAGATGTCCTTCAAGAATTGTATTTCTTTTATGACCCAACTAGGGAAATTCACCCTCTCCATTGGTCATGGTGACCACTGCTGCAAGGACACAAAGGGATGGGAAAGCTAAAATAATGCCTTGCAGCAGTGTTGATTAATGCAGGAAAGATTAGATTTACATATGTGTATTGTGGTAATGTGAAATAAAACATGTGCATTGCGTTACCCCATTTACCAAGTGGGCTTTAAGCTGGCCATACACTATTTGCACAGTTATGCTGTTAACACCCTTTCAGCTAGCATCCCTCGATCAGCTGGTTGAAGGAGCCAGTCGAAAAAATCTTCAAATCTTCATCCCCCTCCATACCTGATTGCCCGCTCTGTCTCCGTTCAGCCTTCTGATCCTGATCACTGGAAGGACACCCTGTCTCCTGCAGGGCCCGACATGTACATATTGTTCAGGGCCAGGCAGGAACATGTACATCTGAAGGGATGCTGGGATGTCTTGTTTGATAAAACATCAGCGTCTGCTCCAGCCGTCATGGATGTTTTTTCAAACAGGACATCCCCGGAATCCCTTTAGATGGGCCCTTCTCTGGAGCCTTCAGAACGCTGTTAAACGGCCGGGAGTACGTGCCCCCCTCTGCCCTCTCCCTGCTACCCACTGCCAGGACACTCTGGGGGGGAACAATAAAATGAGAGAGGAGGTGGTTTCCTGTTCCTAAAACTATAAAGAGCCCCTTGACACCTGTTAACATCCCCCGCATCCCTCTATAGCTCATTTGCTGAATTTTACCACAAATGACCAAACATGGAGGGACGAGGGAAAGAAAATAAGCAAAGAGTTATTATGGCTTGTGAAATTCTGAGGCTTGGCTCTGCCTCCTCTAACATCGACACTGACCGACGAGTGCCATTATGATAAATACGACCCTGAGCACGGAGACAAATTATTTATTTTTTTGCCGTACATCAGTAGTGTTCATCAGTAGGCAAGCCTTAGTGTATTAGCTAACCAATCATATACTGTATTATTAATAATAACACAGCCTGTTAAAAAAAATATGGTCTTCTGCAAAAAAAAAAAGCCATCAATATTAACAGCAATAGTAATGTATTTGATGAATATTTGTTGTATTATAAGCAGCACAATACATTCATGGCTTATCTGAAATGAGCAACAGTGCCAACTTGAACACAGATATTGCATGGAAATCACAGCTAGAATGAATTTTACATTAAAGTATATTGAGAGACAATTTGTTTTCATTTTGGAGGGAGGGTTAAAATTGCTGTCAGTTTTATTTTCCGTCTGTGTCTCATTAGGGAGATATTTCTGCACTTCATATCCTGTAGACTCAACAGAAAATAAGAGGAAAACATTTTAATGTGAGGGATACCCCTCTGGGACAGTTGTCACCAGACGTGTCCCAGTGGGAAGAATTCTTCTCTATTCCTATTCTGATGGCAACTCAAATGCTTGTGACGAGGGGTGTGGCCATTACTAAGCCCTACCAAATATAGCACTGGAGTGAGAGACCAGGCAGCACATTTCCACTTAATAATATATTTTACAGCATTTTCACAAAGACATCAGTTTAAACAACTTATAGTGGTACAGGACCATAAAGTGACATACTGGTGTGAGATTTAAATTGGTTTCCCCTTATGTATAAGCTTCATACTACAGTATTTCTGGTTATGGTGTGGTCCAGCAGAGGATTTAACTTTGTGTTGACAAATTATTTTACCGCTCTCATTAAGAGTTTTTAGATAGTGAAAGTTTTCACTTTTTAACTGGCATTACTTTTTAAAGACCAAGTCCACTTTTTGATAAAAATGAATAAGTGCACACATCTTTATAAAGAAAAAAAAATGTATATCTGCTTGCTAGTAGTATATATATGCAAAAACACCGGAGGGTTTAGAAACCCTTTAACTTCATAGCTATCACATGGGGGGCTCACAATCCCCCTATGTGATAGCACATTGGAGATGACAGGTCTTTTTAGAGTGACATTGAGGGTCTATTACACCCCTAGTGTCACCTTTCTATTTCAAAAGCTTCAATAGCTTTTTAGGGGAGAACTATGATCTTGGTGAGAGGTCCCTAAATACCCATAAGTGTTACAGTTTCACATTACCTAGCATGAATGCATTTAACAAAAACTATATATCTGATGCTACATCCATTTTAAATAAGCCAACTGTGTGATAACAGATGAGTTTTAGGTCTGTTATAGCTTCTGCTATAACTTTCCCTCACCCTCCCTTTGTGTCTACTGCTACCCTTCTATCTCCTCTCCAATCTCTCCAACACCCCTCTTCCTCTTAGTCTTCCTTTTTTCTGCTCTTCCTTCTCTTCCCCCTGGGTTCTCCAATCCTGCATCCTCTCTCTTCATTGTTCCCGGCTCCCTATCTGCTATGAGCTAGATAAAAGATGCGTTTTTCTCCTCTGGGTCAGACAGTAGCTGTGTAATCATCTGAGCACGGCAAACCAATTTATAAGAAGAGGACAGGGGAGATAGAACTCTTGAAATATGGTTGCATTTTCTGTCCCTGGCGTTTTCTCCTTAAAGATCTCTCGTCTCGGCACGCTTGTCACTCACTGCCTCTCTGACGTGTGACACGGCAGCCCGGGAGTCACAAAGTAGAATCAGTTCAGCGTCCTCCGTAAAATGCTTGCCACAAACTGCCTGTATCTGAAACGCTATCGCCAAAAAAAAGGAGCCGGATCATTTTTCAGGATCTGTTAACGTGTTGCTTTTCTGTCTGATAGGAAAAGGTATCTGAAATTGGAGCAACAAATTAAATGGAAACTATCAGGATTGTGTGAGTAATGTTATGTACACTGCAACACCTTCTACAGTCCGATACCATACAGGCAATCTTCTGCTTAGTACAGAAGCTGATGTACATTTATTTTTAGAGCTATGATGCTGCAAGAAAGTTCTCTAGGCCTTGAATATAACAACAGTTGATGTTTTTGATGTTTGTTCCGGGTTCCACAGGTACTGGGGGAAAGTGCTCATACATACAGGAAACAAGTGTGCTGCAGGTCACAGCTCGATGCATCAGATTGTACATTACTACTGGCAATAGCCTATGTCATTATAATAATTATTACGGGTATTTATATTTGTATTTATATTAAGTTTTGTTATAAAATTTTGCATGGCACTGAGGAGCATAAGAATTTCCTAATCCCCTCAGTATTATCTAAAGGCGCTACTGCCATACAAGCATCGTCCAGATGGAAGTTGTATAAGCAAAGCTGATAGTGTATTCACTCTCATCTGTCCCTGCCCTCAAGGAGCTTACAATCTAATGTCCCTATCTCATATGCACACATACATGGGCAAATTAAGACAGGAGCCAATCAAACGAGTTCTAAAGTCCCAGCATATACCATCCTGTTATATCATCAGCATTGTAATAGGAATACATACTAGAAGTGGCTTTTCATAATGCAATCAAAGCTTACTTGAAAAATCTCTTTTATGTAGTGAGTGCTGCCTTCTGTCTGCCCATCACTTTCATCAACTTCCTGGATTCCCGGTGTGCTTTTCTTCTCTTTTCCTGCTACTTGATGTGATGCAATCTCAATTTCTCAAGACTACATAGCCCATAATGCATTGCTTCTAGCAAGCAGTGATAATGTTACATTGTTCATATGTTGAGTTGTAGTTCAGAAGGCAGGCTCTGTGGGAGTTGTGACACAAGGAAGTACATATTAACAGGGCTGAGTCAAATTGTGTCAGTGCATTGAGGAAGTGGATTTGATGCAATCTCGATTTCTCAAGACTACATAGCCCATCATACATTGCTTCCAGCAAGCAATGACAATGATAGTGTCCGGACCTTAACCCCATTGAGAATCATTGGGATGTGCTGGAGAAGACTTTATGCAGTTCTCCGACTCTCCCATCATCACTACAAGATCTTGGTGAAAAATGAATGCAACTCTGAACGGAAATAAGTGTTGTGATATTGCATAAACTTATTGAAATGATGCCACGGCGTGCCGTAATCAAAACAAAAGGCGGTCCAATGAAATATTAGGGTGTGTTCTTTTTTTTGGACAGGTAGTGTATTTGAGTTATGACTTCACACTGTGCAGATAAATTACCAACTGGCTTTAATCTTTAAAGTGCCGTACTTCCACCCTGGTCGATCTCACTGATCTGCCTCACTCCAACATGGAGTTTCAATCCTTGTGTTAATTTGTAAAATATAAGTTTACTTTAGTTATCCTTTAATCAACCCCCTCCTCCCAGCACCCAATCAAAATCTTATACTCAACTGACCACACACTGTGTAGCTGTACAGCCACCGGAAGCTCTCACAGTCAGTCCCTTGCCTCTTCTGTACATGCACAGAAATGTTTCTATTCATTCCTATGAAGAGGCCATCTATTTTTGGGATGCATAATAGATGACCTTCCCATAGGAATGACTGGGATATAGTCTATGCATGTGAAGAAGCATGGGACTAGCCAGGTAACTTTGCATGGTGGCTATGTGACTTTCTGTGTAACTTGCAGTAGTGTGGACAGGTTACCGGTAATATAAGGCTTTCTGTGGGTGCTGGGGGAAGTAGTAAATTGTACAGAGGTTTTGTTGTTTGAGGCTCTGGCAGCTGCAGGGTAACATTTCTGCCTCGGATGGACTGACTCTTTTATGATCCTTGCAGAAAATAGAACTGTGAAACTAAAGATTAAAAAAAGTTTAGTCGAAGGTGACCAGTCAATAAATTGTTCTCACCACAATAGTTCACTGTCCCGGAAAATTAATATTGTCAATTGTTGTTTTTTTTTTAGAACAACAACTAATAACAGTATTGCCAGAGGGAAGAGAAGCTTTATATTCTTACAAGTAAGTAGAATTTATGTTTGTCAGAAGGACGGCTGGGATCAATGTTGTGCTCAATTGTAAGTTAATCAGGTAAATATTCTTTTGTTTTTCAGCACTAGGGCCAATGCTGATTTTATGCTGGTAGCTAGAGAAGAGCAAATTGATGTCTGTGTATTAAGTATATATATATATATA
>NW_017306536.1:1260093-1268633 GCF_000935625.1 Nanorana parkeri
AAGAATATAGAAGAATCATTGTGATTCTTATATAGCAGGTATCTACAAATGCTGAATCATCTACCAGACACATCCTGTCTTTTTCTTTTTTTATTAAAATGTATGCAACCTGCCACCATCTGCCCCAGAGGTACCAGGCATAAGGGGCTTGTATCCTTACTGGTAGATACAGTCAACTGCTATACTAATAACAATCAGTATGCTTTAAGTGTTTCAAAAGGAAGGGGATGAAAAAAGTGAGTTTATTGCTCTTAATGTACCTGTGTGCCCATTTATTTGGCAAGTAGGAAGGACAGGAATGCGGTTTGAGGTTGCTTGCAACTTACCTATCTCTATGGGATCTTCTTCTATCACATTGTAGCGACTAAATGCTTAGACTACCTGGGGCTCTGCCAGGGAGATTTTCCATTACTTACTATCCCAGTGACAACGATTTTACCAGACAGGAAGTACGGGAAATTCTGCTGGCTGGAGGCTGCCATACGTACGACTTATTCACAGGAATCAATGATGAGTTTATTTAAAGGAAAACTGTACTAAAAATACAGTTGTCCTCTAGTTCCTTGGGTGCATACTCACCCCTTCTGTCTCGGGATCCTTTGTGCTAAAGATTAACCCATCCATGCTGAAATGTTTCTGCGTCACGATGCTAATGCTGGCATCTACTGTTTCATCCTAGACCTTTTGTATGATACTACTTTTGTATTTTGAAGATTAGCTTTAATTATAGTGAACCAAGCTGTTCAGGTTTTCCATCAGATTATTATTATTCAGGATTTATATTGCATCAACAGTTTGTGCAACACTTTACAAAATGGAGAGTGACAGTACAATTATAATACAATTTCAATATAGGAGGGTTAGAAGGGCCCGGCTCATTGGAGGTTACAATCTAGTAGGAGGGACACGTGATATGAAAGGTAAACATTTTGTGGGATGAGTTAATGGAAGAAGTAAAAGGACAGTTATTATATTACGGTGGAATAGGCTTCCCTGAAGACGTGAGTTTTCAGGGATCGCCTAAAGGCAGACAGAGTAAGAGATAAGTGGGCAGATTGGGGTAGGGAGTTCCAGAGGATGGGGGAGACTGTGGAGAAGTCCTGGAGGTGAGCATTGGAGGAGGTGATAAGGGAGCTAGAGAGCAGGAGGTCTTCAGAGGACAGTTAGGGTGATATTTTGAGATGAGGTTGGTGATGTAGCTGGGGACAGAGTTGTAGATGGCTTTGTATCTTGTTGTTAGTATTTCGATTTTATTAGTTGAGCATGTGGCAGCCAGTGGAGAGATTGGCAGAGAGGGGTGGCGTACACTGAACAGTTGGTAAAGTGGACGGGAGTCTGGCAGCAGCGTTCATGATAGACTGAAGGGGGGATATCCTGTGTAGTAGTAGGCCAAAAAGGAGGGCATTACAGTAGTCAAGGTGAGAGATTACAAGGGAGTGAATTAGAAGCTTTGCGGTGTCATTTGTTAAAAAGGGGTGAATTATGGAAACGTTACAGAGGTTGAGTCGGCAAGATTTAGATAGTGATTGGAAGTGGGGCTGAAAGGAGAGCTCAGAAACATTCCTCATAACAATAATTTTTCTAACCAGACATTTGGTTCAGTAGATTGTTTCAGGAATATATACTGTTGTGAGTTATGAAATATGAATATTATCAGACCAAACCAATCACTGGAAATGTTGGCTTCTATAACATTATTTTGGAGGAGTGCAAGATTGGAACTAGGGATATGTAGAAGAGGCATTTGCAATGTGGATAATGGGGCTAGGCGTACATGAAGCATTCAAGGAAACCTTCACTGCCTATTATCCTATTAATCTAATGCAAAAATATAGTGGAACCTTTACTACAGGACTCAGCATATGTCCTGTTTTGTTTTCAGCAGAAACATAAGCTCTTTTTTTTTTTTTGAGAAATGCGTCAAAGCCTGGATTATTTTGAGGCATCCTGATCATTGCACATCTCTTTGCTTCAAAAGTTAGTTTAATCAATATAACTGCTAAAACACAAGTGAGTGACAGTTTTCCTTTCTGATTTACCACTGAAAATCCACCCTGGGACTGATACTGTTCTGAAGCTTAGAATAAGTGGTACAAGGGTGTCATAATGATGCTTGAGGCAGCGGTGTTGCTAGAATTTGGCACCTGGGGCAGAACCTCGGTCAGAGGGAGATTTCCTCTGGCCGGCAGTGCCACGGGGCAACATTGAGCTGGCTTCCTGGCTAATTAGGAAGGCAGGCGGTGTGTAATGACCCACCTCCCGGCTTCCTGACTGGCCATGAAGCCGGCTCAATGCTGTTTGACTGACTAGATGCTGATTGGCTGGAAGGCGGCTTCATCATTGAGCTGACCAAACAGCATGGAGCTGGCTTTCCGGACAATCAAAAAGTCGGGCAGCGTGTCATTACCTGCTGCCTGACTTTTTGATTGCCCAGGAAGCCGGCTCCATGCTAGCATAAGTACCGGTATTGGTACTTGGTATCGGCGAGTACCAAAATATAAATATCGGTACTTGTACTCGATACCGAAAAAACGTTATAGGTGCATCCCTAGCAGAGGCCCCAGGTCTCCAGCCAAGTGCCTGAATCTCAGGCCTGCAATTAATACTTCCAATAAAGAGTAGGGGGTGCCAACTGCTGGTGTGCTGGTCAGCCTTTAGGGAAGAAAGTGCATTAGAGGCTTCCTGTTTGCTACTTCAGGCCAAACAGGAGGCAGATAGTTTGCCTCTCTACCTAGGGATGAACATTACTCATGGGTAGGGTTTCCACCTGTCCAAGATTCACCTGGGCAGTCCGGGTTTTGATTGGTGTGTCCAGGTTTCATGGCAGCTGAAACGCGATCACAAGATGTCAGACAGACAGGAGCAACTAAAATTAAGCCAGAGGCTACTGGCCCCTCACGGATAATAGGCTAGACTGTGATAATTACATTTTAATATGTGACACTAAATACATATAAAATAGCTGCAACTCAGTGATATGTAAATATGTTGGTTAACTGATATGCACATTCTGCACCTCCCCCCATTGCAGGAGGTGGTGCAGTCCGGCATTCTGGCAGTGTCTCAGAGCAAGAAAGGTATTTCAGCTGTTCTTGTATCCTTCTTTATCTTCTTGTATCTCCTTTATCTGTCAGTGTGTGGCTATCAGTCTCTCTGGTATCAGACATATTGTATAGCTCTCTCATGCCTTTTTGCAGCCCTCAAGCAGTTGAATTCACTTTGAATGAGACCCCTGGCTGCTTTATATTTCCTTACACAGTTTTGCAGCTACAATCTCTGGAAAGGACCCGTTTTCAATATAAAATATTGTAAGTTGGGATTTGTATTATATTTACTTTCAAGAGGTATTGCAGGAAAAAAATGAAACAAATCTACTATAACCCAGCAAATATTGCATCTATGCTAATTCAGAAATCTCAATCATTTTAGGGTAATTGCTGGTCAGTGTATGTACCTCCATTACATTCCTGGTCAGTGTGAATACCTCAGTTACATTGCTGGTCAGTGTATATACCTCAGTTTCATTTCTGCCCAGTGCATTTCTGCTCTGTTACATTGCTGGTCAGTGTATATACAGTACATCTGTAAAATTTCTTGTCACTGTATATACATCCGTTATATTTCTGGTCAATGCATATACATCCGTTACATTGCTGGTCAGTGTATATACCTCTGTTACGTTGCTGGGCAGTGTATATACCTCTGTTACATTGCTGGTCAGTGTATATACCTCCGTTACATTGCAGGTCAGTGAGTGTATATACCTCCTTTACATTGCTGATCACTGTATATTCTGTACCTCTGTTATATTGGCGGTCCCTGAGAATACGTGCGTTACATGGGCAGTCAGTAAGAATACCTCCGTTACATTGGTGGCCAGTGTAAGGCCTCCTAACTAATTCTCTCCTCGCTCTCTCTCCTGGCTGTCTCTGCTCACTGTTTTCTGTGTATTCTCCAAAAAACAATTCCGCACTAGAGTGTTTGGGTTTCGCTTGAAGAAAAGGTGGCAACCCTACTCAAGGGAGGGAAAGGGACTCTGATGGAAAAAATAAGGGAGAGACAAAAGACCCTGTTTTCTTTCATATTTTAATAAAGTGCCCTATATCTATACCCTGAACCTTCCAGCTATAGAGTTAATCTCACTGAGATCCAACGTTTACTGCATGAACAAAGCATCATGCGTTTTCCTACACTCAATATGAAATCAACCTAAGCTAAACTCCAGGAAAGCATCTAAATGCATAGGTAAAATACATATAAGGGAGCTGTTGTGCCTACCAAAGCATTTGTATTTCTGTCCATCCAGCTTTGACACACACAGCATAGCCCTATCTGTTAGGGAAGGAGACCTGTTTTTTCTCTGCTGCAGTTAAATAACACTTACAGGCCTTGTTGTGTCCCTTGGCTGTGATTGTACAGTGAAAGCATAAGGAGCTTAATTCTCTGTAACTGTACGCTCTCCTCCTATCAGCATGCTTCTTGTTAGCAAATGAGCAGGCAGCACCACTGATTGGCTCCTCGTGTTGCTTCTCTCTCTTCCAATATGAGTTCTGCTGTACAGAAACTGTAAGGGGCTGGCATCAAGTCAAATTCAGGTACTTGCACTATCTGCGTTAAAAAATGCATGTTATGATGTATTCAATATGAATATAGAGTTGTGTTATTGTGTCTTTATCTCTGCTTGGATTTCAGCTTAATTTTTTTTAAAGCATTATGTGCAACAAACTGTTACAGACTCTTCTTTTATGTATATGAGAAAATTACCCTATAGGAGCACAGGAAAAACCCATGGGCCCTCTCTCTCATAAGAATAATAGTACATAGAAGCCTGTATGCCTGCAGCTAAGCTGGTATCTCACCTCTCATTTTCTTAGAAATCCTTATAAAATTACACTTATAGAATAAAAACAGCGAATAGAACGGTGGGCGTGGATCAGGTGACCCGCTATCGCGGCATACCGTCTAGTATCTCTCATCAATAGTGGCAGTATTAAATACAAAAATAAATGTTACAGACCGCAAGAGAAAGGGACCAGCGCTAGACTCGAGATCTATATAACAGACTACCAGAGGAACCTTTTCTATACACTCCATCCGGCGGAGAAAGAACATTAGTCTTTCAAGAGTGAGATAGGAAACAAACCTTTTCTGTCCTCATCTAAATTATTTGTCAGAGCCGAGCTGGTAGAGGAAGCAAGAGGTATAAAGCACCCATTCAGCTGAGAAAATGGAAAATGTATTTCACCGAGACATTTTTTTCTCTTTTTCTTTCAGCGTAGCCCTGGTTCATATTAAACATTTTTCAAACATCTAGTATTTCTGCGCTACAGTTTTGTAGTGCTGTTCATTTGCAGATATTTTATACAGAACAGAATGCATTAGAGGGGAAAACATCTTCCATGGCTTGCTTTTATAGAACAGACAAAGAGCGGGCAGTAAATATGTTTTCATGTAGCTGTGGGCCACAGAAGTACGATTAAAGTGACATTAAAGGCTTTTTTGTTTTTCCCAACTCAATGTTAGTGTAAGGACTTACCTTAAATGATGCCTCTTTATTCGATCTTCTTCCTTACTTTCCTTTTCAGCTGTCACTCCACCGCCTGTGCAGGTCTCCGATCCAGCGCTGACTCCTCCGTCCTCCTCTTCTCTGATGTTCCACAGAGTCTGTGCGGGTGCACGCTGCTCCCTAGACTTACCTTGTGTCTCTCCTCGTCTCCCGGCCGAACATGTGAACTGTGCATGTGCACTCCCCAAGATCCTTTGCAGCCGCCCGAGACTCTTCAGATGTTCGGACAGGAGTGCGCGGTGAAGACACAGGTAAGTTTAAACCTGTTTCAAAAGGTTTTTTTTTTTTTTTTTTAAGTTTTTGCATATATCTACTGCTTGCTAGCAGTAGATATATGCAAAAAACATGAGGGTTTAATAACCCTTTAAAGATTGGTGGAAATGCAGGGGCCTGATCTTCCCCCAGCTTTTATACCACTGCTTAATGCTAACACCTTTCCCTTGTCTCCGTGTGCTTAGCTGCTTCTTTTCACTATGCCTGTTAAGTGCTATGGATGAGCAAATTGGAATGGGCTTAGATTCATCCTGGTATTCACACCTTGAGCCCAAAACCCAGCTGATATTTTTTATTTTGCCTTTTCTAGACATGCCGTTCCCCAATGACTGTTACCAGCTTTGGACACTAACCATAATCAACCAGAAAAATGCATATTTCATGTCACCCTCATTTGAAAAAAAGAGACATTTGAATAAAAGAATAAGTGCTTTGAAATTTTTGGGATATAGCACTGTGGTGAATGCTACAAACCTCTTTTATTTCCTATTTTGCATCTGTGCTCCATACTTAAGGAACCCCAAGCAGGGGTGTCCCTAGACTATTCGACACCTAAGGCCGGGGAAGGGGGGTGCATGTTATGGAAAAGGGGGGTGGTGAGCTAATGGTGCATGTTATTGTAGGGGTTACTAGTGGTGCATGTTACAGGGGGGGTTTTAAGGTCACTGGTTACTAGTAGCTGGGTGGGACGCTGGCCAGTGCGTCACAGGTTGCTAAGAGCTTTAAGTAACCTGAGACGCTCTGGCCAGAAAAGGCCGCACCTCGGGCTACCTCATTACAGGGTGGGTGCTGACCACAGGCCTACTGTACTGATACTAGTCTATCAGAAATGTATCTGTATGTTTAGGATGGGTGAAGGATGTTAGAACAGCCCTTCTAAAAGATACAACCCAGCGCTAAATAGGGATGTGGTTCCAGTACTTCAATACAAGTTTTAAAACTCCTTCACCCTGACTCATCTGGAGGAGCTACCTATTCACTAAAACACAGCTGCTCAACCAATGCCAAATGCATTTCTGCAAGGTAATGCCAACAAATTCAGGTTGTTTAAAGTTGAACTGCAGCCAGGTTCAAAAAACACAAACTGATGCAGCTTTGTAATTGTTAATGCATCATAATTTTTTTTAACAATGCAAGCAGTAAACGTTCCTGAATTTGACTTGGTGCCAGCCTCTTGCAGTCCTCTGTACAATAGAGATTAAACTTGGACCAGAGACGCAACACAAGATGCCAGTCAGTTATTCTGCAGTTCTAATAGTGGTAATAAGGGATGTGCTGATAGGAGGACAGAGCAAAAGAACACAGAGAGAGAGATGAACTGTTTTTTTTTTGTCTTAGTTTCTCCTTCACTGTTCAGTCGCAGTCTGGTGGAGAGGCAAGAAATGGCAGTGCTAACTAAATAGCACATTGGCTTAATGGTTAGCACCTCTACCTTGCAGTACCAGGTTGCCCAGTTCGTATTCTGGTCAAGACACTATGTACATGGAGTTTACATGTTCTCCTTGTGCTTGCTTAGGTTTCCCCCCACACTCCATAGACATGCTGGTATTGTAATTGGCTTCTGTCCTAGTATGTGAGATAGGGACCTTGGATTGTACATTCCTTAAAGTGACACTAAACTCAGGAGTTAAATCTTAAAAATGCATTCAAGTACCCCAAGGCCTGGTTCACACCTGGGCGTTTTACAGCGCGTTCCTACACGCTGTAAAATGCTCAACATGTGAAAACCAGTAATTGCCTATGGGCATGGTTCCCACCTGGGCGTTTTACAGCGCGTAGGAACGCGCTTAAAAACGCCCTACGCCCAAAGAAGTGCAGGAGCTTCTTTGGGGCGTTTTTCCGCGCGTTTCCATTGGTATTCCCGAGTGTGGATCGGGGTTAACAAAGCGGTAACCCCGAGCCACACTCGGGAATACAGCGTACAGGTCTTACCTTGTCTGCGATCCCCGCTGTGTCCTCCAGCTGCTGCCGACTTCCGGGTTACGTCCCTTGCGAGCGGCCACGTCGCAGGGGGGTGGAGCCGGCGGGAAGTTTGAAAGTGGAATTTTTTTTAACTAGAGAAAATAAGGAAAAAAACAAAAAAAAATCATACCGCCAGTGAAACGCGCGTTTCACTGAACGGAAACATTTGCTAAAAAACACGAAAAAAACGAGCTGAAAAAATACGCTCAGGTGTGAACCCAGCCTAACTATTAACAAAAATGTATCTTATTTGTGTATCACTCGGCTGTAGATCCTCAAATCATCTCTGAACTGGTGCCGACACTGTCCTTCCTTCTGGAGGGTGGCTACTTTTGTCCCCCATGGTCCCTGTGTGTATTGTAAAGTAGCCACCACTCCAAGCTCGCTCCTGTGATGGACTACAATCTCAATACAATTAGTAAACTAAACATGAGAAGATTGTAGTCCATCACGGGAGCGAGCTTGTAGCTGTGGCTACTTTAAAACACACACAGGGACCAAGGGGAACAAAGGTGGGGGGGGGGGCACTAATCATTTTCATTGCTTCTGACAGCGTGGGAGACGGGACGCTGCGCTTGTCGTGGATCCAGGGATCAGGTAAGTATTAAAAAAAATATATATATATATCTATCTCTATATAGATATATAGAGATAGATATATATATTTTTTTTATGTTCCCAGGGACATTTAAAAATGTCCCTGGACTTTATTTTAAAAATGTTGTCACCTTACCCTGGT
>NW_017306536.1:1268643-1345577 GCF_000935625.1 Nanorana parkeri
AGAGAGGTGGCGCCGGCGGCTGCGGCGGAGAGGGGATGGTCGGTGACGGGCCCCCTGATGGCCTCGTGCCGTGCCCGACTGCCCGAATGGTCAGTCCGCTCCTGACCGTACCTGTTATAAATAAACTACAGCAAGAAAAATCAGGTCTCCTGCCATGACAGAGAGGGCTATGCTGTGCAAATTTTAGAACTGGATGCATAGAAATACAAATTGCATAAAACAGCTCCCATATATGTATATCAACTGTATGTCTGTCTTGAGTTGAGCTTTAAAATGATGTAGATAATATATGTCACGTAAAACACAATTTAATATGTTTTAGTAATTAAAACATTAGAATTGGCATTCAGATAAACATACAAACTGGGATCAGAAGACTAGTTTGTAGATACCATTATTCATAAATGATCCTGCAAACCTCCTGGAGGGAGGCTGGTCACTTGGCACTTACTGACGGTTTAAGCTGCCCTTATCTGAGATGCTGTTGCCATAATGAGGTCTGCTAATTGCAAATGGTGTATATGTCAAGGAAGCTTATCATGTTTCTTTATATCAGCTGATTACAAACTGTTAGCACCTGTTAAGAGCATTTTACCGGTTTGTGAATTGTTTCTGAATTAAATCTCCTTGGAGAAGCCATAGATGTTTAGAAAGCAATGAAAATGAATATGCAGAATATTTTAGATAAAATAACAGGCACCAGGACGTATATGTCAAGCTTATAATGGCATAAAGGAAAACATAGTGAAACCTAACAGTAAAGCACAAATGAAATAGAAATGTCTATCAAGTATAATAAGTCCTTCATTCAAAATAAATCCCAACTTACCACCCTGGTTCTCAAATTTAAAAACTGAAGTAGTATAAAAAAAACCTATTGGATTTCCTATTTCTTCTTCTGCTTCTTGCCACAATGTAAGAATAAAAATCTATCTAGGAAGAGGAGAAAAAGTCCTAAAGTCCCTCTATATAGGCAGGCATGCTAACACAGAATTATCACAAAATGTAAAGTTCTTCAATGGTAGAGAGAGATTTGTAGTCACTATCAAAGCTACATGAGTCTTACCAGTGAAAGGCGACCTCTTCTGGACAGTAAGTTAGCTGTGTTATAAAAAAAATCACTTCCCACAGTAGCACTGACTCCCTAAGGAGTTACTAGATTGATGGGTTTGTTTGCCTCTCCCAGTGGTGAGTGGCCCTAACTAAACCCGACTACTCACCAGTAGTGATGCACAAAGGCTTTATTGAAGTTAGAACAAGCCGTAAGAGGGAAATTCAGTATAAAAGGTTTCAGAAATGACTGATATCAATCACAGGAACAACCAACAGTAATACAAGGTATTAAACACTCACCCCCTTCTTATCGTCTGTGAAAGGCCTTACCAAACGCATTGGGTAGATAATAGCAGAATGACCAAGTGGGTAGGAATGAAGTAGGCAGTATGGAATAACTCAAAAAGAGAACACCAGACGGTGCAATAAACTGTATGGTCTATATACTGTTTTAGGCCCAGTCTAAACCAATGTCAGGTGGAGGAACAGTTTGAAAATCTCCCGGCAGTGAGATCCATAAACTCTTATTGGAGCATTCACTCTTAAAGTGAGAGTAACCCACAAGGAAATGCTCCCAAAGTTTTTTCTTTTGGCAGCAAAGTTCAGCAACAGCAAACAAGCTTAGCACAAGTACAGGCGGCCATAAAGGCCTTTCACCACTGATGCTATGTAGACATCTTCATTGAAAGCCAGGCTAGAGGTCATGCTGTGCCCTGGGGCTAACCTCTCAAGCCTGTGCTGGTGACTAGTACCCACGTGGATCCTCAAGCTCAGCACCTTGCCTTCTCCCTCTACGGAGCTCACAGTCCACATGACTGGGATCTCTGTGGGGTTCTCTCCTCTCTGCACAAGACAGCACAGTCTCTGTTCATTGCTCCCTCTCTTCTCCAGTCTCACAGCACAGTCTTTCTGGGCTCTCCCCTCGCTGTACACTGCAGTCCTCTTGTGGCTCTCCTCCTGGGCTTAATTCCCTCTTGAACTTCTTCTTTTCCTCCTCATAGGTGCAGTGGGTAGGGTTAAATGTCCAGCCACCAAATGCAGTCAATCACCATCCTTCTTTCTTGCTCCTCTAGTCCCCAACAAAAAGGCTGCCACTCAAGGACACTCCTCTCACTTGGTAGGCAAAAATGCCCTGGATATGTGGTGCCCACCCCTTAAAGGGGCCGCCAGCCTGGGCTACACTGCTTTTATTTAAAAAAAAAAAAAACCTACGTTTTAATAGGCTGATAAAATTTGGGCATACTTATCCATTAATGTAAATAATACTTATTTTATTTAAACCAACTTGTAAATTAAGATTACTGAATACTTAAATGAAAATGTTGGCTTTCCCAAGCTTTAGGGTCCACTTTGTGCAAAATCAATGATGTGCTCTTAAATGAGCTATCACCAACCATTTTCTTCTTTAAGTAGACACTTTTTATGTAAAAAGACTAATGAGGTACTGAAGGAAATAGTGGATTATTACAGATGACATCAAAAACCCATTGCAACCACACATTAATTGCATTTCACCATATCTTAATGAATGTACATTCATTAATGAGATGGCCAGCATTTCATAGCCAAGCCCCATGAGATATACGTTGAAAAAAAGCCTTAATTTATCATGTGCAGACTAGCTTGTTATGTAAATAATCATGAATAAAGTTTCTCCCAAACCTCATAACCAGCTAACAGGAACACGCCTGAAATGGAATTACTTTCTAATTAATTAATACCACCATAAACAGCTCAGAATCAAACAAGCAGCGATATTAAGCATAATTAATTAGCATGTTAATACGAAAATGTGGATGCTGAAATTCTTTTCTGTTTACTTATTTTTTCTGAAGGCTTTCAAATATTTACTTGTTAAAGGTGCAAAAAAGAGACTGCAATGGACTGTTGCGTCTAGGTAACTTTGTAAATTATGGAGTTCATTATGTGGGAGACGATAGTGGAGTTTTCAAGATGCGGCCTTGATCACTGTTGTCTTGTGGCTTGAGGCCATATTGATTAATTCAAATAAATTTGTTTAGTTAAATCGCAAGTTATGAATCTAAGGCTCCAATAACGTTCAAATATCCAATAAAATGTACCTAAGATTTATTTTACATTGTGTATTAATAAAATAAATGCTGGAGAGGTAAGGAAAAACTCATGTTTGTTCTTAGGTATTGTTATTTCTTCTGGAAATTGTTACTGAAACCGACGGATTTAGTAAATTTTACTTTGTTCAAAAAACTCCAGCAAAAAAAAAAAAAAAATGTAGTTGTAATGCAACAAGGAACAATTGTATTTCAGACTTTAACCACTTGCTGTCTGGAGAATTGTCTTACTATTTGCGCACACATGTTATTTAATTAAAAAAGTTTTTTTTTTTTTTTACACTAACCCTATTGCTATCACATTGGGGGCTAACAAGCCCCCTATGTAATAGCAGATAGGGTGTGACAGTTGCTCTTTAGGGAGACATCAGGGGTCTCCATACCACCCAGGAACCCCAAAGAAGCTGAGAAAGCAGAGATCCCCCTTAGATCAGTGGTCAGTGGGAGAAGGACCAACTTAGGCTGGTGGTCAGTGCGGGATTGGCCTCCTTAGATTGGTGATCTTTGGGAGAAGAGCCTCTTTAGACTAGAAGTGGAAAAAGGGTATCCTTAGATTGGTGGTCAGTGGGAGAAGGGCCTACTTCGATTGGTGATCAGTAGGAGAATGGCCTCCTTAGACTGGTGGTCAGTGGGAGAAGGGCCTCATTATATTGGTGGCCAATGGGATAAGGGCCTACTCAGATTGGTGGTCAGTGAGAGAAGAAAAATTGTGAGACTGCAAGTAATAGTTTCTAGGAAATGTATGCAGTACGTTTGTAGTTGAAGTGATACCTTTCATTGGTTAACTCAAGTTATAAAAAATGTAAGCAGCCCTTCCTTAGGCTTTATACAATTCTGAGGAAGGTGGTCTCGAAGCTTGCATATCTAATAACTTGAATTAGCCAATAAAAGATATCACGTAAACTACAAACTTTCTGTATTGATCGATGGCTGACACGGTAACAAGACTACTACCGGGTGTCGTTGTTTGGGTATCAGAAGTTCCTATATCAATATGCACTGGCAGCCAGAAGGAGTCAGAAAGCTAGGAGTCAGAAGAGAAGATTAAAAGCAATACATATGGTGGAATTGGTTGAAACTGTGCAGGAGGTAAGGACCATTTAATGGATGTAGCGCCACAAAGATAGAAAAAGTTTATTGTTAAAGTATATCCAAACCAAAAACCAAAACATTTAAATATTGCAGCTTACCAGTCCTTAGGTGCAGTGGCTGCATTTGTTTTTTTTAAGGCTTCTTTTCCCTTAGTTTTATCTGTTGATTCTGCCAGTAACACACTTCCAGTCCTAGGATGACAACACTCACTCACCCTTCTGTATCAAAACCACAGAAACACGATAGGTCTGCAACACCCCACGCTTCTCTTATACTCATGTATTTTTAAATATGCAGGTTTCATTAAATTAGTACCTGGTGATCCTGCCTTGAAGATCTTTGTTCAGGCACTTTCTGTTTTGGGTAACAACTGTCTCCCAGTTGTGCATCTGCATTTTCACCTTGTCCTGAGGGTGCTGGTGGAGGCCACAAGTGGCCATGCCAACACACATGGCCCACTCTTGTCACTATCAGGAAGCTGGTCCTGAGCAATGATATACAGCTACCATTGGAATAAGTGCATGTGGACAGAAAGTGGCTGGAGGAGATCAGCAGCAGTGAGATACAAAACAAGAATGAAATCAAGGTGAAAGCAACATGTGGGAAAACAAAAACCTTGGCATTTATTTATGACACACTGTGCTAGCAAATTAATGTCATCCAGTTATGGCTTTGATCTAGTTTTATGCAGTACTCCACTTTAATTTTTTTAAATATTTGCAACTCTTCATATTAAGAGATTTAATGTGATGGACTACAATCTCACATTTAGTTTACTAATTGGTATTGAGATTGTAGTCTATCATGGGAGTGAGCTTGGAGCGGTGGCTACTTTACAACACACACAGGGACCATTGGGAACAAAAGTAGCCAGCCTCCAGAAGAAAGGACAGTGTCAGTACAAATTCAGAGTTGATTTGAGGATACATTTTTGTTAATAGTTAAGGTACTTGAATGCATTTTTAAGATTTAGCTCCTGAGTTTAGTGTCACTTTAAAGTCATCTTACCCTCTCCACATTCCTGTGATGCCTTCTGAGTTTACCTTCCCAGCCAGCTGATAGTCTTCTTCTGGGGTGAGTGATGGCCACAATCATTCAACCCACTACTAGTTAGCCCAGGCTTTTTAATGACACCCCCCCGAGGACAAGTCACTATGCAGCTCGGGTTTACAGTATTCCTGAACTGAGAACCTTTCAGTCCAGGAGGATGGAGCGCCTACCTCTGGAGAAGAAGAGTAAGGACCTCTGACAATCCCAAATTGGCCAGATTATTAATTAAAATGGTACGGAGGCTTCATGGAGTAAAGCGGAAGGACAAGGGGTGGTGATGGGAGAATAAGCTAGAGTTCTGCTTTAACGCTTTATTGGAGAACATCTTTTAGGTTATTCCAGGCTGCAAAATTGTATTACTGCTATGACTGAAAACAATCACATTCAATTAAAGGATTTTTAAAGATAACCCGCTATAGCACTTCATTAATGCCGACTTTAGACGTGCCAAGGAATAGCCACACCCTTATAAACCATTGTAGTGAACACAAAGCCATTGCTGTGGATGATTAAATCAAAATCATAAAAAATAGATGGAAAACTTTGAGACTGCTGTGATGAATGCTCCTAATATGGATGTAAAAGTCCAATGAAAAATGGATTTGCAAGGTTTAGACAGGCATTCAGTGAGAAGGGAATCACTCACTCGATCCCCGAGGGTTGCATGCTCCAGATAATGACATTTTAATGAAAATGAGACAGGGATTTCTATTTTTTAGCAGCCGCAAATGTACAACACAAACCCACTATTCATGCGCGTCTAGAGGGACTGGACATTAATTTATTTAGAGCTTGATGTCGTGGGAGAGGCCTGCCGAGGCACTGGTAACATCTACTGAATGTAACACAGCCTGAACTACTTTAAAGCTGATGGTTCCGCTGAAGCAGCTGTATGACATGGGGAATGACTGGGTGATTTACAGATGCACTGTGTACAAGCACATAAAACAAATCCACATGGCTAAACAGAAAAAGATTGTATGGCATTGCTGGGAAAACAATGTTACTCAAAGTGTATGTCTGGTTAAATTAAATTTAAAAAAACAACAACATTCATCCATCCCTCAGAGTTTGTGCACATTTTCCCATGCTTTGTCTCTTTAAAAAGGCTGCAAGTACAGAAGAATACCTGGCATCAGTCTCTGCTGCAATGAAGATTCAAGCAGTGTTATCAGGCTGCTTATTTTTTGTAAACTACAGACCACCTGTACTCTGAAGATGATTATGAAGATGAAGAGAGAGGGAGGTATTCTTTAGTCCTAAAACACTTCCTGTGCTAGAATGACAACACTGTTCTTCGATACATATGGTACAGTGAGTGAGCATTGTCACTAGGGATGCACTGTTTTTTGGTATCGAATAACAATATTTTTTTTCCGTAACTCGCCAATACCGAAAGTCCCATTAAGGAAGCCAGGTGGCGTGTAAAGACTCGCCACCCGGCTTCCCGATCAGCAGGGAAGCCGTCTCCATGCTTCCATGAAGCTGGCTTTCTTGCCAATCAGGAAGCCGGGGGGTGTGAGTAATGACTCGCCGTCCGGCTTCCTGATTGGCCATCTTCCTGACCAATCAGGAAGCTAGGCAGCGAATCATTACAAGGTGCCCCGCTTCATGAATGGCCAGGAAGCCGGCTCCATGCTCCCTCGTCACCCAGTGATGAGGGAGCATGGAGCCGGCTTCCCGGCCAATCAGGAATTCGGGCACCGTGTAATGACTCGCTGCCCGGCTTCATGATACCAGAAGTTCAGGTATTGAGCAATGCATCGGAGCATTTGGGCGAGTACGAGTGCATCCCTAATTGTCATCCTAGGATAGGAAGTATGTTACTGGCAGGATCAATAGGGGAAAAAAGAGAAAAAGCCAGAAAAGAACGAATGCGGCCACAATAACTTAAGACCGGTAAGCTGCAATATGTAAAATTTTTGTTCTTGGTTTTAGATATGCTATAAAGGAAAACTTTTAGGAAAGGAATAATGGAGCTACCACTGCTGTTTGGTGATGTTCATGCTTTTTTCCTTGCTCTACTAGTTACTGTCTTGGAACAAGCAAAATGTCTATATTTGATGTAACAACACATCATATACACGTGTGTATCAAGCCAGTAAATCACCAAGTAGTGAAGGAAGAAAGAAGATGAATTCTAAGAGTTTGCTCATTTAAAAGTAAGTTAAAGTACAAGATAAAATAATTAATCTTTAAAAAATGTTTTATTAACCCTTTCAGTGGGGCTACCCCCACACTGCATGGGTTAACTGCTCGTTTTTGTCTATGGAGGAAAATAAGTAAATAATAAGGTATACGCACCCGAATATTTGATCCAGCTGACTGACTCCTCCAGCTTGTCTTCCTCGGTGCTGCAATACTATGTCCCTCTGCCTCCTCATGCCCTATACACAGTGTATATAAATGTAATGAGTCACGGACCTTAGACCGCTGAAGCTGAGGGAGAGTGAGGCTGTTTTAGGCTGACTCTGGAAAGAAAAAAGATAATGCAATGAAGAAATAATAGTGTACGTTTTGTTATAAACAGTACCGCATATGACAGCTATACATACGATCATTTAGCTTATAGCTATTATATACTATCTACAATAAACAATCAACCATGTAATGTTGAAATGCACATCCAGCCTTTACCCAAACGTACCCACAAACCTTCCTCTACCCTTCTAAAGCATGGCTCAGTTTTTTTTTCTTTTACCATCTTCCATTTGCTTTAATTACTCCCTATGAAATCATTATCAGGTTTGTTAAATTCTGACAGGAGCAACTGCTGGAAGGTCATTTCCTGCTGACATAGGTGTGTCCCCAAAAATAAATCTCCTAAGAGTCGCTTCCTTACGCATAGTGTGTAGGCAGACTCTTCGGCATCAAGACGGCAGCATTGTTCCACTAGTAAATAAATCAATATACACTATACATGTGGAATAGAAGAGAGAAGATAGGGATAAAGCGAGTTCTGTAGTCCAGAAGAAGGGCCGATAAAACCAGGAAAGTCTAACAGGTAGAGCTGACCACACTGGTTGGGATAGTCCAGAAGGGGAGAACTGGCAATGCTGGTTGGAATAGTCCAGTAGGGAAGGCTGACAACACTGGTTGGGATAGTCCAGCATGGAGGACTGACAACACTGGTTGGGATTGTCCAGTAGTGAAGGCTGACAACTAGACATGTAAGCTGCAGAAAAAATCGTTTCGGTTTGGATATTTAATTAATTCGGAATTCGGGATTCGGACCCGAAATTCAGTTCGGGTTTCGGATTCGGACGAAATCCGAACTTTCGTTAGTTTCGGATGAATTTACAAATATTTGTTGTGAATACCACAGAAAACCATATACAGATATTATTATTAAAGCTGAATCTCCTAGATACGAATGGAATTCGGGATCCGAATTTCCGAATTGCATTCGAGAGCTCCCGGATGCCATTGAGGTCTGGGAGCCTCAGCTTTAGTATTATATGTATATGGCTCCCAGACCCGAATGGCATTCGGGAGCTCCCGAATGCAATTCAGAAATTCGGATTCTGAATGCCATTCGGGTCTTGAAGCCACATAGTTACATATATCACTAAAGCAGAGGCTCACAGACCCAAACGGCATTCGAGGCTCCCAAATGCAATTCGGAAATTCGGATCCTGAATGCCACTTGGGTTTAGGAGCCTCAGCTTTAGTATTATATGTATATACTGTATATAGCTCCCATGTTTACATAAAAAAAAAAAATATATTCAGATCCATTCAAGTGCGTAAACCGAAAAACACATCTGATTGGACAGAAAAGTCACATGTCCGATTCAGTTTAGTTTTTGAACGAAATTCGGACAGGACCTGAAATTCGGAAACGGAAATTCAGATTCGGACCCATTCGGACTCGGAAATTCGGATGTGTGCGCATGTCCGAATTCCTGAAAATATTTTCCAAATTTTGATTCAGAACGAATTGCACATGTCTACTGACAACACTGGTTGGGGTAGTCCAACAGAGAGGGCTGACAACACTGGTTGGGATGGTCCAGCATGCAGGACTAACACAACTAGTTGCATAGTCCAGTAAGGAGGGCTGACAATGCTGGTTGGGATAGTCTAGCAGGGAGGGCTGATAACACTGGTTGGGATGGTCCAGCATGCAGGACTAATAACACTGGCTGGGATAGTCCAACAGGGAGGGCTGACAATGCTGGTTGGGATAGTCTAGCAGGGAGGACTAACAACACTGGTTGGGATGGTCCAGTAGGGTGGGCTGACAATGCTGGTTTGGATAGTCTAGCAGGGAGGACTAACAACACTGGTTGGGATGGTCCAGTAGGGAGGGCTGACAATGCTGGTTTGGATAATATAGCAGGGAGGGCTAACTTCACTTTTTCGGAAAGACAATGCTGGCTGAGATTTCAGTGCAACTCCTGGTTTATTGAGAAAAAAAGGATTCCCTTTGAACGATCAATGTACATTCAAAGGATTTGTCCAATTCTTTTGCAGATTCCTACCTTTTCCTGTTCTGAAGAAAAAGCATTTTCTTTTACCACGTTGTTTACAAATTGATTCCTTAATAGGAGGGTCAGGTTTATTATAATACGCTGGTGGACTTTCTGTGTTCTAATGAAGAAATGTGTCGGCATCCCTTTAAAAGTAGTTAACCCTCAGGTAGTATCTCACCAAAATGAAATTCCAGCATGCAGGACTAACACAACTAGTTGGATAGTCCAGTAAGGAGGGCTGACAATGCTGGTTGGGATAGTCTAGCAGGGAGGGCTGATAACACTGGTTGGGATGGTCCAGCATGCAGGACTAATAACACTGGCTGGGATAGTCCAACAGGGAGGGCTGACAATGCTGGTTGGGATAGTCTAGCAGGGAGGACTAACAACACTGGTTGGGATGGTCCAGTAGGGTGGGCTGACAATGCTGGTTTGGATAGTCTAGCAGGGAGGACTAACAACACTGGTTGGGATGGTCCAGTAGGGAGGGCTGACAATGCTGGTTTGGATAATATAGCAGGGAGGGCTAACTTCACTTTTTCGGAAAGACAATGCTGGCTGAGATTTCAGTGCAACTCCTGGTTTATTGAGAAAAAAAGGATTCCCTTTGAACGATCAATGTACATTCAAAGGATTTGTCCAATTTTTTTGCAGATTCCTACCTTTTCCTGTTCTGAAGAAAAAGCTGTTTCTTTTACCACGTTGTTTACAAATTGATTCCTCAATAGGAGGGTCAGGTTTATTATAATACGCTGGTGGACTTTCTGTGTTCTAATGAAGAAATGTGTCGGCATCCCTTTAAAAGTAGTTAACCCTCAGGTAGTATCTCACCAAAATGAAATTCCTATTATAGGAGATGCCTAAAATGTTACTTGCACACTTCTGGGAAAAACCGTGAACCAATCACCCAAGCAGGAAATTACATTTCTGGGGGCGTTCTGTACACCATTTGTATTGAATTTTTGGAACAGTGTTAAAAATGACTATGTCTTCAGATTGAAACAAAGGTAATTTTTTACGCTATTATATTTATAAATATTATTCAATTATATTATTAAAAAAATGTATGCTATATTATTTTTTTCTTTGCAAGAGTGGAGTTTTCCTTTAACTTTCCTAGTTTAATTGTGGTTTTAAAAAGGCTCATCATAAACCAGCATTAAATCTTGATAAATGAAGAAAGGATACGTATAGTTATGATGAGTATAAAATTAACTCCACATAATTGAAACAGTAACAGTTCTAGCTGGATTAAATTATTTGCAGAGAGGAAATACGATCTGTAGCTATATTGGCAGTGGCAATAAAATAAATTCAATCTAGGACACATAAGTCTATCTGCACATAAATACTCAATAAAACACGTCGATTAACATAATATCTGCAGCGTACAATGCACAGGAAACTCGGCTATGCTTAGCGGTCACATCTCAAGCGACAAGACATTTCTGGATTTTGTTTATCAAGTAATTTCTTACAATAGATGGGGCTCTCTGATGAAATGTAGCCATAATGCATTCATAAGGTAAATGCAGTACTGTATAAATGCCAACATGGAGCGTATAAAGCCATCAAGTAAAGAATATAATAAAATGGTTAATAGCCTGTTCAGAATTTACACCCCTGGGTCATCTTTCTTCAGAATGTAAGATCTAATGTATATTAGATCTATGAAGTAGACCTCTGTGTCTTCAGCAACAGCTGAATAAGAACTCTGGGCCAAACACAATTCAGTGATAAAGAAGCCATAAGTGTAGTTGGGTCACGCTACTTGGATGCACTAAAAACCTCACGACTTCGCTGCGTAGATTGGAGTAAAGTAGATGCAAATGCTAACCGGTCGACTTTAGTTTGCTGAAGCACTGAGCATCATAAACAATTGTTGTTGTTTTTTTAAACTAAAAAATGGTTTTCATTTTTTTCCCCATCTCATTGTTGGTTCATCTCCTCCAGCCACTTCCTGTCTAGCAGTTGCCCCAACGTCCGCTGCACATCCGCTGCACATCGCCGGGACCGCTAGCAATGAATAACATCTGGGCGGAGCCGGCCGTGACGTCACAGTCAGCTCCGCCCAGTTGCTATTGTTTAATGACAGTTCAGCATCCCCTGTTCATTTTGGGACGCTGATCTGTCATTTCAATTGGACGGAGCCAGCCATGACATCACGGCTGGCTCTGCCCAGCTGTCATGTGCGGGGCAAAAGGCTGGACTTTGGCTGGCCATTCGCCCCGCCTCGGCTGACACTTCGGCTCAGTCTAGCCGAAGCAAATGCCTTCGGCTCAGCTGAGCCACTTGGTCGCCTTCAGGTGCTGTACGGGCTATATTGAATAGCCCGTACAGAAGCCCATTGGTTCGACTGAAGGGCTCCCGCAACCGAAGCTAGCCGAAGGATCAGCCGAAGCTACAGCTGGATCCTTCGGCAGCTTTGTGAATAGCCCCCTAAAACTTTTAAACATGAAGGAGTAGCATATATTGTAAGTGATCCAATCAACTGATTACATTGATTTTAATATCACTTTAAGGTAAATGAACTTCCACAGTTGCATTGCTTTAGATCATGTTAGAAATTTCCCAATGACTTTACCTAGTGCAGTTTAACTTTTAAAAAATCAATTTTTTCTTTTTGTATTTTCTAGCTCTTCTCGCCATTCCAGCAAGACATATTCGCTTTTTAAAACGAAAGGGTAACCTAGGAAGAAAATAGTTTGCCTTTCGTCTGAATAAATAAATGATCATGTTCGTTCAGAAACGGCCAATGTTTCCCATTTTTGACTTTCATTTTTACTTAGAACTTTCAAGGCCTCTCGAGTTAATTCTATCCCGGTACTAGACATCTGACCTTTAAAATGCAGCTTCTTCTAGATGAGACCTGATTTTAGCTTACAGCGAGCAGTTCTATTTCACAGATGATGGCTCCTCGTGAATAGTTTTCTGTCACTGGAAATCAACAAGCAGTTGGACTTTTTAATAAACAAAGCTTTAACCTCATCGGTCCTGGCGCACGGCTCACCTGCCAAGGGACCTGAGGGCTTTGGGAGGCGATGGGGAGGCTATTACGGAAGGGAAAATAACTTACATTGAGATACGTGCCCTTAAACACAATTCTCTGGAAATTGAATCTTACGGAGTGCTGATCAAGCCGGTACCTATGCGGAAGGGACCAGGAAAAAAGAATGACAGCAAACTTGGGGCAGTCTACTTTGGTATTGTACAATGGATTGACTACAAGTCTTAGAAGGTATGCCAAAAAGCAAAACAAAACAGGATTGTGCTTGTGAATTAAAGCCCAGATATATCTTTATTCAATGTAGGGTTGAGGGGACAATAGCCAACACATTTCGGGGGTCTCATACAAATACACCCTTAATCAGGTTTTACTAAGGAAGAACATGTATCAGGACTGTGATGGCTTGAAATTGTATACTGGTTTGTCCAGTGTGTGAGAATGCACAAAGCAGGCCAGCAGTTGTCAACCTTTCTGACCAATGTCATTTTTTTGTTTTTAGGAGCATGAAATGCATGCCAAAAAATTACGCAAATTTACGCAAAAAAATACAGTATGCTCTCAGTTATCCGGTGTTCAACTAACCAGAACTCTCATCTAACCAGTAAAAAAATCCCTGTGTACTCACTGTTCTGCTGATTTGCGGCATGCATTATCCTGGAAACGGTTGTGTGTCTATTTGTCTTAATTTGCTTTTGATTACTGCATTTCAATATTAATATGAAGTCAATACAGAGTTTGTTATGATATGGCATAGTAAGCGGTATGGCAGCAGTTAGACCTATTTTTAATAGTAACTCTCAAGAAACCAGAAATGACATTGATCCAGAATCTACCAATCCCTGTGGAGGCCAGATAACAGGGAGTTTACTGTAGTTTTAGAAAAGATATGACTTTCATTTAGTGAGTGTCACTTTATATAGTTTTACTTCACAATTATAGATCACATACACATATGGGAGCTATTTTACATGTCGTGGTGTCTTCTCTCCACTAACAGCCTGTTGATTGGAAAGTAAATGAGCAGCAATAGGCTGATGAGGTCTTCCCTCTGCTTACTCTGCACTCTACTACAATTAGTAGATATGTGCATTCGGATTCGGATGAACCTGCAAATCAACGAAATTCAGTTGATTCGGCGGTTCATCCAAATCCGAAATAACAAATGTATTATATGCCTGAATATACTAAAACTATATTCGCACATACAGAAATTCGTTTGCAGAACGAGCGGTGGCCATATTGAGTATATTTTATATATGACTGACAGTAATTTTGGTGTGTTCCCCCTCCAAAAAGTCAGGCACTCGGTCATGGACCGAGAGCCCGACAGTGTCAGGAGAGAGGAGGGGACCCGGCGGCATACCTCATTCCGCCAGGTGAATGTCCCCTCCTCTCTCTGCCGGCATCCATCACCAAAATGGCCGCCGGTAGGCGTCAATTAGATAACCCGCATGCGTGTTGACCCGCCAGTGACCTTTGGCAACACTCTCTGACTATGCTTCTGTCTCATTCTCCAGCAACAACTCCACCTGGCTAAATATAACCCTTACAAGTACATATTAAGTTGGGTTAAAATAAGACACATTTTTCAAGTTTAATCAAACGACACATGATTTAATAACTTTTTTTGGGGGGTAGCCCCAGTGCATTTGACTGAACATTTGAAGTAGACTGCAGGTTCACTGGGCTAAGTAAACATTCTACTCCTTTACTTACTCAACCCCAAAAGCAATGTATATGAGTATCCTAGTGTATTTACCCTTAACCCTTTTGCTGCAAAGGTGTTTTTTGCACTCATGTTATAATCCACATTTTGGGCCTGAACATTACTTTAAACTACTGAGAGTTATACATATTCTGAAAGTAAAGACCCTGTAGAACAAAATGGTGGCAGTTGCAAATTTCTACATTGCACAATATGAGCGCACATCATTATCAAACCCAAAATGTGACTAAAAAATACACTAACGTTAGTTTTAGTGCCCCAAAAATATACACAATATAATAACAATTTATGTGTAAAATATAAATTATGAGGTTACTCCGAGTAAATAGATACTCAACATGCCTTAAAATTTGCATGCACCCATGAAACAGCAACAAAATACAGTACCCAAATTGTTTAAGTCCCAACAGGTCATCAGCTTAGAGATTTCCATGAATACTGGCCCTGGAATTATTGCTCTCACTCTGGTGCTACCTGTGTAGCGCAATTTCATTTTCATATGTAGGCGAACCCAAAGCATGTTTACATTGATATGCACACGCTCATGGGGGACTTCATTTATTTTACATTTTTATATTTATTGTATTTATTTTTTTATCTTAACTTATATGCTATCACATAGGGTGGCTTACAAGTCCCCTATGTGAAAGCATACTAGTGGTGACAGGTGTTCTTTAAGGTTACATTAGGGGTCTAATAGACCCATAGTGTTCCCTTTCCACTCCAAAGAAGCTATTGGAGTGCAGATTGCTCCAATAGCTTTTTTAGAGATGTGCCATTTCCTTTTTTATGGGTGTAATGTTTTTTGTGTTGTGAATTGACCTTGTTTATCCTGTCCTTGCCTACGTTCTGCATGCCCTGATCCTTGTTGGTGTCCAGACTATTGTTTGCTGCTTGATCTGGTTGGCTTATGTTACCCCAGCTAATGACCTTTGGCAACACTCCCTGACTATGCTTCTGCCTCATTCTCCAGCAACAAATCCACCTGGCTAAATATAACCCTTACAAGTACATATTTAGTTGGGTTAAAATAAGGCACATCTTTCAAGTTCAATCAAACGACACATACATGGATAAGTGAAAAATAAATTTAAAACAAAAAACCTTGCATCCTTAACAGAGAACTATGGGGTAAGTGTTTTCCCCCATAGTTCTCTTAAGGGTCACGGGAGTACATATACTAGCGTCCTCCCATGACCCAAAGCTCAGTATATCGGGAGGTACAGCTTGTGGTATACCGAGACAGCCGCAGCCGGGACGGATCCCGACAATGCTGTGGAGATCCACCCAGCTGCGTGAGTGACAGCTGTGTCCGCCCCCCCATCCGTTCCTCCAGTCAGTGCTGGAGGATCAGGGAGGGGAGGGGAGGAATCTCTCCGGGGAGCGGTGAGTGACAGTCACCACTCACTGCAGGAAGACGATCGAGAAGTGAGCGAGCAACGGTATGCGTTTGCTCACTTCCCGATCTATTGAGCCAACTTGTGACAGATTCATTGTCACACGTCGGATCGAACTATGAGGATGAGTGATTTTCACGCACCTCCTAGTTCTCCTTTAAGTGGGGTATACACGGCTCTATTTTTTTGGGGGGGGGCTAAACCCACGGACTGCACAAAAAAATAGAACAAAGTTTCCTCCATCAACACTTTCAAGCATGGATGGACAAATCCCCCATTGTTTGCATTGTGTTCTGACAGCGGCCAACGGTTATCAAATATTATTAATATTTGGTATATTTGTTTTTGACACAATTACTTTGATTATTGCCTAAGTCAGCCAATTTCATGTCTAAGCAAACCAATAGGCAGTCACAGCAAATTGAGCCCAAGGGAAATAGTAATAGGAAGGTAATAGAGAACCTTGTCCAATCCTTACTGTTCGAACCCCCACCACCACCATGATATACAGGTGTTGGAAGTGTCTCGCCAAGTTCCTTCCGACCAGCTGCATTCACATAAACACGCACACTCAGGCAAGCTCACAAATGTGCATATTTATGTAAAAACCTGTAGAATCAAAGATCTTGAGGGTCTCTGGCCATCTTCAAGGGAACCAATTGTATGACCTATCGGCCAGTAATTATTCCACTTTAAGCCAGACATTGTTACAGTATTTTGTTTTGACTGAGTCTTTTCAACTCTACACAAAACTGCAGACCTGAACCTATCGTACAGCTTAACAAGTTCAGAGCTCAGAGATGATCAATATTCAGTGAGATGATGAGGAAATAAAGATATAAATACCCTTTCCTGGAAACATTTCACCCCCTGCAGTCATGAACTTTGAATAATTGGAAGGAATTATGCTGAGTACTAATCAAAAGATTTTTTTTTAATTTGCTAATTGCATCTCAGTTTCATCAGTGGCAGACTCTAATCATCTGCAGACATCTTAATTGACCCTTGAAAAGTGTTTATCTGGTAACAGAAAGTGTTGCAGGGTCAGAAAAGCGAATGAAACGAAGCATGCTTTGGTGATAAACAACCCGAGACACGAAAATGAACTACATCTCCCATGATGCTCCGCTTTATACTCCACTTTCTTAAAATAAAACAGACAGTGTTACCGATGTGTATCAATATAGATCATATAATCATATAAACACATTTTAGACCATTAGAAATATATGCATTATTGTATTCTATTTTTTTTCTGAATAGTGTTGTACATTTTTTGCATACAAATGTCATGTGGTCATCAGCATATAAAAGAAAGGCATCTACGAGTAATGGCAGTATGCATTTCTGTTAGGGATGCACTGATACTGATTTTTTAGTATCGAGTATCGATATTTTTTTTCTGTACTGATACAATACCAAAAGTCCCATTAAGGAAGCCGGGTGGCGTGTAATGACTCACCGCTGGCTTCCCAATTAGCCAGGAAGCTGTCTCCATGCTCCCTCATCACCAGGTGATGAGGAGGCATGAAGTTGGCTTTCTTGCCAATCAGGAAGCCGAGTGGCAAGTCATTACCCATCTGTAAGGATCTGGATCTGAACCCAGGGCCTCTGCTGTGTCTGGCAGTGGCTATGCATGCTGAGCCACTCTGAAACCTTGGATAGCTCCTTGCCTGCTCTCGTATGTAATCCTCAGGTAAACCTAGTTTCTCCTGAACTCCTTGCTCCTTTCTTGAACTTCATATTTTAGCCAGGCCTCTGCACTTCCTGTTTGCCAGATTATTGTGCTCCTGCCAATATCTGGCTTCCCGCTCCCTCTGTGATACTATCTGTTCATCATCTTCTGCTTCATACCTGATACCTTTTGGCTACTGACCTCGGCTTGTTCACTGATTACGCTTAGGCCTGCTCCTATACTACTACCGTCTGCTTGTGTACCAAACTCGGCCTGTTATACCACCAATTTGCCTGCTGTTTCAGCTACTGGACTCTGAGCCTGATCCCAGATTATAATCCATGTACCCATTGCACTCCTTACCGCTAATCCGTAATGATAGGTTGGGTGCATCAGTAGTCGACGGATGGCCACCGTCTGAATCGAGTATAAGAAGTTATGGACACCGGCACTCCAAAGTAGAAAAACGTCTCTTTATTGATGTTTCATGCAACAGTAAACAGTACACTTATTGCAACGTTTCGGGGTCACACAGGATCCCCTTAATGCCCCCGAAACGTTGCAATAAGTGTACTGTTTACTGTTGCATGAAACGTCAATAAAGAGACGTTTTTCTACTTTGGAGTGCCGGTGTCCATAACTTCTTATACTTGATCCCAGATTATGGCACCATCCCCCGGCTTCCTGATTGGCAAGAAAGCTGGCTCCATGCCTCCTCATCACCTGGTGATGAGGGAGCATGGCGACAGTTTCCCGACCAGCCAGGAAGCTTGATAGAGAGTCATTAGATGCCGTTTGGCTTCCTAATTGGCCGGGAAGCTGGCACCATGCTCCCTCATCACCATGTGATGAGGGAGCATGGAGCCGGCTTCCCGGCCAATCAGAAAGCTGGGGGGCGGGTCATTACCCGCCCCCCGGTTTCCTGATTGGCCCGGGAAGCCAGCTTCATACTCCCTGGTGACGAGGGGGCATGGAACCGGCTTCCTGGCCAATCAGGAATCCGGTAATTTAATACAGCAAGTTAAAATACTTCTGAATAGACTTTTTATACTTAGTCCTCTTCTGTATTGATTTTTGTTATATATTTTATAGATGGATTTGCAGCTACTGGATTGAACATTCACCTATTGCTTAAATGTCAGATGCTGAATGCCTGCTGTGATAAAATGTGTGTTATGTATTATGGCAAACCATCCCGACAGTGTGGTGTATATCAGGATGTGAACAAATCTGTAAAGATTCTGATACCACAAATGTTCATTGAAAGATTGCTGACAAATATGTCCATAGACTTTCACTGTGGTAGGTAGCCTCTAATTTAGCCCTGATGTTGTACTGCTACACAGAATCATAAAATACCTAAGTAATGAGCAAACATGGAAACCCAAACTTTCCTAAACTATTGAAAATATATACATAAACAATGTTTTATAAGGCGTTAGAATCATGGAGATTAGGATAGTAATAAATGTTGACATACACAGTAGAGTAATAAGTATAGTAATAAATGTTAACATACAAAATAGAGACACATACTGTATATACTTTCAGTACCATGGACAGCGACCCACAGACTGAATGAAGAGGGAGCAAGGTGATCCTTGCACTGCAGGTCCTTCCTCTTCAGCAGATCTCAGAGGAACAATGAGCATCACAGTAGTAACATCACTAAGGGGTCTGTTTACAAAAACAAATTGCAAAGCTTATTTGTCCAGCAAAACTGCAGGTACATTCATTCTGTGCGAGTAAACCAGCTGAAAAAATGAATGTTCTAAGTGTAAGTTCTCTTCTGGTCGAATGCACTGCAGGTCCTTCCTCTCCAGCAGACCTCAAAAGAACAACAAGCATCACCGGGGTACATTAGTAAGGGGTCTATTCATTAAAAAAATTTACATACAGTAGCTTATTCATCCTATGAAATAGCAGGTACATTCATTCTGTGTAAGTAAACCAGCTGTTGTGAGAATTGGGAAAAAAACATGTTCTTAGTGTAAGTTCTTTTTTGGTTGAAGGTTGTTCAGTAGGTAAAATTCATAAAGAATGTCGTAAATGGGGAAAATACCACATTATGGCATCTAGATGGAGCTAAGGATCATATAAATTAATACATGTTAGTAATGAGATACAGTGTTGCAATGATTGCTATCGCTGTAGTATCAGTGTTTACATATATATTCTCCTTCCCTCCAGTGGTCTCTAGAATTGTAACATTATATCTCCTTACTAACATGTATTTCTTTCCTATGATATCTAGCTCCATCTAGTGGGGCTGAGACCACTCTGCCATCCACACACAGGATGCTATCGGAGGCAGTGGTCTCATTATAGGGACAACCCTGGCTAGTTACTGAATAAAGACTGCAAGTAATAAAATTGGAGAATCAGCAGGATATCAGGGACTAACTAATGTCTAATGGAAAACGGAAGTGGGTATGTACTTGGCTCTTGACAGGTTCGCTCTATTAAGCAGTCCAAAGAGCAAAAGCATGTGTAAATCAAAGTAATACAAAGTAACCAAAATATTTCACTTTGTTGTTGAAATCCCCAAAGCATGAGTTATGATTTTATGTTAAGGATTTCTACATCATAATTGGTCTTTGCAGATTCCAATTTTCTTCAGTCCCAGCATTCAGACCTTGGCCACTAAAAATATTTGTCCAGGTGCTTTCTGTTTTTGAAATGTTCTCTTCAGGTGGATTGAATGTAAAAAAGAGCAGCTTTTGCTACAATACTCACCTCCTCTCCGACACTGCATTATTACACTTGGGACGTAGAGCCTCATAGACCCTGATTGGGAATCATAGGAGTACCTTGTACTCACAGTGGAATGATGCAGAGAGCAGCACTGTCATCACCATCTGCACCACTCTTTGCATGCTTGAGAACTGACCACCCCCATGGAAGATTCAAAGAGAAAGAAAGAGGACCCTCATGGGATTGGCCTGAAGACATTTGGAAAAGGTAAGTAAGCATGCACTTTAACATTGTTAACTTTAAACATATGCCTTACTACATAATGCAGAATAATTACATAAAACTGCAACAATCTATAGCAACCAATGCCATTTTAGCTTTCATCAGCTGACTATAATGACAACATTAGAAAATGTCTTATGACTGGTTGTTAGGGTTTGCTGCTGCATTGTGCATTGCTCTTTGTCTAATTAAATATGCCACTGCTGGCTCAAGATAGAAATACTCATGTATTTCATGCCTTTTTTCTGTGTTGGTTTGTACTTCAAATCTGGGCTTGTAAATTGCAGAAACAAAGACAGAGATATATTTTACAGTGGATATCATTACACACGATGTGTGAAGAGCAGACATAAAGATGAAAGCGGTGATGCGGAGGAGGGGTAAGTCATTTCACATGAAAGCAAATTACTAATATATGGAGAATTACACAAGAGACATCAGATCAATGGAGCATTAGTTAAGTGTAATGAATCTGAAGCACAAATTGATAACTTGTGTCATTCATGGATGTTCCCCCTTTAAGTAATCTCCTATTCATAAGAAAAACCTACAGGGAAGCTTGTATTTGTAGCACATAGAAAACACCAGTAAGAATACAAGAAGCAGAATGTTTAGACACGATTCCTGGATTGCAGCATGGGGCCATTGTTACTAATCTGATTTTTTTAAGGAAATCTGTTGGCCTGGAGAAGTAAATGAGCCCCCCGTAATGAGCTGTTGAGGAAGAAGATTGGGTTGGGACGGAGGAGTTTAGTTGGTGGTTGAACCCTGTGCAGCAGCAAATATATATATATAAGTCCCTGTGCCAATCGTGGATGTGGATGGTGGTGAGGTGGGGAGGAAGTGGGGAGGAGGGGCGGCGCACAGCGTGTGGAGCCGTGAACAGGGCTAACTGATCGGAAGCCGATTAATCGATTATTGAAAAAGTTGACAACTTTTTCAATAATCGATTATAATCGATTATGTCGATTAGTTGTTGCAGCCCTAGTTGCTTTTTAATCATCTTGAACCAGTCTGGCCATTCTCCTCTGACCTCTGGCATTAACAAGGTGTTCTTGCCCAGAGAGTTGCCGCTCACTAGATATTTTCTCTTTTTCGACTATTCTCTGTAAACCTGAGAGATGGTTGTGCATGAAAATCCCAGTAGATCAGCAGTTTCTGAAATACTCAGACCAGCCCATCTGGCACCAACAATCATGCCATGTTCAAAGTCACTGAAATCACCTTTCTTCCCCATTCTCATGCTCGGTTTGAACTTCAGCAGACCATCTTGAACATGTCTACATGCCTAAGTGTATTGAGTTACTGCCATGTGATTGGCTGATTAGATATTTGTGTTAACGAGCAGTTGAAGAGGTGTACCTAATAAAGCGGCCGGTGAGTGCATAATGAGTAAATGTGGCCACAGCAGTGCATATTTTTCATTACAAACTATACAAAGAAACAGGTTATTAAAATTGTAACTAAGGAGTATACGGATACCAGTCACATGTTTCCAAGGAGATTATAGATTCACTTTTAAAGAAAGTTTTTTTATGCTTTGTGTCAGCTTTATTTATTTTTTCGCATTGCAAGGTTTTGGATGGGTATCTTTTTATTAGTAAAAAACTATTTTCCCGTGCTTTAAAGTTACATTAAAGTCAAAGATTTTTTTCCCCTCCCCCAATGTTAATTAAATTAAATGTTAATCCGATCTTCTTGTTTCCTGTCGTTTTCATCTGTCCCCCCAGCGCTGCGGCAGGTCTCCAATCCAGCGCTGACTCCTCTGTCCTTACTGGCACTTCCTGTCCCACGGTGTCTACATGCGGGTACACGCGCCCATTTACTTACCTTGTGTCTCTCCTCGTCTCCCAGCCGAAAATGTGAACTGCGCATGAGCCCGCCCCAAGATGCTTTGCGGCCGCCCGAGAATTTTCACATTTTCGGACGGGAGCGCGCGGGAAAGACACAGGTAAGTTTAAACCGCTTTTAAAGCGTTTTTTGGTTTTTTTTTTTTACACTTTTTGCATATATCTATTAGTGCTAAATAATCAAAAATAGTGACAATCGCATACAGGTATTCCTCACTTAACGACCAAGTTCCGTTCCTACGACCAGGTCGTTAAACGAATTGGTCGTTAAGTGAGGAAGTCTATACAGTACTGTACTGCATTAGTACAGTACTGTATAGCATTGCAGATGTACAGTACCGAACAGTGTACTGTACATCGGGCAATGAAAACTCTTACCGATCTTCACTGCGGGTCCCGGAGGACATCACTTCCGCTGGCGACACGTCGCACTGAGGCTGACGTGCAAGGTCGGAGGTCGATCAGCGGTCCGTCGTAAGTGCGAGTGGTCGCAAAGCAGGTAAGTCGGTAACTGAGGAATGTCTGTATATATATATACATTGAGTGGCCAGATTATTATGACCACCCCATCAGTACTTCATTGGGCCACGAGATACAAGGGCGTAACTAGAAATCACAGGGCCCCATAGCAAAATTTTGTATGGGGCCCCGTGATTACTAGTTATGTCACTTGCAGAGCCCACCTGATATACAAAATAGCCCACCTGAGAGTGACCCTGCATAGCCCACCATAGACTCTCTATAGTGGGCTCTGCAGGGTCTCAGATGGGCTGCACACCTCTTACCTGTCAGCGCTGACCGCATCCGTGGTGGCCGGGCCCCGTCTCCTCTTCAGTCCCCGGGCCCCGCCTCCTCTTCTATCGACGGGCCCCACTACTCTTACATCACTGGCCCCACCTGCTCTTAGGTTGCTGGCCAGTGATGTAAGAGGAAGTGGGGTTGCTCTTAGGCGGGCCCCGCTTCCTCCTTCACTGTGAATGCTGGCTTCTTCTGCCGTAGCTGCTGGCTGTCACTGACACAGCTCCGCAGCGGATGTGAGGGGGAACGCCGCTGCTGAGCTGTGTCAGTGACAGCCAGCACCCTTACATGCCATAGCGACCCAGACCCTTTTATTTAAACATCATTTGCAGTGAGCAGCTTCAAGCATCACAATTTACAAACTATTACAATTTTTGCTTATTTTATTTTCTTGTTCTGGCCATTTCTGGACATTTGTGGCTAAATTCAATTGAATTGCATGATGAAGGGAATAGAGGAGATGTTGAGGGGCGTCAGAAGACTCTTTCCAAACCAAGAAACCCTGAGCCATCTATGCTTTTGCTTTTATTGTCTGCTCTGTACAATTAAAAAGTAGCTACAAATATTAAGCAGGCAGCATATGACCTCCAATAGTAAATCCGAGAATTAGTTTTTTTCTTAAATAATCATGTGACACAAGGTGAGGGGAACTTGTGCAAAGAGTTTCATTAATCAGTGTAGGGTATCATAATGTCCTAATATAGCCCTGACTAGCTGGATTGTTCGGACCTCCATTTCACGTACTTTTATGCCATCATGTTGTGTGCTCAGACCTGTACAGCATGTTTTTCAGATGGGAGTAGTGATGAGTGAATCTGCCTGGGTTCAGTCTAGGAGGAGTTTTGCAAATCTTCCTCAAGTTTGCAAACTTTGCGGTTTGCAGCAAACTTCATTGAGGTTGGATGATTATCATTTGTAGGGCTAATAAGCCAAAAAACCCTAAATAAACAGTATCTCTCCCTGCACAGAACTGCTAATTCTCCCCAACATCTCCAGCACATACTGGCAATATGATGTATGTGAACCCACCCTTTTATACAAGTGGGGGCTATCCATTCTTTCAAATTACTGACTCTTATGACTCACCTGACAATGAGCAAAGGCTTTGCACTGCATTGTAGGTTATTATTCCTATGGAGAACCTGCAAAGTTTTCAGCCAAAAATTTAAGATTTGCAAACTTTGCAAATTCTGATGATTCAGCACGGGCCCATGGCAGCAATGAACATGAACCTCATCATTAGATGGAAGGTTTAGGTTTTGAATAGCCAGTGTGAGGGAAATCCTGGTATGAAGATAATTATTTTACTGAAGTGTCCACAACAGAATGGAAATTGAATTGCTTTCTCAAGAACACAAGAAAGAAAGCAGAGAGCTGGGTACCAATAGCAACAGAGCATTGTTACATTTTATATACTATCGCTATTATTCAAGAATAACCTTTTTTTAGATTTTAAGTGAGACTGTATTGGCCATAGAAATTACAAAGTAAAGATAATAAGAAAACATCCATCTTGTGGCTTTTCACTCTGTACCTGGGACAAATATTTTGGTGTCACTCCAGTGGATAAGCTGTACAGTGCCAATTTTCATTTCAGTCACATGAACTGGACTTATAATACTTATACCAGGATGTGCAAGTAGAAAATGCCCTGGGATCAGTGGTCAATATGAGGAAACAATGCCCCAGGATTGGTGGTCAGTGGAAGTACAAAATGACCAAGCATCTGCAATATGTGGGAGGATGAATAATGTCCCATTCTTAGTGTCACCGGAAGGAATAATGCCCCATCTTTTGTGCAGTGAAAGAAATAGTGCCCCTCATCATTAGTGTCAGTGGAGGAAGAGTGAACCATCATTGGTGTCACTGAGAGAAATAGTACCTCATTATTGATGTCAGTGGAAGCAATGGTGCCCTACTGTTGATGTCAGTGGGAGGAATAGTGCCCCATCATTTGTATCAGTGGGAGGAATAGTGTCCCATCATTGGTATCAGTTGGAGCAATAGTGTCCCATCATTGGTATCAGTGGGAGCAATAGTGTCCCATCATTGGTATCAGTGGGAGCAATAGTGTGCCATCATTGGTATCAGTGGGAGGAATAGTCTCCCATCATTGCTATCAGTGGGAGGAATAGTGCCCCATCGCTGGTGTCAGTGGGAGGAATAATACCCCATTCTTGGTGTCAGTGGGAGGAACAGTGCCTATTTCAGTGAAAAGAATAGTGTCCCATTGTAGGTATCAGTGGAAGGAACAGTGTCCCATTGATGTCAGTGGAAGAAATAGCACCCCATTGTTTGTGTCATTGGAAGGAGTTGTGACCACAATCATCATTGCTAGTGTCAATGGGAGGAATGGTGCCCATCAATGGTATCAGTGTATCAGTGAGAGGAACGGTGCCCTATCATTTATGGCAGGGGGAGGAATAGTATCTCAAGGGCCATTTATTGGCAAGCAAAGGGCTGCAGTTTGGGGACCACTGCCATATGTGAAGAAAGCATTCTATTGAATACAATTTCTGAGTAATGTCTGCACCATTGTTTTATGTTTGATGTAGTAATTTAGTGATGCACCTGCCTGATACATATGTGGTAAAGGAGAACCTTGTTTAATAGAAAGCAGAGCCCTGGTCCTTTTTTAATACATATTAAAGTGAACCTTCACATTTTACATACATTATTTGCCAAAGTAACAGGTTTGCTTTATTCAAGGCACAATAACCTCCCCTTCACATCATTGATGCCTGCCAATCTTCTGGTAGGACCTTCACAAAACCTATGAACTATAATGTGGGTGGAGTTTATTTTTTCTGTCAATTAAAGCAAAAGTAAATACACAGTGGGTGTCAGAAGCACCAGCCATAATGTGCAAGTCCTGCACTTTGACACATCAGAATTGTTACACTGTGACTGTAGGGTGCTGTTGTGACAATCCCATAACACCCTGCATTCACAATATGCCTTCAGTATTCAAGTTTGAATGACAGCGGGAGTCATTAAACCCTTGTGAATAGGAATTCCCAACGAGAACAGTGCCAGAAGGGAAGTAAGTATTGTAGCCAAAGCTGCTTTTCTAATTTTAACACCTACAGGGGGGCTATTTAAAATAAGTATTGCCCAGAGATCCCCATTAACAAACAGTTGCTGTTTTCAGATTTTGTCAATACCATGCCATTGATTTCTTCATAGACCTAACATGCCTAATCCTACTCTAGCGCCTAATTCCACATTCACAGCACATTCAATACACTGCAAGTGAGGGCTATAGCTGAAAAACCTCATCTGCATACTCCGACAATCACCTTCTCAACCCGGCTCTATTAACAAATATTACTCCGACAATGGCGGGACAAATGATGATGGATGGTCGGCGGAATGCATTGAGTGTCTAGAGTCAGCTCTTATTAATATCTACGACCTGAGTAAACACTAAACCTGATTTTGTCTATGCGCTTTTTTTTCATTCCTGCATACAATATAAACAGATATCGTAGACATTTGGCACACTGAAATATTAAGCAGAATGTGAGTAGGCTTCTGTTGTCCTGCCAAGTTCTACCAGTACAGAAATCTTTAACTTTCTTTCCTTGTTGTGTCTGCTGTCTGGTTTCTGTTGGATGTTACTAGTTACCAGCCAATATATTATAGCAAATGATTCACAATGAAATCCTGACCTGTGCAGAGCTGGTTACAGAGGAAAACCTTAAAGTGTATCTATAGCCAAAGCCTTTTTTTTTAAAGAAGGGAAACCTTGCAGAAACAGTGAGATAAGAACTGTCAATCAAGCGCCTGTCTCCTTTGAACAAAGAGAAGTGGGCTGTCTTAGTCTGTATCTTACTTTCTCGTCCACACATAAACATGGGATAAAAAGCAACATATAGTCTATACTAGGGATGCACTGAAATATCGGCCGCCTAAACATATCATCACCAGAAAATAGCACTTTTGGCAAAATGCAGAAAGTGTATTTCTTTTGGCCAAAATAGTGGTGCATCCGTGATTTCTCTCCTCCCCGCTGGGAACTGCTGAGTCCAAGAGGGGAGGAGAGAAACTGACACAGGAGAGCGCTGTGAGCGGCTGGCGTCTCTCCTCCCGCATTGCTCAGCCTCCTGTGATAGATCAGGAGATTGGCGATGTGTGGGCGGTGACAGCTTGCAGTGCTCTCACAGGAGGCTGAGCTCTCCTCTTGCACTGCCCCGCCCAGTCTCCTGTGACACAACAGTTGTCACAGGAGGCCAGGCCGGTGGTGTGGAGGGGAAGGAGTTAGCTGTCAGAGGAGATCGAGATCTCCTCCTCACACCATTCGCTCAGCCTTCTGTAACAGCCGATCCAGGAAGGAGAGTGAGTACAAACACTCAGCGATCAATGATTGCCGAGTGTTTGTAAATAATTAAGGACACAGTATGTTTACTATATCCTCAATTTTGAATGAATGGGAAGTGATCTACATCACTTCCTGTTCATTCATGAATGTGGACATGTTGAACATACTATCTCCACAGTTTATGAATGGATAGGAACACTCAGTATAGAGGATTCCTGTTCATTTATAACAAGGGCTGCAGAAAAAGAGATTGAGGACTACCCCAAAGCCCCTAAAAGTAAAGTAGAAAAAATAAAAATATTTCATCAAAAATAAATAAATAAAATATAAAAAAATGCAAGTTTATAACAAATAAATAAAAATACTTTTTAAACATTGAAAAGGTTAGACATTTTTTTTTTCAGTTTCGGCCTCACATTTGTTTTATTTTGGTTTCGTTTTGGTTTTGAAATGTTAATTCCGGTGCACCTCTAGTCTATATGTTAGAGGGCTGAGCTGTAAAAAATAATACAAAGTTCGACTTCTTCTTTAACCGCCTTTAAGCTGGCCATACACTTATTGTCTGTTCTCATTCATCCCCATGAACTGAATGAGAAAAAATGCTTGATTCTCCCATCCATGCTGTGAATTCCCAGCAGTCACTGTTCCGCTTGGAATTTTTCAACCACTTTCTTCGACAAAAATCAACTTTTGTAGAATGGAGGGGTGTTGTCAGGGCCACAAACTGTTGCTGACTTGGTAAAAAATTTGAGCAGCGTATGACCAGCTTTACTCAGTCCTATTTTTTTTCTATAGCCTTCATGACCAGATCTCAACCCCCCCAACCCTCCATTTGTCCAGATGCATGACATTTAAAACCTGCATATTTGATGCACTGCTGCATCCAAAAATGTATTTATAGCTGCGTTTTAATGTCTTTTCCAACGGATGAACGCATTAGGTAACACCAGCGTGGTCCTCTCCCACGGTTTAGATACAAGAACTAGCATCTTGCGTAAACAAGGCCTTTGAAGGAGCTGTGTACACATACAATACCATACAGGATAAAAACATATCATCCTAAATATAGATACTTTGCTTCATCTCTTCCAGCGCATCAACATTACTGCCTTAAAGCATCTCCCAATTTCTCGGCTCTGTTCCAGCCATTTCCTCTGGATAGTGTCTTAGGAAGGTGTCACGTGCACTTTTTGAAGTTATACATCTTATGTCTAAAAATATTTTACAAGCCGGCAGCAAGTGAATTATTTATTTTCACGAGTTACTGATGAGCTGAGTCTTTTATAAGTGGCAGAATGAGTTAGGAGGCATCTGTAGGAATGAAGGCTCGCTGCTAACAAGGTCTGGCGATGACATGTTCTTTTTAGTGTTGCCTGTGCTAGAGACGACTTGCAGCTTTTGCAGTGTGTGTGTACTCCTTATGTTTAGTGATGAGAAGTACATTTACATCTAGCTACAGGCTACAAGGTTAATGTACAGGTGAAACTCGAATAATTAGAATATCGTGCAAAAGTAATTGCAGTAAGTCCTGCAAAAGGGGCCCAAACCAAATACTGAGTACATAATGTGTAATCCTTTGAAAGAAAAAGTCTACCTTTTCACCCCGGAAGGGTAAACCCTGATGCCTCTTGTATGCCCATAGACTGCTTTTAGATATATACGTTCTTCAAAAATGACCTTAGACTTTCCTTACATTGTACTCTGTTCAGGGTTGCTATTTCTATCATTATAATGAAGACACAGGCTGCCATGCATACACTAAATTTCTCTAGGCTGCTATGAGCTGCAATTGGCATTTACAACAGTAAGTTGACAGTCAGCGCTCACCTCTCTCCACCCTGCTCTAGCTATGGATTATCCTTCCACGTCCTCCATATCAATGGACCTGCATAAGATGTGATGACATCAGTGTTTCTTAGACCACCGCAGCCCAGAGAAGAAGAGGCTGCAGAGACTGGTCCAGCAGCCCCGCAGGACTGAGAATCAGGTGAGTAGTACAGATTTATGTGAGCCCCCTAGACAGAAGGAGCACTTAACTTTTACAGTGCTGGGGTAGCCCCATTACATGGTTATGTTTTTTGGTTGCTCGAAGTTCTTCTTTAGATCCATACCTCCCAACTTTCTGAGATGATTAAGAGGGACACCTTCCAGCACAATGTATTTAGGCAGTGGACATACCCCCTGCCATCCCCCAGATCATTAAAAATGTATATACCAAAAATGATTGGTTAAACCCAGAATTGTTTTATTTTTTCACCATTACTTTTCATTTATATTGGCTTTTCCAAACAGCAAACAAGATAAATAAGAGATAAGATGAACATTTTAGTGCAGAATAACACTTTGGGTAAATAGAGCCTTTTCATAGATATCTGTACATCAGACCAAAAAGAGAGACAACTGAGGAGAAAAGAGGGGCAGTCCCTGCAAATGAAGGACAGTTGGGCGGTATGCCCTAGACCAACTGTCACTAAATGGTGGACCACGGTCCGGACACAGACAGAGTGGCGGTTTTGTCCGGACCATGATCGCTGACCTGTGCTGGGTTATGGCTGGCTGACATACAATGGCCTGCAAGGCCTCCCACTGCAAAGCACTGACTGCTTCTCCAGCCCCAGGTAGGGTTGCCACCCGTACGGGTTTCACCCGTACAACCCGGGTTTCACCCGTACAACCCGGGTTTGGAATCATGTGCCCGGGTCTGTGGCCACCTCCCACCCGGGCACATGATTCAAACATTACAATGCCGCATACCTGCATTTCTTGCGGCGGACGCCAGGTGGCGCTGTCTCCTGTTACCCAGGTCTGTACCAAGGTATGGATCCACTGTTATTGAGCTGGAGGAAGTTGTCAATGGACTACAGCACTTGCACATCATTTAGAACTACAAGTCCCTCTGCCACAGTGCCAGATGGGTCTGATATGGTATAAAGGATGGAATTAGCCTTTACGTTAAGTAGGGGAATGCTAGAACATTTGTCAGCTTTTTATTGCTTTATGTTTCCTTGTTGCAGCTTTTCCATCACTTGCTGTCTGGTCAAAGGTCTAGGAACAGAAAATGAAGGGAAATCTCTCTAATGAAGCCGCGGATAGTAGTAAAACCTAACATAAAAGTTTACAAAAATGGCCACAGACCCCCCTCCATCCAAGTTTTACAAATTCAACAGGTATCTGAGTGCCCTTGAAGGTACTTGGGAAATCACATGACCTTTCTATCCCTTGTTTCTTTACCCCAGGTTTTCTCAACCATAGTGCTTTCTGGCTTCTTCAGGGGTGCCTCAAAAACTTCACAAAACATCATCCCCTTACATGGTGCAGCTGGGCTGAGCAATAAAAGCATGGAAGGACACTAATCCATGGAGGGTCGGATCCATTCAGAAAAGGACGAAAGTTCGCCTCCATTCTGCCCTGCTCCGCCTCCTGCCCTTTGCTATGCTGCTTCAGCTGCTGCTCCTGATGTGATGGTAGTAGTCTAATGTGAACGGGGGACTGAGGACTCTGATGTGAATGGGCTCCTGATGTGAAAGGGGTAATTGTAATGTGAAAAGAGGACTCTAATGTAAGAGAGGGGGAATCAAGTGTGAAAGGAGGGGATTCTGATGTGAAGTGTGGCTTTTAGTGTAAAAGGGGGGGACTTTAATGTGAAAAGAAGGAGGCACCTGATGTGAAGGAGGCTCCTTATGTAAAGGATGACTACTGATGTAAAAGTGGACTCTGATGTTAAAGGGGTGGATTCTGATATAAAAGGTGGGCTCCTGATTTGAAAAGGGGACTTTGATGCGAAGAGGGGGAATCTCACTTTTTTGTGCTTTTTGCATGGTGTCCCACCTTAAAATCAACACCAGATCCCTTCTGGGATAAAGGTCTGGTATGGATTTTGGAGGGGTCACACATTGTTTTTTACATTTTTTTAACATATATTTTTAAGGTTGTGTGCAAACAATCAGGCAACATATCGGCAGGGTACAGAAGCAAGAGATTGTACAGACACTGAAAGTGGTCAGCAAATCTAGATGCACCAACCCCATTTTCTGTTAACACGTAAAAGAAAGGAACAGTAAAAGTGATATAATAAAATCTAAACATAACAAAAGAAATCAAATAGGTAGAATAACATAACAAAACATAGGATCACCGCAGGCATTCCAAAAATCAGCAAAACGTTATGTGTCAAGTGCCTTTATCCTAACACCCACCACTCTCATGGACATCCAGTGGTCCCAATAGTGGCCAGAAGAATATCCAGCAGAGGTAAGTTAATCAGTCAATAGAATATGGTGGAATTTGCTCCTTTTGCACTACAGAACATCAAGCCCACCCAAATTGCCTGCTAATTTCGCGATAATTATACCCTGTAGTGTGTTGGAACATTTTCATAATTCCTTGCAGTTGGGGGAGGCTTAGTTCTAACATCAAGACCAAGTTTCAAAAACATGTGCAGTCTGATTTTGAGAGTGTAAAGAGTGATACAACTTATCTCAGAGTTTTAAAACATTTTTTAGACTGGGGTGTTTTGAGGTTTTTCATAATTTTAAAGTGTGCCGTGACTAAAAAAAGGTTGTACTTCTGCAGCGTTCAAGAGAATGCAATTGTAATCGTATGCGTGTTACATTCCCTGAAACAAGTTTAAAAATCAATAACTTCCATCATAGACATATATGTGAGATTTCTTGGCATGAAATAAAACTTCATTCACAGCTAACAAATAACTGATATCTTTTATTTTGAAGAGTCTGAATAGTTATTATGCTAAGTTCCAGTATTGTACTATTAAGATAAAGAACTGGTCCTTGTATGAAGTGTTGGTATTAACAACTCCCCGGCGCCCAATTTGGATGACAATGATACAGTTTACTAATAAACTGATTTATTCCTTGCCTGATTTCACTCTTGCTGTATCTCAAAGCTCCCGTTTGCAAAACGCAGACTTTCTTTTATTAAAGAGGAATAACAAAGCAACATTACAAGTGTTATTAAGTTTAAGCAGGAATTGATATTGCTCCTCTCTTATTTGTCATTACTTTCATTTTGTTTCCCCCGTCTGCTGTGTGTCTTATTGAATTTCGAGTGGTCGGAAGCATGTAGACGCGGAGCGTAATATGTGGTTTTTAATGCAAACCATCACTTATGATAATTTGTTTCGCTCACAGTATGAACGTCCTCCCTCTTTTTGATTTGGTGCCGCCGTACTTCTCTGTATTTTGTTTGCATTGACTTTGTTTTGTTGATAGAGATGGAGAAGGCTGCCAGAGATCTCTGTAATTGAGTTAGGATGATGAAGAAGTTCAGTTTAGCACAATAAACAGAGAGCTGAAAGTGTTTCCTGAAACTCTGTGGATTAGCCCAAGACTGTTGAAACGAATGGCTGGGGCGGCTGGGATTTGCGGAGCACATGTTGCATTAACTGAAAAATGGAATTGTGGCTGCTAGGATTGGATTTCAAGTATTGTAAAACTTTGTCTACAGGCCTAAACTGGAGATTTGATTTAAAGGGAAACTAGCAAATATGTGTCTGTTTGTTAAATAATAAGGTGAAATTTGGAAGCCCCAGTTGTACATTGAAGAACTTCTGCCTGTTAATATGATAATATTGGTTAATATAAAATGCAGCTCGGTGTTCAGTGTGGACAAAAGTATGTAAAATACTGCACAGTGTACAGACTGGGTTAGTCTAGACCAGCAGTAGTGAATTAAAATTCAAGGTTCCGTGAATACAATTTCATCAGGACAAAGTCTAAATCGCAGTCTGGACAAAATAGTCACTCCGTTCGCAGTCCGCCATTTGGGTCGCATTCACACCAGCAGCTGAACTACAATGCACAGCTACTAGTGTGGTCCCAGGCACAGTGCTAATGTGCCGTTCCCAGAGCATCAAACTGTTTTTTTTTGTGTGTCAGAAGTCACCCCTGTAGGCACACGTGTTCATTAGAATCAGATGGCGGGGGTGGCAAAGTTTATTTTAAATTTTTTAATTTTAATTGTATAATTTTTTTAACACTTTTTTTAAAATTAACTTTTGTTATCACAAAGGAGCTAACAATCACCTATGTGACAGCATTTGGGGGGTGACAGGTTCTCTTTATGAAAAAACCTGTAAAGACCTGTGTCCCATCGCACTCTTAACCGGATGGAAGCCCAGGTAAAACAGAAAGGTTGCGGCAGTGACAGCAGATGCCTCCGCAAAACACAAGTCCAAACAGGAAGTCACTCACACTCTAATGCAATGCCAAAACAATCTAGTTAATTTCTAGAATAGTAGACATGTGCGATTCGTTTCGTTCCGAAACAAATTTTCGGAAATTCGGACATTCGGATGTATCCGAATTCCGAATTACAGATATAACGAATGCAAACGAATCCGAATTTCCATTTCCGAAATTCGGTAGCGTTAGTCCGAACGTTCGTTTAGTTTTCTGTTCTTATTCGTTTCTTATTCGTTTCTTATTCGTTTCGTTCGTTGGAGCAAAGTGACATTAGAGAAGGAGAAAAATATTTTTCCCCCTCAAATGTCACTTTTGCTGCAAACGAACGAACGAAACGAATAAGAAACGAATAAGAACAGAAAACGAAACGGACGTTCGTACTAACGCTACCGAATTTCGTCCGAATCCGAATTCCGAATCCGAATTGACTTTTACACCCGAATCCTGAAAAACGAAATAACACAAATCCGAATTTAAAACGAAACGAAACTAAACGAATTTTTTGGCAGTGCACATGTCTAAGAAATAGTATAGCATTTTACAACAACGTTTCGGAACCAGCAAGATTCTTTCTTCAGGCAAACGGAAAAAAAATGGATCTCTTTATGGAGACATCAGGGGTCTATTAGACCTCTGGTGTCTCCCCTGCCCTCCAATATAGATCATCAAACACAGGAAAGTGCTTGATAGTCTGTTTACCTGGCTTCTGATAGTTGGAGCAGGAAGGACAGAGTGACCGGGGACTGACTTTCCCCCGGTCTGCTTCCACTCTCCATTCTGACACTGTGTGCCATGGTCCTGGGCCCCCCAGAGGAGCGGGAGAGCCGAAAACCTTGGTGGAAAAGTGCAGGAAGGGAGGTGCGGCATGATCGTGGCTAGTACAAGTGATCTGGATGGCTGTACAGCCGCCCAGTTCACTTGTAGTTGTAGCAGTTAGGCCTGACTGAAGTCATTAGTTGCTAGGATGACAGCCGTCCTAGCAACCAATGACTGAGGCAGGGGGGAGTTCGGACTGGGATATGGCTGGGCATGGGCATAACCCAGCACAGGTCAGTGATCTCGTTTCGGACAGAACCACCACTCGGTCCGTGTCCGGAGCATGGTCTGCCATTTAGTGACCCCTGGTCTAGGGTATATCAAAGCTATCTCTGTCATGGGTATGTCTGTAGCGCCGCCCTAGTGGTGGGCTGTTTAGTAAGTTCTTCTGCTAGGTTCTTCGATGAAGAATTACAGCCAGGAAGGTTGGTAACCTAAGTCCTGTGCTCAGACTCACCTTCCACGTCCAGAAAGGACGTTGTCAGGGAACTCACATATTGTGTCACGACAAAGTTAAAAGGGGCCCTCCTCCTGTGGTTTGCAGGTTCCTTCTGTCGGGGGACCCTGCCACACACTCGGCCAAAATAGAAAAAGGTCATGAGCTACAAAGAGCATGGTCCAGACAGGAGACCTGTCACCACAGCTATGCTGCCCCGGCCTCCTTCTCCTGACCACTACCCCTGATGGGACCAGCTACTAAGCTCACTCTCCCAAGGTACTAGCTGTCCTTTAAGGTCTCCAAGACGTCTTCGAGTGATAGTAAGATGATGACAGTTAATATCTAGTGAGGTCACACGTCACACGACTGAAATGCCATACTCCAGCTAATGTTTTGTAAGGTCGTTTCCATGAACAAACACATGCTAAGATAAAGGCAGATATGTTTGAAACCCAACAAGAGTGCCAACCATGGCTCTTTCTATAGATACAGTGGAGAAATGATTGCAGCCACACAATGACAGGATGTTATTTACAGGATTACCAGGTTAAAATAAAGGGGAAAAAAAGAAAAGTAATGCAGCCACTTCATCTTAGGTCTGGTAAGCTGCAATATATAACATTTTTGCTTGGGTTTAGGTACTCTTTTTATGATATGCATTCCTTAGGCTAAATAAGTAAATAATGTAATTTACTCTAATTAGCTAAAATGCACAGTAAGTCTGTAAAACCTTATTTTAGGTGGTGGGCGGGGCTAAGCGCCGCAATGAGAATACCAGATTGGGGATTGAGCTGTCTGTGTTCTTACCCTGTCAGTATAAAATACAATCACTTTATATACAGTAAAATGTAAAAAGTGTTGAAAAATGAAAGCATAGTCACAGCGGGACGTATTTTCCCACACATGTCTAAAACACTATCCAATAATTTCAGAGAACAATACCGCTGCCCATTGTTAGCCTTCTATAGCCCACAATGGCAGTCAACCTAGATTGATGACAAAATGGCAACAATGTCTAATATTTCTGTACTTCTATATAAACTATTAGTGGCATTTGGAGCTCTTTTAAATAAAGATATTTTGTTTTATGTTTAAGGAACATTTTTTTTATCAAAGAATCAAAAAAACCATTATATGGTTTAGAAGTGAAGAGGCTCTGAAATACCAGAATTTCTTGACTAGCAGTGGAAGATAAACTAATTTAAAGTTCAGTATCTGACATCATGAAAATATTTATTTGATACATAAAGGAAAACTGCAGTAGAGCAAAAACGGGAAGTGATCTGTAAGCTCCTATTATATGATGCTGAAAATAAAAGGAATGGCCACACTCAGGATCTAAGGTAGCTCAGAGGTCCCACTTTAACTAACAACCACCCCTCTTACCATCGATTCCACCTCCCTAATCCTATCAATTAATACACTATACGAGACTGGAGTTAAACTGGCCACAGCAAAAAAAAAAATAGAAAAAAAGAAAAAAAAAACTGGCCACAGCAGCCTTTTATTGCAAAACCGTATAAATAACCATTTTATAAATAACAACAGCAATAACAACAACAATAATAACCATACAGTAGGAATTGTTTGGTTTCAAGGTCCTTGAAGGCACTATAACTATAACATGGACCAATGTCTACGGCACCTTTCTTATACCTGAATGCCCCATCCACCATCCACCGCCTCGGGGACGTAATTACATTGCCCACAGACCTACATTGGTCTCTATTACCAGGTCACAGCATTTGACCTTACCACCACAGCAGGTCACCCACACCACCGCTGGGTCCCCCCGTCAAGTCATCCAATCCAGACAAATGCCTTCAAGGATCCCACACCGCCACAGCGCTGCACCAAAATTCAATGACCAGGAACCCATACCACGGCGGGCGTGTGGGAAGCCTGTTCCTTCTCCGGGTCGCACTGAACTTCTGGAACTCCTCCTTCCTGGATACTTTCTGAAGCCCCTCCTAGAAGACAACTTTCCTCCAATGCCGTAAGTATCCTTCCTCTAAGCAGCTCCCAACTTTCCGTTAACCCTTTTCTATCCTAGTTCCTCTTCCCACCTTTGTCATGTAGGCCTTTTGCTTATTTCGTTTCTTTCCATAGCTCCCAGCCAGGGGCGTAACTAGAAATCACAGGGCCCCATAGCAAAATTTTATATGGGGCCCCGTGATTGCTAGTTATGCCCACCATAGACTCTCTATAATGGGCTCTGCAGGGTCTGAGATCTCTTACCTGTCAGCGCCTCTGTGGTCGCCGTGCCCCGACTCCTGTTCCATTCGTGGGCCCCGCCTCCTCTGCTATCGATGGGCCCCGCCTTCTCTTACATAACTGGCCCCACCTGCTCTTAGGTCGCTGGCCAGTGATGTAAGCTGGCTGTCACTGACACAGCTCCGCAGCGGCTATGAGGGGATATGCGCCGTGGCCGCTGCTGAGCTGTGTCTGTGACAGCCAGCACCCCCACATGCCATAGCGACCCAGGCCGGGCCCCCCTGTGCCCGGGCCACATAGCGGCTGCCTGGGTCGCTATGGCGATTGTTACGCCACTGCTCCCAGCCTATCTGGATCGAAAGTCCAAACCCTTGCGTTTAAAAATGACAGGTAAACAAGCACCCCAGAATTTTGAAAACCTAACCCTTGCAGTGGGGCTGTCCCTGCACTGCAAGGGTTAACTGCTAGTTTTTCTCTAGGGGTACAAATAAAATGATCTACTACTCGATCCTCAGTTCTTCACTCTAGCTGTGGTATGTCATGATGATGTCAGGGTATAGGGCTACCAAGGGTGACAATGCTGCAGTGATTTCACCGAAGAACAAAGTGCATTGCCACTCTATCAGAGGATGTGGCTATCCAATGGTTCTACTGGCAGGATCAACAGATATTGACAACATGCTCCCAGGGGGCTTTTAGAAAACACCATACTGGCACGGGCAGGCATCACATATGGTTTGACCATCGTTCTACTTTAAAATGGGGTTATCTTATGTGTCTATTAGATGAAAATTGTGCTCAGTGGATTTTTTTTAGATGTTTCTGTCTATATATAGTAGAAAACAATTTTGTTTCAATTGTTTGTTTATTTTGTAAATTACCTCACTATATACTGTATATTTATATATATATAATTTAATTTTTTTTAATTGTAGCTTATTATTGCAAATATGTCAGGTTCATAGATACATAATAACAAGGACCTGAGTATGCTTTATGAGGAACGCTTGCTATAGCTACAACTGTGCAATGATTGATTATAGCAACTTAATTAGTGACTTGATAACCATTAGCAGTGGATAGAAATTGGGGTATAACACGGTGAGGGGGGAGGGGATTGCTACCCACAGCATTTTGCCACTGACTTTGTTAAAAAAGATTTAATGATATGAGCAATGACAGTATAATGATTATCCTTCTTGGCTTTGGAGGAGTTAAACATTTCTCGATCTCTGAACTGGCTCGCGTTTGTCTCTCACATATAGATGTTTGTGTTTTTTTCTGGCTTATTTACTTGTTGTTCTGCATTGACATCTAGAGCACCAGCTGCACTTAGTATGATGCCCGTGGTGAGTCTTGGAGGTCCATTTGCCATCCATCGATCAGAGATAACGGAGGTGTAAAGGTCAAAAGCGGCGTTCTCTCTGTCAACTTTCAGGGCATCACAGACAAATGAGTTCATACTGAGTGATCCATTAATCAGATGAGTCTTCCCGTTCCTGGGACTTGTAGAGAGCTGAAGGAAGTTTACACCATTGGCACAAGAATGACACAGCTGCTTCACTATAAGAATATTCAGTATATAAAAACAAGTTGAGGGTCTGTGTTGAGGGACTTTGAGTTTTTGTTGATGGCATCAGTTTGAGATACCTTTGAGATCATTCAGAGTCCATTGACAGGTGCATTAGACCTGCAGTTGATCTCCTTCTGACCTGCTTCAAAGAGGTTTTGCATATCCATAAACTGGTGTGGGAGTAAGGCCTGGTTCACACCTGGACGTTTTACACCCCGTTCCTACGCTCTGTAAAACGCTCAACATGTGAAAACCAATGATTGCCTATGGGCATGGTTCCCACCTGGGCGTTTTACAGCGCATAGGAACGCGCTGCAAAACGCCCTATGCCCAAAGAAGTAAGGAGCTTCTTTGGGGCGTATTTGCCGCGCGTATCCATTTTGATACAGCCAGGTAGCCCTCGGAAACGTGCGTTTGCTGCGCATTTTATTTACCGGTTTACCGGTTTGCGGTTAACATACGCGACAAACGCGCATATTCGATACGCCTAGGTGTGAACCCAGCCTTAGGGATGCCCCAATACCGATACTATTATTGTTATCAGTACTGATACCGAGAATTTGGGTGAGTACTCTTACTCGCCCAAATGCTCCCAATGCCTATTCCGATTCCGGAACTTCTGGTGTCAGGAAGCTGGGCGGTCGAGTCATTAACCGCTGCCCAGCTTAGTGACCTTGTCTTAGACCACATAGAGACGAGGGAGCATGGAGTCGGCTTCCCAGCCAATCAGGATCTCACCGCCCAGCCTACTGATTGGTCGGGAAGCTGGTCAATCAAAATGCTGGGTGGCTAGTCATTACCTGCCCCCTGGCTTCCTCATTGTCCAGAAAGCTGGCTCCATGCTTCCTCGTTACCTGAATGAGGTGGCATGGAGCCGGCTTCCTGGCCAATCAGGAAGCTGGGCGATGTGTAATGACTCACCGCCTGGCTTCCTGATTGGTTGTGAAGCTGGCCAATCAGAAAGTCAGGTGGCGAGTCATTACCCGCCCCCATCTTCCATAATGGGACTTCCAGTATCGGTATCGGCAAGTACCAAAAAAAAAAATACTTGGAAAACAGGTATCGGTGCCTTCCTTGTGGGAATTTGTAACCTGAAAGGAACAGAAACTCAACAACCCAGGCTATAAAGAATCAGATTCTCCAACACTTTATATACTGCAGCTGTTATGGATGGACACTTGTTAGCTATTTCTCACTTGGGTTCTTGTAGATCTCCTTGCTGGCATATCCAGATCCATCTCTTGCCGCAGAACCTCAGTCTTATTGTTGCACTGGGAGAAGTCACGCTCACCCTGACACAATCTCTGCCCGAATCAGGTAAAAATATGAGACAGGGGAGTGAGGCACCCTTGTAATGGCCATAGTAGGTGAAAGGACCTGGAAACTCACAACCACATCCATGTGAGATATTAGAAGTCAATGGACATATTAAACTGTATTCACCTAAAACTTAGATATCAGCTTTGGGTAAACTGATCATAGCAATTGTTAGAGTAGACTTAGCGTCAGGTATGGTTTTTTTTCTATGTTATGTGCAGGCATGCTGAGATAATTGGAGGTGTAATACTTAAAGTTATATTAAAGTCAAAATGTTTTAAGCTTTTTCAAATGCTGATGAAATCGCTTACAATGGATGCTGCTCCTTGATGTTTAAAATATTTTGCTCCCTGTAGAGTCAGTTGGTTCTGTGATCATTGGCTCTGATATCCTTTTTTAGGGTGGCTCCTATCCCTTGCAGGGTTCTATGGAGCCACCCTTTTGTGTGCTAATAAGCTTTGTGTGTCTCCACAAGCACACAGGCACTGCAAGGCAAGACATTCCCATCCTCCCCTCTCCTCCTCCCTCCCTCTTCCCTTCTCCAAGCTAGTAGATGGACGGCTGGTGGAGACTGCTCTGTAGCTGGTGAGCTTCTACTGGACAGGAAGTTCAGGGATGCAGAGCTGAGAGAGTTGGAGCCAGCTGTGTGTAAACATGATGACTGTAAGTGCTTGTAAAAAAAATGTAAATACATACTTTTCTGGGCAATGTATATTTGTTTGAACTGGATTAATTACTGAAAACAAGGTTTGAGAGTTTAATATTACTTTAAAGACATGTATTACTTCTTAGAAATCACATTACTACCTCTAGCAATGTTTTCATCTGCTTCTCTCCCCAGAAGGACAGAACCATCTCTATTCAGGCATTATCCAGGTTCAGCATCTACTTCTTGGATTGGGATGCTGGCTCAGAGGTGACAAAATCATATAAATCCCAGTATCTGTGCAGTTCATCATTCCCTGCTGCTGCCTCTCAGTTCAATTTTCAATTGTTACAGCGTTGCAGTTTGATTAATGAAGGAGAGGAGACTGAGGAATTACTTCCTCCTGCCACAGAGTCATCTCAGCCTAGGCAATGTCACGTGACTGAAGTTCAAGGGTGGCTATTTAAAAGAGAACTATGGGGTAACCTTTTTATCCCATAGTTATCTTTAGGGTCACGGGAGGACATACACTTACCCTCTTCCAGTGACCCAAAGCTCAGTATATAGCGGGCTATTGCCCACTATATACTGAGAGCGCCGCAACCGGGATGGATCCCGACAATACTAGAAGCATAGAAAAGAAGTATTAATTTCTTATGATCCTCCATATCTAGTGGCCATAATGCGGTATTGCAGTAATATTACATTCAACCTGAAAAGAAAGTATGCTAAGAATGTTCTTTTTTGTCTTTAATGACACAGAACAAACGTTCATGGTGTTTCTCAGGATGAATGGCTCTGCTGATTGTTTATAAATACACCCCTAACACTGCCCTAATGCTAACATTGACACTAATACTAATCTAGCCCTGATCTAACTATTTTATCTTTATATTTTTCCTTTTTAACAAACAGTTTCTTTTCTAAGGCTTCTCCTTTACAGAGCCTCACAAAGGAGAGGCGTCTTTTACTAGCGATAACTGTAATTGGCTATCAGTGATCACATGATTGTGGGCCGGTCCTTATAGTTCCCGATACCAAGAGCTCCAGACGTCCGTGCTTGGGGTGCCCGAGAGAACACACTGCCAGCACAAACAATGGTTTGCAGATACATGCAGCACAGCATATGGCCCAGTCCATGCTTCCACATATATGCATATCACTGGTGGGAAGGGGTTAAGCATGTGAATTGATACTATAAAAATACAGTGAGCTGCCCTATTCCCAAATGTAAACTGAGAAATTGCTCTTGAAATATTCTATATGTTCCACTAATACATGACACAGAAAGCTATTATCACTCCATCCATCCTGGGTTAACGCACTTTTATGTTTGTTTTCAAAATCAGCTTGACTGTCAATCACAGGTGGGTCTGGGGAGTTTTATCATTGACATCTTTAGACCTTCTCTGCTAACCCATGACAATGAGCTATTATAATACTGATCACATGGTACCTGTACAGAGTGAGCACGATGGGCATGTTGGAAGACATGGAGACTGAAAACTGCTAAATTTCTGTGTAATAAAAATATGCAATTTAGCTATTTGTTCACATGGCAAAATAGTAAACAGTGCACTGAATTGTGTGATTTAATATTTTTTTTAGAAAAAAAAAGGAAATACAAGGAGAGCTGCAGTTTACAGGACTATATTGCAATACAGTACAGAATTCCACTGTGACAGTTCAGTTTAAGGACCCATTCAGTATGGTGTGGTTTGGTAATATGGTAAAATGTGCTTTTACTGCAATGGGCGTACCCCAGGGTGGCGCTTTGCTCTGCTATGTGCAGTATGATATGGTAGGGTCACAGTTTGTGGGGAACAATTAACTGCATACCTTTTTTCTGAAAATGCTAGTTACCTTCGTGTGGGACTTGTAAAGCTTTAGATCAGCATTACAGCCAGTCAGCCAGCATTTCCAGGAGCCAAGTCAGCAATGTAGTTTACACATTTGTTTAGCACAGGTTCCCTTTCAGTGTCCTATTTGATGTTTTGTATATTAGGTATGTTATCCTGTTACCCCCTCTTCTTTTGCTAACAATTAGTGCAGCCCTTAGCTAGATACTCCCATCCCTAGTTCTGTTTTTCACATCATCGTGCATTTTTACATTTCAAGAAACTAAAGAAAACTTTCTCTGCCAAGTTGGATTAAAACTACTTCTTGGAGAGTTAAACTGCCTGTTTATCTTGTCAAGTCAGCAAGTTGCTTTACTGTCTGTACAGGCTGGGTCTCAGGAGGTATGTCTTTTACATACAGTGACATCTGAGACAGAACACAACAATGCTACTTTAGGCCACCAAAGGTTTTATGATTTCACGTAGAAGAATTACTAACAGGAGATTGGAGCCATTTAAAAGAGGGACACAGAGCCTAAATTAAGCGTTCCAGGGTCTAACTTTTCCTATGATTAAAGCATGTTTACAGGGCAGTGGCAAAATTGGTCCGTCTTGGTTTTTCCAACAAGTGGGGTGGCAGAAATTACGAGAAGGAAGATGCAGTGCAAAGCATATAAACAACTTTCCTGAACTGTTGCTAGGCTGACCCTGATTCAAGTTGTAGCAAAAAGGTCTGAAACGAGATTCAGTACACACATTCCTATGTTCTGAAATAATGTTTTGAGAAGTAAGTCTGAAATAATGCAAATTAATTTCTTATAGTTGTGTATTTCTAGAAAGATGATGGAACTTATAACATGTTTACTAGGCAAATCTTATTTACTTTACTTAATACAGCCTGTTTAGAGAGCTCAATTCCTGAAGTTAAAGCAATATTAGGCCTCACTCACGCGATAATCAGGTGTCCCAGATCGGACGCAGATAGAATCCATCCTGTCAGTGTACGAGTATGCGGACCCGCACCCGTACGGACGTAGGGCGGCGTACGGCCGCGTAGTCCTATAGAGAAGGACTGGGGCTGTGTACTAATCACACGCAGCACCTGTCCTTCCCGGGAGCTGCCCGATATGTTTAAAAGTGTTAGCTTCCTTCAGAATTAGCTGGTCCCCTGAGCACTGGTCCTGACTTCCTGTTTTAGAGTGACTCCTTTTTCAAGCAGAATCCTGTGCAGTCACCTTTGTGTGTGCTAGTAAACTGTGTCTGCACAAACACACAGACACAGCAAATCAAGCTACTGCCCTTCCCCCTGCTCACCACCCCTCTCTCCTCACTTCTCCAAGCTAGTAGATAAACAGTTGCTGGAGTGTGCACTGTGCTTTGTGATCTCGTACTGGACAGGAAGTTCAGGGAAGAAGAGCTGAGAAACTTTGAAGCAGCTGTTCAGAAACAAGATGATTGTAAGTGTTTGGGCAAAAATGTAAACCAATGCTTTTCTGGGGAAATGTATGTTTGTTTGATCTGTCTTCGTTATTTAATTAATCCAGATCAAATTAAATTAATTAAACATTTGGGAATGTAATACTACTTACTTACATTGAATGATCAGAAAAGTAACTTGCCCTCCCCCTCCCTGCTTTGTACATCTCCACACATACTTTGAGTTAGAGAGAGACAGTCTGAAAGCAAGCAACTCTTGTGCCTCCTGTTTAGAAAACCCAAAATGTTTTTTTTTTTTATCAGCAAAGTCATTGCACCTGTATTGAATTTTGTTTGGAAAATAAAGATATGGCATGAATAGCAAAAACAATCCTAAAACTGTTAATAAATAGCAACTTCACAAAAATGTTTCATTACGAGAAAATAAAGCAATTAAAATTGATGTAAAAGGACCTTCCCAGCATTGCAGCTCCTGTGCCTTCCATGTTACAAATGAATGCAGTTTTGGGGGAAAATGTACATGGCAAAGAAACTGCTTGGATTTCAGAATATACAAGGTTTATGGCTATTTCCTGTTGTCTGCCAACTCCGGTAACACAAGGTTCACCTCAAGTTCATGTCTTGCCTGCACACAGCAAGGTTAAATTCATGCTACCCGAGGCACATGTAATTGATTGCTGCCCTATGAAAAAAGCTCCACTTTTTTGTAGCCAAACATGCTGCATTGATTTGGAAGACCTTGGTGCATGGCCTTCCCTAACACAGGAATAATAAGCAGAAGACTCCAGTTTCTTACCCTGGACAAAGGTGATCAGTGACCAAAAAAGAACAAGAGCATACATATATTTATATCATGCAGAACGGTCAATTAATTTACTACCGAAAAACTGATAAATAATAAAAATATTGCCTGTAACAAGGCCAGGCAATCGAAAGAACAGTACAGGTACAAAATATATAAAAACACCCTTTAGTTCAGTAAATTGTAATGCCTTTTAATTACATTGCTTACACTGTAACGTATTCTACCCAGTATGGTATTAGAATTCAGTGATTTCACATTGGGAACAGGTGAGTCCTTTCAGCGCCTTAGGCCCCTTATTTCTACCCTTCTTTGCACCCGTGCATGCGCCCTATTTGGGTTCTCATGTATACAATTCATGCAAGTACATGCATGCAAACACAAGCATGTATCAGCAAATACTAAGTGATTGCCTGACCTTTAAAGGCCACCAGGCAGTAGAGTCTGGTTCAACATTTGGTAAATCTGTTAAATTCCGTTGGGTCGCTCTTTCTGTTGACCTTTCCCGTCTGACTTCTTCTGAGTTTTTCCCGCACTCACCTTGCAGTAAAATCTTTACTGGTTCCCTATATTTGGCTTTGATAAATGTTTCCCGGATCTTCTGGTATTAAGTCCTCACTTTTTCTTTTAGGCCTCCGGAATCCAAGCGCTCCTCAGGGAAACAGAAATTGATTAGAAGTTTATCAAATGTACTTCCATGTCTTTCCACTATGGCAGTACTGTGTGTTAAGACTTGTTGATTTGCTGACAGGTTCACTTTAATGACATAGTTAGTCAAGTTCATAAAAGACATACTGTAAGTCCATCGAGTTCAACCAATAGACATAGATAGAAGAAAAAAAAAGAATACATACATAGAAATAAACAAAAAGCTACTTATACCCACAGCTACCCACAGTTGATCCAAGGAAGGCAAAAAACCCTATAAAGTATGGTCTCATTTCCTCCAACAGGAAAACAAAAATCTTTCTTAATCTCCTAAAACAATCAGATATTCCCTGGATCAACAATCTCTGGTGTTATCACTAGTAAATATTGGAGATGTGCTGCTTTAGTGCACTCAACACTGTGGTGATTATGTGCAATAAACTAGACCGCAATAGTATGCAGTGATATGCTACTAACAAAGGGAAGCTTTGTATGTGTCACAGTTGATTTACAAAAATTAAGGGATGCCACCAGCACACCAATAGTATTGCAGTCCAAGGTGTTCATTTATTGGAACGTCATGTCACCAGAACAAGCGCTTTCGGGGCCACGCAGGGTCCCTTTCATCAGGCTCAGCAATTGATTTTAAAGCTGATCTCAAGACAGATAATAAAGATACAATTTAATTCAGCCATGTATTATTTAATGCATTATTAGATGTATTTTGTTAAATGTAAGCAGTGTATGTACCTAACTTTGGCTTGGCATCTGCCTCTTGCCTGGGAGAGGGAAAATCAGCATGATGTGCCAATCAGTTGTGCTGCAGTGCTCAGGTGCTAACAAGGAACATGCTGATATGAGGAGAGAGCAGAGTGACAAAGAAGAGCTTGTCAGACTACTGCTCTTCCTTTCACTGTCCATTCACAGGCTGGGGGAGAGACAAGACCTGCAAGTTTTACTTAGCTACAGTAGAAAAAAACAGTTCTCCTACGAGATAAGGTTATACTGTGTGGCAAATGTAGATGTGAGTAAATCTGGAATCGACAAAAATACAAACACTCTGGCAGGTAAAACAGCCTCATATACAGTATGTTTTTCATCTTTGTATTCAGCTGTGTGTTTGGAGCTCAGCTTTAAGCATTACGTTTCTATACACCTTAGAGCTGATAACAAGAACCTCCTTTGGTCTGGCACCATCATTAGCACAGACAAGTGAGCAGACCTGATCCATTGCAAGCAGATGACATTATCAATCTATTGTGTCTGCCGGATGGGTAAGTCACTCACTGGCTTGTTATATCTTTTTAGAACTCCAGTGGTGAGATCTCTCATGTATATTAGAACCTTCATAAAATCTCTTGTTCTAGCTGTATCAGAGAAGCCTTGCTGTTTCATTAAAGCTGAACTCTGGGGAAAATCCATAATTACCCTGGCAGTGCCCCCCGCCCCCCATTGAAAGGGTCAAATGCTCATTATTTTTGTCTAGAGTACCTTTAAATGCAGTTTTACTTACCTTATCTCTTGTCGCACAAGCTTCCTCCTCTTCGTGCAACTTTTCCCACATATCTTCTCTTTGGCGCTCCAATGGTTGTAGGCAATCTGACATCGTCACGTACAGTGCAGGACCAGCAGTCTTGCATTGTAAGTGAGGATGCCACGTACCTGCCACAACCCAGAGCATTGCTGGGAAGTGTTATGGCCTTGGAGGAATGAGGGATAAGGTAAGTAAAACTGTACCCTAGACATAAACTACCTGTGTAGTGGAAGGCCCACTACAAGGTTTTTTTTGATTCTTTCCCAGATTTCAGTTTTTTTGCAATATAATTGTAGCCCCCCCCGACTTCTAGGAGGATGTGGGGGACTTTAGAGGCAGGGTGGTATCACGTACCTTAAGAGGATCCTGGGATGATGGGGGTGGTCTCTCTTGCTGCTCCAGTCCAAACACCCCTGGATAGTGGAACAGGTGCGTAAGGACAAGGAGTGGCACAGGTGACGCTGAGTGATGTAGGTTCTGAAGAACCTGCGCGCAGGTTGCAGAGGTCTTCTGGCAGGATGCAGGTGCAGAACACAGGATCCAAGTATCAGGGTGGAGACAAGCCAGGTCAGCCACAACCTGGCAGTGCAGCACGGACTCAGCAGAGAAGACATGGTCAGCGACAGGCCAGGTCAAGAACTTGCAGGCAGCGAGGTGACAGGCGAAGGAATAGTCCAAAACAGGCCGAGGTCAGAAGATGCAGAGTAGAAGCAAAAGGTAAAACAAGCTGGGTCAGTAACATGTGGTTGGATCAGGAAAGCAGGTTCAGGAAAGTAGTAACAGGATACAGCTAAAGATCAGTCAGCATGGTGGCCAGGGTGTCACAGCCATAAATAGCCCATTTGGTGCCAATGTTCTAAACGAGCGTGCGCATGCCATGGAACACGCACACAAGTGCGCGCCCATACACGCAAAGGCATACGGCCATGTGCAATTCACTTGACATCACGCATCACTTGACACACCCTCCCCCAGGCAGGAAGCCCAGGGGAAAAAAAGACACTGACCTTGTCAGCATCGAATGCTTGTGTTCTCCCCAGAATGGACCATTGGCCATAAACTTCCAAATGATTGGCTAGAGAGACACACATATTCATAAATTCTCATTATTGGATGCTCTTGATGCAAGGTCATGCCCAGCAGCAGGCAGATGCAAACAATAACAGAGAGCTTAGGAGAAACTAAATGAGCAAAGACTATCATATCAGTATCAGAGACAGTCCAGCAAAACAACATTTAAGGAGTTACCCCACTTAGGGCAAGGTAGCTACATAATCTTTATTGAAAGGCTGATAGGTAGAAAAGTAGTAACGTTTCTTATTTTTCTCAGCATGGCGTGTACATGTCACAGTTGAGCGAACAACAGTATAGGAGTTTCAGAGTGTTGAGGAACACGTATATTGCAATCATCACACAGCGGGCCTGCAGATGGGGTAGTTGAGCCCGGGATATATGGCAGAGGAAGTCATCTTCGGCGCCCAGTGGAAATGATCAGGTGGCTTTGCAGCTGTCATATCACTTCCAGTATAAAGCTGATAACCAGCTTTACACATGTAGGCAAACTTGTGCTTCTGTATGGCATGTGGCAGCAGCGAAAGGGTTAATGTTGGCCTGGCTGTAACTCTGATCCATCTAGAATACAATTTGTAGCACGTCTCTTCATCTTCAAACTTATAGAGGGAAAATGGAGCAGTCTCGTTATTTTCTGACAGCTTAATACTAAGGTCCCTCTCCCAATCTCTTACACAAAAGGGTCTTTATGTGAGTCTATGTCTAGTAGAAATTTATAAGAGTGCAAGACAAGTTTGATATCAAATTTTTGTGAGATAGAGATTTTCTCAAAATTTGCCAACCGCCTTTTTAAAAGGTTTACCCAGTGCTTGAAAAAAAAAAATGCTGTAATTGTGTATACCTCCAAGACTCCATATGGCACAATCCCCATTCCTTCCTCAGTTAACTTAAAAAATTAATATTGAACAGAAAACCAGAGAGACCCCTCATTAGCAGCATTGGTCAGGCTCATGAACTTATGTGCAGATATCTTCCTTCTGGTCTCTCTTCTAGAGGTAAGAATCCGCTGAGTGAATCGAGCTGCCTGGAGCTTCCCAGAACTGGAATATCAGTTTTGTGTGAGCTGACCCTGTAAATGTCTGCAGTTTTTATAATACTCGCTAGCTAGCTGAAAAGATAAACGGCTCTATAAAGATGCAGAAAAAGTTAAAATGTGATATTTTGTCTTATGTGCCACCTGCTTTGCTCCCTGTAACAGTAACATCTCTGCAAATTACCAGATTTTAGCACCTTTCCCACTCTCCCAGCAGTAAAACAAAAAAAGTTATGAAGAGGTGGGAGGGAATCGGAGGCCAGGCTCACACATTTCCACTTTCCGAGCTAAAGCAATGCTGAAATGTTATCAGCTTTAGATAAAAATTAGAGCAGTGTAAAGAAAACAAAAAAAATGGAATCGGCATGACGGAGGCTCACATGTCCCTGGCGCTTCCCTCATATGACCTTCTTTGTTAGATTTTTATATCCATTTCTTGCCAAAAGATTTCTCTTAAAGTGTATGCAAACTCAAGAACAAGAATGTTATATACTGCAGGTTGCCAGTTTTCAGGCTTTTGTTCCCTTTATTTTAGATTGTAAGCTCTCAAGAGCAACACCCTCCTACCCCTCCAGTATTGAATTGTATAGAAACTGTACTGTCTCCCTTTTTTTTGTAAAGTGCTGCTGAAACTGCTGGCGCTATATAATAATAAAACACCTAAATTAACAAAATATCTAGGGGCAATTTTATAAAGCAGTGAATGTGACTTTCACCAGTCACTGGTGGTGCATCAATCACTCTCATGTAAAACACATGCACTTGGAAGATTTGCCTGCAGTGAATGTCAGATTCACTGTTTTGTAAATATGTCCCCCAGTGTCCTGATAGTCCTGTCTTGGGGTACAATGCTCACTCACTGTACTTCATTATGGAAGAGCAGAATTATTACCCTAGGACCAGGAAATGTGTTAAGACTGCAGAACACTGTCCCCTCCTCTCCATCACATAGAAGGGATCTGTAGCCCACAAACAGGGCCATCCCTACCATATGTGCCACCTGAGGCAGTAGAAAGGGGGGGGCTGAGGTTTCGCGGCTGCTGCTCATAGCGCATCGGCAGGTGCTGCTGATAGTGTTGGGGGGTGCTTTGCGGCAGATGCACTGTGAGGGGCAGAAATGGCTGTGTGCGGCTCTCTGTGAGGTCCCGCCCAGCTCACTGACATCACTGGTTTGCAGGAGCTTGGCATGATGCCAGCCAGTGCATCCCACTCTGCTCCCTGGCAACTGATGAAGTCATAAGCTGGGCGGGGCGGGAAGTCTGACAGAGCACCACAGGTTGTTAAGAGCTCTTAGCAACCTGGGACGCTGTGGCCCCCACACCTGCCACCCCCCTAATGAAATGCTACCTAAGGAGTCTGCCTCATTATATGGACGGTTCTGTCCACAGCGGTAACCTGTGCAGGGGTGATAAGGCTGCTTGAGATAACACTGCAAAGTGTAAAGGATGTTAGGCACTTACTGAATTTCTGACACGATAAACAGGTATTGCGATATAACAAAATGTTTTCAATCAAGTAAAACTGATAAAATAAAATAAATTGATTGTTAAGGTTTACATACACTTACATTTAGCTCTGGTGGTCTCTGGGGCATTTGTGAACAGGAACATTGACTAATGGAGGCTTGGCATTTTAAAAGGTGATCTGTGCATCTTAAAGCAGACCTTCACCTATTAGGTGAACTTTCTCTCAGCGACTCCCTGAGTAAAATGACATACAGATGGGTTTTTTAAAGTAAATACTTTTTTTTTAAGGAGCACCCAACAACTTCTTAATTCCTGGGGTGACGTAGGGTTGCCTCCTGGAATGTCCATGTCACAAAACCCAGGAGGCAGTAATATAGTGTGTTGTGGACTCTGACATCAAGAATCCGACATATATCTGTCCCTGGGCCTAATTCAGTACAAAGTGTGCACACTATCAGTGAAGAAATAAAACGCGCTGACACCGAGAGTCAGCGTAAAGCTACTTCTTTTTTATTGTTTCGCATTGTTGTGTATATGTAAACATAGCATTTGCGATAGCTTTCTAGGTTATAATTGGACTGATTCATTAAAGCGTAACCTACTTCCAGGGTGCTGACGTCCTCGTCTTGGGTGCAGTTTCTCCTGGAGGCGCCATCTTGGTTTCTATTTCTAGTGCGTCTAGTGCTAAGTTGAGCACCTAACTAGGCAGCCATTTTTAGTAAGGATTAATATGAACAGGAGCAATAATATATATATATATATATATTACAATATAATGAAATAGGCATTTTATCATAGTCACTTAAACACATCCATTACATAGTGGTGGGTCTTTTTCAAGTATTTTGGACCTGGCCAAGACTCTGCCCATGCACAAAATCTCAACGAAGAGAAGTCTCAAGATGGCAGTGCAGGATCAGAGTGGAGCAAGGTGAACGTAGGCTACAAGGTAGACAACACTGGACACCATGGACTAGTATGTATGCTTTTTCTCATGCAAGGGCAATTGTTATACAGAAGAAATACATTTTATCTAGGGAGGGTAAAGTTTTTCTTAATATTTTTTATATTTCAAGGTGGCGTTCTTAAGGGCACCCCTTAGGTTGAATTTAGTGTTGGACTGATGGTAGATGTGCTTACCTTGAACACTGCCAACCATCTGATGAGTTTCCAGCCTATCTATCACGTACCTGGTGGGGAGCCGAGTTGTGAGGAGGCCTCCTTTGCAGCACGAGTTCCACACCCCTGAATATGGAGACAGGAGGTGGGGAAACAACGGGCAACACCGGTGCCGGACGATGCAGGACACTGGGCCTGGGCAGGTCCTTGAGGCCCGTCTTCAGTGAGGCAGGAAGCAGGTGCTGATGCGGCTGGAGCAGAGCGGAGTCAGGCAAGCCAGGGTCAGCAACAATCGGGCGGCAAGGTACGAAAGGGGCAGGCAAAGGAGAATCCAGGGACAAGCAGAAGTCGGAGGCAGGCGGCAATCAGGCAAGGTCAAGGAATCCGGTCGATGATGATATGGCAACAGGCAAGATACAGGAACATACACTCAAGCTGAAAGACCACTCAGCAAAGATCCTGGGAGTTGGGCCAGCTTAAATAGGATAATTCCCAGACAGAGCAAGTCACTTCCTGTGCGCCATGTGTCGTTTGTGCATATGCAGTAGCTGCCGCTTGCGCAGTAGCCGCTGCTTCCCGCAAATGTGGTGAACAGGCCTATGCGCATGCGCAGTCGTAACTCTGCTGTTAGGCATGGTCTTACTCTATCCTAGGCTGTTGGCTTTTACAGCTTTATTGGCAGTTTCTACCCTGCCAATGTTAGTGTTGTTTACTGATTATGCCCTCAAGTGGATGGATGCTTGTCCAGAATTCATTGTAAGGATAGGCATTTAGGCTACTGTTTATGTTATTGTTCAGGTGTGCTCACAGTGACTGGTGGGTTCTATTCACAATAGTGCTTTGTCTGTTTTTTTTGCTGATATTAAATCTAGAACATTTCAAAGGCTGCAGCCTTCCCCTCTACAACTTAAGGTGTTAATAAACCCAATTTGTCATTCTCTTTAAAAGTGTGGTCTCTATTCGGGGGTCTAATCTTTAATTAATGCCTATTTTCATAATTAGTAAATGCCTGGTTTATCCTGCTTTATCAATGGGCAGCTTCAACAGCAAACGGGCTTGGCGACTAGCTTGGAAACAGGTTGCCTGAGAAGCGAGCTGCATTGAGTTTAAATAGAGTGAGCAAAAGGGAGGAATCACTGGATTGGCCACAAAGCTGACCGCACTTGGCTGAGAAGCTGTAAAGGATTGAGGTGAGATTGGGCAATGCCTAAAACTGCCAGACTAGCACAAGGTAGGAACAGAGCACACGTAGTGGAACTACAAGCAACAGAGCAGCTAGCTGCAGATCTTTTACACACAAGTTAGTAGAACTACAAGTAATAGATCAGCTGCAATACTGATCTATGACAATAATGACACCAGCTTTTGCTAGGTTACCTTCAATCCAGAGATTTCCCCTGCAGTACTTTTTTTCTGCTGCTAGATGCCTTCAATCTAATGGCCAGTATCTTTTAACCCACTTCCTCTAAGCCAAGGTTTGTCCTGGACCTGCTTCTGCTTGTGACTGGACAGTTAAAAGAGAAGCAGCACAGTGATGACCTCATCTCTATATGACTCTGCTTTCTTCTCCTATCAGCATGTTTCTTGTCCACTCATTAACTGATTGGCTCCTTCTTTCTTTCATGCTCCAGCTCTGCTGTACAGGGACTCTGAGAGGCGTATACCAGGTCACATTTTAAGTACTGATTGTATTTAAAAATACATTTAATGATGCATTAATGATTACAGAACTGCATTAATTTGTGTTTTTCATATCTGCCATGAGGTTAGCTTTAAATTCTCAGCAGTCAAGTAGCAGAATCTCTGCCAGGTTTTTATTACTGTCTTTTGTATGATTGAGAAGAATTCACATCACCTCCTGTTCTAGTGGTGGTCCTCAGACAGGATGTGAGAGAAGGTTTCTCCACACCCAGCTTTAAAAACTCTTTTTCTTTTAATTAAAATAGGGAAAGGTCAGCATTTTATTAAGCTGGGTATACACAGTTGGAATTTAATTTGCAAGCAGTTGTTTGTAGAACATTCCTTCAGTTTTCTTTTAGTTAATTGCTTCAAATCGATCATCAATTTCGACCGTAGTGATGGAAAAAATTGAAAGAAGCCGGATAGAAAATTGAGGATTTTTTTGGACAAACAAAATTCTAACTGTAAGTTTCGTTCACGTTCAGGAAACTCCATTCATTCCAAAATCGAATGTTAAAATCAATTACAATTTTGAATGACATTCTTCAAGTCTCTGATAGCATTAGTGAAAATTCTGAGATTTTTCATATGACGTATAGCCTATGCTGCTTCCAGTCTTCCCAGAAGACTTCCTTTTACGTCCCACCCTATGATGCCCATAAGGTTTATACTTATGTTAGCTTTAAACGTAAGCAAAGAGCAAAGTGTGTATTAATTTATAGCTAATAGTCGAAAAACAGCAACTAACAGTTGACTTGGCAGAAGTCATCTCTTTTGTATATGTCTGTGACCATCCCTGCATATACACATATTTTTTCAAATGGGATACAGAATGTCTCAGGTGGGACACGTTTAGGTTTAATGCTTCACTGTTGGAATCTAATAGCTTATGAAATGCTCCGTAGTCTTTCAGGCTCTAAAACCTTCATCTTTTTAAATATCTTTGGGGATCCTTAAATGTGGGGGGCCTGTTCACACCACTTCTAGTGCATACCAGCAGCTAACCATGCTGTGAAGGCTCCTTGCGTTCCGGGGGAATATTTTTTGCGATCGCACTAGACCGGAACGTAGGCATTGCATCCCCCAGAGCGCGGGGAGGCTTCCAACCCCAGAACGCAAGGACGCTTCACAGTATGCGATCCAGTGTGTTCCAGCACTGGGAGCGGTATGAACAAGTCCTTTAACAACATGGAGTAATTTAATGTTAAAGAGATAATGGAGAAACTCTGTGAAAACAATCATTGGCATTAAGGCAAGCTTAACTTTATACTAAAGACTAGACTTGTGCGCCGTCAAAAAATTTGTTCCGTTTTGTTCCGTTTCGTAATATCCATTATTTCGTAATTCGTATCCGAAACTCAATTCGGATTCGTACGAAATACGGATTTTCGTTAGTTTCGGCACGTTTTCGTAACGTTACGAACATTCGTTATGATGAAGTTAAAAAGCAAAAATACCTTTGTTAATATTGGAGTCTATGTGGTAGTTGTTTTTCCGTATCCGAATTTCGTATTTCGTATTAAAAAAAACTACCATCAACTCCAATATAAATGTACTTTGCTTTTTAACTTCAATATAATGAATGTTCTTAACAGAACGAAAATATGTCAACGGAATTTCGTATTTCCTGTCTGAGTATTGTATTGTAATGCAACCCTCAGCAGCAGCGGATCCGTATTTCGGATTAAAAAAAAAATCTTGTCATGTTGTTCAACCTCATTTACAGGGGTAATATTAGTTCCTGTTTCAAATAAATTCGGATCCGAAATTCGTTAACGGAATTTCGTATTTCGGACATAAATTCGGAAACTGCCATTCGGATTTCGTATGCTTACGAATCTACGAATTTCAGGAAAATTATTACGAATTTCGATTCATAACGAAACAAATCGCACATGTCTACTAAAGACACCTAGAACACTCCGTCTTCACTATGCTCACCCAAACCTTAAAGTGACACTAAACTCAGGAGTAACATTTTTAAAATGTATTCAAGAACCTTAACTCTTGACAGAAATGTATCATATTTGTTTTTTCACTCAGCTGTAGATCCTCCAACTATCTCTGAATTGGTGCTGACACTGTCTTTCCTTCTGGAGGGTGGCTACTTTTGTTCACCATGGTCCCTGTGTGTGTTGTAAAGTAGCCACCGTTCCAAGTCCACTCCTGTGATACCCAAATAAGTAAATAAGTAATAATAATAAGTTAAAAGTTAAGGTACTTGAATGCATTTTTAAGATTTAACTCCTGCGTTTAGTGTCACTTTAAACTTACAGATCCAAAGAGCAGATGCTGTTGGCTCTCAGGACCATGGCCTGTACAGGGCCAGTGACTGTTATAGCTGCCACCAGCTCTTCTACTGTAACATACCTTCTCCAGCGGGCCATTACATTGTGTGCACAGTATGTCATAGTGAGTAAGCTGTAACATTGTGCAGTCTATGTGTAGCAAATAAGTTGCGCTCGGTCAGTGGTATTGAAATTTAATATATCCACTTGGAGCCTCATTTGTGACGTAGCTGCCATAACAATGTGTCTGTGCCAGCCCCTGGGTCACACATCTTGCATTGCTGGAATATGTAGGAGGTTCTCAGTTGCTGGAATTGCCCTCCATTGCCATCTATTACATCCTTTTGACACTGCAACACAGCCACTCTGTAGCCTGCACCTGACCTTCATTAACCACCTAGAAAAGGAACTCAGAATTTCCATTCAGTATCTGATCAACAGGCTCAGTTGGCTTGTGTCTGCCGAGCTTCACTGCATTTGTATTGCCTCCTGGAATATGACTTTGACCTGTATTTTGGATTCTGCTTCTGTCTGCCACCTGCGTTGACCATCTGCTTGTTTCAACACGCTTCTTTTTGATTTAGGAGACCACTTGGCTGCCTGCGAGTCCTCTGTAACCTCCAGATCTGTTGCAAGCTGCTTTATGGGGTGTTAGTAGTGTTGCAATCACACGACCAGCATCTCTTGAGAAGACCTGACTCTCTGGAGTTGCACTTTTAGTGGAGTCCAACACTTATACAACACATAGAAATCACAAATGAAAACACCTGCCCAATCACCCAGTATCAACCAGTATGTTTAGGTCCGATGTTCCATCTGGCAAGGACTGTATTCCACTACACAGTTTTGAGTCATCTGTAAACAAAGAAACTGTACTTTTGAACCCAAAGTCTAAAACACTCATACAAAATGTAAAGTTTGATGTTCCTAAAACAGCACTTTGGTGTACTCCACTCCCTTAGAGGATTCAGGATACAAATCATTAAAGGAGAACTATGGGGTCAGTGTTTTTCCCCATAGTTCTCCTTAGGGTAACGGGAGGACACAAACTAGTGTCCTCCCGTTACCCTAAGCTCAGTATACCGCGAGCTAAGGCTCGCGGTATACTGAGACGCCGCAGTCGGAGCGGATCCCGACGTAGATGACGGGATCCGCCCAGCTTCGTGAGTGACAGCTGGCTCTGCCTATCTAGAGGCAGAGCCAGCTGTACCCGCCCCCTCCCCCGTCCGTTCCGCCAGTCAGCGCTGGCAGATCGGAGCGGGGAGAGGGGAACCTGGTATGTGTTCGCTCACCTCCCGATCTACTGAGCCGACCTGTGACAGTCTCATTGTCACAGGTCGGCTAGAACTATGAGGTGAGTGGAAATCACTCATCTCATAGTTCTCCTTTAATCACGACTCTTTAAATGCAGTCCTAACGCCAGTTTTCTATCCATTTACAAATTGAATTTTCTAAACCAATAGATCTTAATTTACATACTAGCCTTTTATTCCTAATGTGGCACACAGCTTTTTCGGTGTACTAGATTATCATGAAGTACGCGCTCTTGGTTGAACACTAACAGGCTTATTCACAAAAGGTTGAAGAGTTTGGAGAAGGCAGGAGAAGTGAACAACCTAGGCCAATATAGCTGATTTGGAAAAATTCTCCAATTCAGCTATGTTGTCCTAGATTGTTCACTGCTCCTGCCTTCTCCAAACTCTTCACCCTTTAGTGAATAACCCTGTAAAATAAAGTTATCTACATTTAGATGATTTTCTGCACCAATGAGGTCATGTCATTAATATAAGGTGCGCTGGCTTTTTGACTGATTTGCCTGCAGTAACTGATGATGGATGGCAGAACCAAGCTCTGCAAGGAAGAGGTGGCTCGAGGACCACTGAGCACTTTGCATGTAAGAAAGGAACCCGGAAGTGGTCCAAAGGGCTCTTTTACCTGTACACAATAAAACTGGTTTACCCAGTGCAACTGCTTTGAAACATTGCTGATGTATCAAAAAGTATGTTTCCTCTTGTAAAGAAAAATTGTACTGAGCAAATATGTTGACTACCATTGATGGCTTTTCCTCCCAAAAATGTAGTTGGCTGGATGGTGTGCCAATCCCAAAAATGTAACACTGTGCACAGTACACGGGCGTTGATGCGAGTTGACGCACATTGCTAACCCACATTGTACATACATTTTTGGGAATTCTGTTAGTTTCTAATGGACCTCCTTTGTAAGTCAATGTAGTTAACAGCACACCTGACCCTTCAGTGCACCACAACCCATAGATGTGATGCAATGTGTTTAAAATGTGGTTAAAAGCTAGGTGCATTATTTTGTTTAGGTTCTAAAGGCCAATAGAAAATGAATCGAGCTGTTCAGTATCGTCACTTCACAAAACACACATCAATGTGCAAACAGTTTGAATTGCCCTACTTTTTCCAGGTCGGTTATTCGGGTTGTATTGAAACCTTAGACAGCTAGCAATTTTAAAAAAAGAGGTTAGCAATGGCAGCCCCCTGTTCCTTTCAGTTCAGATATCCTTAAAGTAGCTTTCCGTCAAGGCCTATAGAGTGGTTTATTTCTTTTTCTGTGAAAATAATTTCTTTGCCTGGTCTTGCAATTTCCTGGCTGTGCTTCATTATGATAGGAAAGAGCTGATCAATCTTGTAAGTAAGGGCTATATCAAATCTCTGGTTTGCATCAGAGGAATCACAAAGCTCTTTACTCTGATTAATCTTCCTTCAGTGAGTGAGCTCTCACTCTAAACACCTGCATCGCCATCAAATAGACTCATTTTCTTTAGAATTTGTACATGTATTTCCCAAATTTACAGGGAGAACACAACTTTTACTTTATGTTTTCTGCTGCTGTGTCTGTCACAGGAAAATTGGTATAACTGCCACTGTTCCGAAAAAAATTTCACCAGGTGCCTATTAGAGTAGAATGTCACTTAAAACTCCATTGCCATTTATCAATGTATCATAATACCGATATTCTGTAATATACTTGTATACAGTGTTGACTTCAGCAATGGGATCTCTCTTGGTGAACAGGATTAGGTGAATATGTAGAAATATTGGGGTGATTAGTGTTAGGGTTTGGTATAGGGGGTTATGTTAGCATTAGGCTTAGGTGTTCAGTGTTTTAGTGGTTAAAGTGACACTAAACTCAGGAGTTAATTCTTAAAAATGCATTCATGTACCCTAATTAAAAACAAAAATGTATCTTATTTGTGTATCACTCGGCTGTAGATCCTCAAATCATCTCTGAATAGGTGCTGACACTGTCCTTCCTTCTGGAGGGTGGCTACTTTTGTTTCCCATGGTCCCTGTGTGTGTTATAAAGTAGCCATGATTCCAAGCTAGCTCCCATGATGGACTATAATCTCAAAAAAAATCAGTAATGCAAACGTGAGATTGTAGTCCATCACAGGAGCGAGCTTGGAGCGGTGGCTACTTTACAACACACACAGGGACCATGGGGAACAAAAGTAGCCACCCTCCAGAAGGAAGTACAGTGTCAGCGCCAATTCAGAGATGATTTGAGGATCTACAGCTGAGTGATACACAAATAGGAAGGATACAGTATTGTTAATACTTAAATGCATTTTTAGGATTTAAATCCTGAGTTTAATGTCACTTTAAGCGTTAGAAAACAGGTTAAAATGTATGTTTGGCATCATTCCTTACTGTGTGCACTTTTTGATAGCACTTCCTGTTTCAGGCTGACAAAGCTAAGCTGCTATCTTGCAATTAGCAATTTTTCTAGGGTTTACATACTTTTTTATGGGTTGATATATAAACATTCACCCAGCCATATGCTGGGTGAATGCTGTTTGCATGGCATTCCTGTCACTAGATGGAGCCAAGGAGCATGGGAAATTCCTATGCTCCTCATCTCCGTCTAGTGGTGGGAATGCAAAGCAAATGGCATTCACCAGGCGTAAGGCTGGGCAGAAATGTTATATATCAACCTTTAAGTGTCAAGGGTAAACTTTAGAGGTTAGGTTATTAGGTTCCATTCACACTTATGCATTGCAGTGAGCCACAGCAGAAAGACCGTTATACCACACGTTAGCGTGCATAACACATAGTGTGTTGCAGTGACAATCATTTTGAAAGTAACAGGGAACGCACACCCACTATTCATAAGGGGGCTTGTTAAATAGAGTATGCATGGGTAGATTTTCACACAAATGTTCATACGCAAAATCCAGATGATAATACCATCAGTGGCTTTAACTTTTGCCGTTAGTTCTGTTTTGGGTCACATGTCCTCCTGTGACCCAAAACTCAGCATTAAGCGAGCTATTGCCCATTCTATGCTAACAGCAGCTGGGAAGGATCCCAACAATATTGCCGGGATCCACCCTGTTACCTGATTGACAGCTGAATCTGCCTCTCTAGAGCCACAGCCAGCTATGCCAACCCCCCTACCTTTTTGTCTGCCTTCCAGCCAGTGCTGGAGAAACAGAGATAGGAGGGGAGAATCCCTGCGGGGAGAGGTGACTGGGAGTCACCGCTCTCTGCAGGGAGAAGATCATAAACTGAATGATTAGCTGTTTATGATCGCTTAGTTCTCGATCTATAGAGCTGCAGTGTCACACGTCAGCTCTACTATGGGGATGAGTGTATTTCACTCTCCCCATAATTCTCCTTTAATATTTGGTTTTAGAATGAATGGGGTTTTTAAACGAAAACCATATTCACTGTTAGAATTTCGTTTGATCGAGAAAACATTTCCGGCATGTTCCATCTAATTTTTTTCATCAATTTCACTGCATCAACAATTAGAAAGTCTGATGAACATTCTGAAATTGATTTAGTTCATTTGAAATTTTAACCATGTTTACCCAACTTTAGTCCTCTTCAAAGAGATCACTGCATCCCCACAGAGAGCAAGCGTCCTTCTCTACAGCATGCTGGCAGGGAACAGGCTTTTTTTACTCAGGCTATTGTTACTGGACCTTACTCCATGACCATTTTTAACTAACTCTTATAACAATTTTTACATCTCAGTGATGTTTTTAGCAAATGTAAATTATATTTTTTAACAAACGTCTGATTTTGCAAAAATGTATTTTATATATGGATATATCCAGTGGAATGTTTTAAGTGTTTTTAAATGTCTCTGGTACATGAGTTTATTGTATATGTATTTTTCTACTATTAAATATTGTATCAATAATTTTGATTTACCTGTTTTGAACCAATCTTTGTAAAAGGGATTTCTAATTTTTGGGGGAACGTTTTTTTGAATAGTTGTTTGAAACCCTGTAGATTGGTATATTAGTTTATACACTAGCGTAACTCCTCCCCCCTTTTTGTTGTATGAATAAAAAACACCCACAAGAATACAGAATTTATCCTTACCAACGCGTGCATAGGGTACAATCCAGTCAACAACTAGTAGCAAAGTCTTAAAAGGAACATACCTATTTACAAGCAGAGAGACTTAAAGTGACATTAAAGTCAAAAAAATGTTTCCCTCCCCCAATGTTAATGTTAGTACTTACCCTAAATGAGGTTTCTTAATCCGATCTTCCTCTTCTTTCCTGATGTTTTCATCTCTCCCTCCAGCGGTGCGGCGGCTCTCCGATCCAGCGCTGACTCCTCTCTGCTAGCAATTTAGTGCTGCTAGAGCCTGACATCATCCTGGAAACACAGTCTGAAGGGGCAGAGCATAGACATGGTGCTCACATCAGGAGGGAAGTGATCCATCTGTGTGTCCCGTATACCACCCGCAGCAGGAGGACAGCAGCAGCCGAGCACACTGACAGCCTCCGTGTTGCCCGGCCTGCCGTATGCTACTGAAGAGGCATTTACCTCCCCATCTCCCAGTCCAGTCGGCCCCTGTCAGCGGGCCCCCCCAAGCCATGGGCCCTAGGGCGGCCGCACCGGCTGCAGCGCCGGTAGGTCCACCACTGAGTCTGCTACTTTGCATCTGATGTACAGGTCCCTTGATACAGGTATTGGCACAGCCCAGCTCACCAGTTGGTTGCTCCACTTATTTCATTCCATCCAAACATCTTGACCAACCTGCCACCACACTGGAACCTTGTGGAACACACCTGCTAATGCTCAACCTACAACCTACCTCCTGCTCACAAGAATTTATCTGGTTGACAAGAACACTCCTCAAAGCTCGCAGAACAAGGCAACTTAGTAGGAGAACTTATGACTCACCTTCAGCAGACCACATTTGCTTAACCAAAAATATGCAACACTTTTCCCTTTCCACATTCTTCAGCATCCCATAGCATGTCTCTTTGTGCCTCCAAACAAATCTCCCACAGCCATTTATGATGAGATCACTGGTTACGGTAATATATAGTTAAGCATAGCAAATCTTTTCCACTCTGCTGTTCTTGGCTGACTCAGTAAAACAGTAAAACACCTGACTTAAACAGTACTGACATTTATGCTTAACGTAAGCTGCTAGAAGTTCTGAAAACAGAAGCTCATGGATTCATGGTGTGTGTTTTCCTTTGTCAAGGACATCCCTGATTGTGAGCCCCTGACAACCAACAGTAAAGCCAAGATAAGCATCGAATGTATAGTAAAATAATTTGCAGCAAAAAAATCTTGTTCTGTTCCTTAATGTGCCCGCCCACCCAAAAGGGATAATTCAGCTTTTGGTAGATGGCACAGAGTTAAACTTTCTCTGGTGAGCTCTACTGGTGAGCCATGGATGCTTTAATGCTTGGGTCTGCACATCTGATGTGGCTATTATACGGAGGTCCCATTCTCCCTGTTGGAGTTTTTCAGTCTGCTTTATATGATGAAGACAAGAGGCGATGCTGGAACACGCAAAACATCCACAAGGATAGGAGCAGAGGCCGACATTTTGACAGGCAGTTCTTACTCATACATTTATAAAAAAATATACTTTCGGACTAACCTTCTAAAAATGTACATAACTTAATTTAGATATTCTTAATAGAAAATGTTATCATGTCAGGAGCTTTTATTTAAATGTCTCCGTACTTATTCTACATTCTAACAAAAGAGACATGAATGCATTACATATACCTAATATGCCATAAAATGTTCTATCCGTGACTAAATCTTAGTTTTGAGGATTAACAGAGTGTATAATGGACGTTTAAACTTTACCTTGCACTAGTTGAGGGTTGGTGCACATGATTTGCACATCTAGTCTGCTGTTAAATTACCGTGCTTGATTTTGCAGCCTTATAGTAATGTGCTCATATAATAAAGCAATGTGAAAAGCAACTCATACTAACCAATTCATTTTTTGCATTCTTTAGAGTAGAGTAAACTGAAATCGAGTAGTTTGTTGTTTGATGCGGCATGTTGCACATTTTTATTGATCTTTGCACTGCCTTACCGAATTGGGGGGAAAGGATTTCCTATAGACACCAGTCAGTCTGCTAACTTTCATCATTTCACCTGCACTAAAAAGACAGTTTTGTTGCTATAGGGAACACTTTTTCTCTGTTTCCTCTGATTCCTAGTTTAGGGCATTGACAGTTCTGATGAAAATCTAATAAACTGTAAGATCTGAAATTACTTCTAAGCCTCATCACACCTCAGAGGTGTTTTAGGATATTTTCTTTACTGAATGTAATATTGTTTTCTCCTTTTCCTCTACACCCTGGGCAGCTGCCCTCATGCCACCGACCTGTTGTATCCCCAAAATGTACCTACTTGAGAGAAAATATGCCAGCTAAAGTAACCCATAATTTTAAGACAGCTAAGAAAATTCCATGCTGGCAAAAATCAATTGTTTTACTGATCTGATTCAATGACTACTTAAATAGATGCTATTTACAAATATAATAATATTATTGCCTTAGACTACTGTTAAAAGACTGAGGCGTTCTTTCATTTCTTGTGGAACTATTTCCGATTCTGCCTGCTGAAATCCTCCATGCTGCAAAGTGACAGCTTCCCATTCATGTTATCTCTAATGCATTATCTCATTTTCCATAAGAAATATGCTGCCCAATGCAGCTTTTAAAGTGAACCTGTGATTTGGACATGTAGCAAAAGCAACAGATTCAAATTCCCATCCCCACCCCTCCTTCCTGCATACACCTGCCTTTCCTTTGACCCCTCTCAGAAGTACCCTGTACTTCTGGGTATTTACGAGCATTGGACGCCCTATCTTTCCTCTCATGTGACAGTGCTCGATGAAAGTCCTCAGGTCGCCTAAGCTCCAACTGGGAATGAAACATTTTGAAAGAAAAGGGAAGGTAATTATTAGGTGCTATGGGGACTGGCTTTAAAGTGAAGCTGCTGCTTTGTCCTGCACTTTAAATACTGTCTCCCCTTCTTCCACACTTCCAATTTCTAGTCTATTACTTGCTCACACCTCAAAAACATGGCTGCTTCTTGCTTCTATAAACTTCATGGAAATAATAATAAAGATTCTGGTTTCATGTACTTACTTGTTAGTGTCCATATTAATTGATGAATGGTGAGGATTTAGGAAGCAAAATGAGAACCATATCTCAAGCCTCTCCAAGAAAACCTCATCAAATACAGGGTTCTAATCTTACCTAAACAAAGGGATGCCATTGCAAGCACTATAGACACATTAAAAAACACCTTGCATCCCTCCAAAATAAGGCTAAGAGACACATTAAGAACCTCTGTACACAGAAATGTGTTTGCATCAGAACTGTTTTCTTCTATACAAGTCAATAGGAATGTAACAGCAGCTAGGATCAACTCAATTCAGCTCAGAAGCAGATCACTCCCTCAAATTTTTTTGCAGCATCTCAGACACAAGCTGAATGAACCTATAAGCACAATATATATGCCCATCTATACAAGCCTTGAGCCTCCCCCTTGACCTGCTAAAATTGGACATCCAGTTTCACCATGTATGCGCATGTAAACCCCACTTTAGCAAGCCATCTCCCATTCAGGACAGTTTTGTGACAAGAGGACAACAAAGAGATGACCTTCCTTCATGAGGCCTTGAGTTCTTTACAACCTTGAACTAACTTGTCCTGAAGGTGACAAGACAAGGAGATCAAACATATACAGGAATTTTGATGCAACAATTCACCTCAGGTTATGTCCCGGTCATTAAGTTTGAATGACACTATGGCATTTCCTCTGTAATCATGTGCCTTGGAGTATATTAATCCAACTATGTTATTTTTTTTTTTAGGTGCCACAAGAGAACATATCAACCAGTGCTTATTATTCCATGGTATCTATGTCTATCAGTGGATAAATTATTGCAGACACTATGATGAATCGGCCCCCTTTAATAATAGAGGATGGAGTGATATTATCTCGATGGAGGTTCTCTAGTGCTACCTTTGAGAACACCCTGTGGTGTTTCCATAACAAACCTACATGGAAAACCACTTCAGCTTAATTGTGCACTTGGCTGGCTGCAGGTCTGTGGACTAGAATAGATTATTTTCTGTGGTTTATTGACTTGTTTGAATGTATCATTTGTAAAGTGTAGTGTGCACAACACATGCTGTAATGGCTAATGGCGCAAACAAGGCAACAGCTACACGAATGGAGCAGGAATTAAGTATATGGAGGAAAGACACAGTCTGTGATTTTACTAGCTTAACTTCAATTACCCAGCCACTGCTGCCAGCTCAATGTCTTTCTCAATGCAATGCTATTACTCCCACACCCTAACCATGAGGCTGTTTGATAGACTTCAATATAAATGCTATCACTAACATTTCATATTAGATTTAATCTGTTAGTCATTTCAAGTGTTGTTTTCAATTTTAAAAAAATCTGCAGTTTGTATTTAAAAAAATACCGGGCAAACCTGCCATGAAGGTCCCTCTTCAGGCCTTTTATGTCATGGGTAAAAGAACAACTGTTTTCCAATAGTTCTCCTGCGTTGACACACATTGCACAGGCATAGACCACCATTGTCTCCAGGGTTGTTCCTAAGGTATTTGCAGCCTGAGGCGATGTGCTTGTCATTCTGGGGGGCTCTGCCCAGCATCCCACCCAGCTCACTGACATCACTGGTTGCCTGGAGCTAGGTGGGACAGAAACCAGAGTGTCCCACTCAGCTCATGACAACCGGTGACGTGGGTGGGAGACCGCACGGAGCTCTTGGCAACTCGGGGCACTGTGGCCGCCTCCCATTGAGATTCCACTTGAGGCAACCACTTCAGGCTGCCTCATTATAGGGATGGCCCTGATTGTCACTAACAGGAAGCTGGTCCTGAGCAGATGCATATAGACAGGAAGTGGCTGAAAGAGAGATCAGCAGCACAGAGGTAAAATCAGGACAAAAAAACCTGAATGCAGTATTTTAAAACAAAACCAAAACCTACACTTTTGTTCTAAACTCCCTCAGGGAGCACAACTTTCTAATGTTCACACTGCTATCCATTACAGTTCACCTTTCTGCCCAGAAACCTCCATTCTCATTGTTGTGATTATCTTCATCTTCTGAATGATCCTGAGTCTGAGCCGTTGAAAATAAGGCACAACGTGTTCATTAGTTCCAGTACCAACCTCTCTGTCCATAGCTTCCGCTCTCCCTCATTTTGAACCAAATCCCATTAGAGCTCTATCAAAACTCTAAGAGCCCTTTCACTTTGGCTTTTAGATCATGTGCGTCTGTCAGTTTTTCAGACCTGATTGTAAGCTCAATGTTAGACTATGGGCAGCCACATCTAAAAGGACGGACGTCCGCTTATATTCAATTACCCCTGGCTCCAGCCAGGTCCGGAAAAACAAAAGGAGGAGTTCCATTCTGGTAGACCTGATTGTGCCAGATTGGGGGTATTCTGATGTAAATGGCCACACTCCCATTTACATCTGATTCCCCATAGACCAACATGGGTCCATTCATTTCAGTTTTTAACCCCATTGCAAGATGGAGGAAAAAACTGGACGGACACGGATGTCACAATAGTATCATCCATTCCGATTAGCAGGCAATCCGTGCACGTATGATGGAAAAGGGGCCTAACAACAAAAACCTTTTTCTATCTAACTACAAGAATCCAGGATGTAACTATAAAATACTACAATAAACCTTTCATTAAACCTGTACAATATTGGATTTATTATTTTCGAAAAGCCAGTTTAAAGGAAAATTAGTGGTAAAGAAAAAGACTTGTTGGTTAAACCAATATTTCTCCGTGTGTTAATTCCGATATATGTAAACTGATAAGGTAAGGTAATAAGGTAATTTAGTTGTAGGATTACCTGAATGACAGCAGCTTACTGACTGACATTACTTTTTGCCATGGATTACAGTTCATAGGGGAAGATGAGATGTACAAAATGCAAAACCTAAAGCAGTCAAGCAGAAACATAGACAGCAAGTTGGGTGAGACTGGGAATATCTGGCTTGCATACTGACTTGGTGTTCATTCACAGAATACTGGATTTATAGCAACAAGGTGGTCTTAACGCAAACCCTTTACTAAGAGAATTATAGGGGCTCCAATTGCTGATCTAAAGAATTCCGGCAAATGGTAGCTTTGTCAAGGTGCTGCCTAAACAGAATCAACCTATTTGTTCTTAGATTTTTAAATGTAGGTCCACTTTAAACATAAGTTAGCCTGGTGCATTGGAAGTATGTCTGGGGAAAAACAGATGCCCTGCATGGGTAGAATACATCCACTGTCTATATCCACTTTTGCAGTCAAATTTGAAAAAAACCCTCCATATGTTTGCTATGTGCTCCCATTCACACAGCATAATGAAAAATAAGTTGTAAACAAATGTCTCTTACCTTCTAGATGTTGATTTGGAGAAGGCCTTTGGGCAGACTCCAAGCAATGTCAAAGTGGCTCTGTCCCCAAGACAAAGTGGGGACAGAGTGAGTTTCCCCAACACACAATACAAGAACCCGGGCTTCTCGATTCTTACCCCTTTGATATGACAGTGTTCAAATCTAGTTCACAACTGATAATGTGATCTGCTAGCACAGAACAGACCTCCCTCCCCTCCGTTCTGGCTGTACAGTGTTACCCATAGTCCTGGCAGTGGACCCTGCATTAGACGTAATGACTTCAGTGGGTCTCCGACGGCCGGAGTGGAGGGTGAAGAGGTTGTGGACGCTGGTCCTGGAGCCTGCGCAAGTGGAGATGAGGTAAATAAAACTGCTTTAAAGCATCCGCCTAGACAAAAATGAACAGCTGCCCCTTGCAGCGTGGCTGGAGCCCCACAGCAAGGAGAGATTTTTTTCTTTATCTAGACATAGGCTTTAGGGCCCAGTCACACCATATCCAGTGCGTTCCAGCATGGTTCGAGCCCAGAACACACTGGATCGCATAAATCAAGCCAGGCTACGTGGGGCGGGAAGGAGCGTGGTGGTGCCATTCATGTCAATTGCACCACAGACATACCCCCCACCTGCAGTGCGGTCACCCACACCAGAACTGGTACTGGAATGCCCTGTTTTCGGTTCAGTGTGATCGGAAAAAATAGTGCATGCACTATTTTTTCCGATCGCACTGCACCAGAATGTATGTCATTGCTGTACCATGCACTCTGGTGCGGGCAATCGCATTGCTGGTGGGGGGGGCGTGTCTGTGGTGCAATTGACATGAATGGCTCCCACCCGCCCCACGTGGCCTGGCTTGATTTATACGATCCAGTGCGTTCCAGGTTTGAACCGTGCCAGAATGCACAGGGTATGGTGTGACTGGGCCCTCAAAGTTATGCTATGTGAATGGAAACATGTTGTAACAAATATGACAAATAGGTAATCCCAATTTTGCTGCAAAGTGAAAAACACATTTTAGACTTAATTTCCAATTACAATATTTGCATATAAAGATGATACATTTAAAACATTTGATTTTGTGACATTTTAACACCCAAGTTGATCATTTTTGCTACAGCACAAAAAAACAACCAGTAGATATCTCTTGGGTGGCGTGAGGCTTCTGGTCACTGCACAGCTGAATCTGTTCTTGGTCATGCCATTTTATCACCCTCTAGGTGATTCAGAGGTCTACCTTGTACAGCTATTGGGGAAGCGCAGACCATGAATACCTAATGATGGTCATAAAGCAGTTCTGTAGACAAAAAACAAGAGCAAAAAAAAACTGCACAGATGGCCCATCATTACTGATTTTATTAATTACTGGTTTTGCAGAGTTTGATTTGCCCATATGGGAGGCTCTTTAAAAGAGGGCCACCGTTTCATCATTTTACAGCGAAAATATACTCCCTTTGCAAAACCGACTTTTATAGATGCACGTTTCATGAAATCGTATAAATAAAACCGCAAGCCAGTATACATATATTTTTTTAAATGAGATGTTTTCTTCTTGCACAATCTCAATCCGGATGTGATTCACGACTTGTCTCTGAATTCCGATTTTAATTTGCTGACTCCCTGCTGTAATATATTCTCATTAGCTTCTTATTAGTTTTCTGCTCTTAATTTTACCAGAGCAGCAAAACACTGCTACGGAGGTATATATAGAGCTGTGTGAGGCGCTCCGGGCCAAGACATAATGTTCTTCTTTAATTTACAAAAGGGGATCTGTGGGTTTCATTAACCCTTTATGGGCCAAAAAAAAAGGTACTGTGCAGGTGCATGTGTGTTGAGATACTTAAAGGTTCTATGTACGGTATAGTATGTTGCTGTCAGGGCAGTCCGTATATTGAGGCAGTCTGAGGTGGCATCTGTTTTGGTCACTTGGGAAGGGGGGGTGTTTGGCGTGTCTGCTGCCCCTTTTCCAGCCAGAGAATCCCAGGTTGCTAGCTGCCTCTAGATAGGCAGAGCCAGCTGTCAGTAACGCAGCTGGGTGGATCCCGGCATAATTGTCGGGATCCGCTTTAGCTGCGGCGTCTCAGTGTACCGCGAGCAGCAGCTCGTGGTATACTGCGGCGTCTCGGTATACTGAGCCTAGGGTGACGGGAGGACGCTAGTTTGTTTCCTCCCGTTACCCTAAGGAGAACTATGGGGAAAAGCCTTAACCCCATAGTTCTCCTTTAAGTATTGTGACTGTAACAGGGCCCTTTAAAGTCATAGTTTTTTTCATTTAGGTTCATGGGTTAGGTAGTCATATGCAAGGGTTAGATTGGAAGAACAGCAGATTTTGGAGTTCCCAGCAGTGGCGTAACAACCGGGGGGGCAGCAGGGGCACGGGCCCCGGGCGAAAGGTGAAGGACATTTGAAAAATTACAATAAAAACATGTGTGTGTGGGGAGGAGGTGCAGGGTACAGTTCCAGTGGTTGTTTATATAATGGGGGGGGGCGAAAAAAAAATTCTGCCCCGGGCGCCCAGAACTCTGGTTACGCCACTGGATCTCAGTACAAGAAGGACGGTCTTTTCAAAAATGTATTAAAGTACCTTAACAGAAATGTGGCATATTTGTGTATCACTCGGCTGTACATCCTCAAATCATCTCTGAATTGGTGCTGACACTGTCCTTCCTTCTGGAGGGTGGCTACTTTTGTTTCCCATGGTCCCTGTGGGCGTTGTAAAGTAGCCACCACTCCAAGCTCCCTCCTGTGATGGTCTACAATCTCAATACAAATTAGTAAACTAAACATGAGATTGTAGTCCATCACTGGAAATGGTTTACATTAAGTCTGGTAGGGTGTTACAAGAAACATGGCCACATTCCATAGCCACCCCCACCCCCACCCCCCATCCTTCTCCCGCTAGCCCGCATTTAACTAGTTCTTCTCCATGCAGGTTGGTTCAGCCATGTCATGCATTCACAGTTCCATTGACAAGATTTCTTAATTTAAAAAAAGACTACCACGGGGTAAAGGAACTTATAGATCTGGTAAACAAGTGTGCTGTTGTCACTTGTCGATTAATTTCTTCCTCCAGCACCACAACAAAACCTTTGTACCACCATAAGGACCTGGGGCTGAGGGAATAGCCTGGAGAATCCCGGGCATTGCACACGTGATCATCTGATTGCGGTTTCAATGCTTTGTAGGCTCCAATGCAAAAATGTTAATAAATGCTTGTTATTTTTATCAATGTGGGTGCATTTATTGTTTTTTCGCAAAAGATGGACTATCTTTAAAGTGTAGTTTCGCTTTTGCAGCCAAATTGGGATAAAACCTATTTTATATTTGTTACATGTTCCAATTTGAATAGCATAAGCTAAAAAATATTTAAAAAATGCTTCTTGCAGTTTAAATTGCTTTTACTTGGGTTGGGGTTTTAAGAGTTAAAATTTCCTATTTCTTGTATTTCTTTGAAATGTTAGGGGTGAGGGCTCTGAGATGGCTTGCCCATTATATGTTAATTAAGTTTATAATAGAAAAGGTGCCCATACACCCAGCGATCATCGGACGAAACTTTTCGTCCGATAATCGAACTGTCGTACGGCGGCCCCATCCTGCCCCGATCATCGCAAGGTTCAGTTAGCGGTAGTTTAAAAAAACACCTGGACGAATTTGCGTTAATAGACCGCACGTATTTTCGTTTGCGCATGAGCAGTGTTAAGCATACGAATTTTGACGTACGGAAACGCCACCAACCTTGCGAAAATCGGATGATCGACCAAACTTTTCTAACCTGCTTGAAAGTCAAAAGTTGTACGATTGTACAGTATTTGCGGTTGTAGACTCTCCATCAACCTTACGAATAACGGACGAAAACACGATCAAAACGAAAATCAGCCAATAATCGTACGGTGTATGGTCACCTAAACACAGTCCTCAGATTTCAGTCCTTAAGCTGGCCATACACCTGTAGATTATCTGCAGACTTTCTATGGTCCGATGGAAAAAGTGCAACAGATTCCTCCGTCTACGCTAAACTGTGTGGATGGAGGAATCTCCCACTGGGCCAAGCTTCAGTATCTTGCTAGTCGGCCCCATTGGCTCTCAAAATACATGAACAGTGCCTGCATCCAAACAGATTGTTCAGGTATTTTGAGCGGGGCCGACTAGCAAGATACTGAAGCTTGGCTCAGTGGGAGATTCCTCCATCCACACAGTTTAGTGTAGATGGAGGAATCTGTTGCACTTTTTCCATCTGACCATAGAAAATCTATGGGGATGGGGGGGCTGTGCAGGCTCCCAGGTGGGCTGTGCGGGCTCTCAGGTGGGCTGCGGGTACTGTGCAAGCTGTGTGTGGGCTCTCATGTGGACTGCAGGCTCTGTGTGAGATGTGTGTAGGCTCTCAGGTGGACTGCAGGCTCTGTGCAGGCTGTGTGCCGTCTCTCAGGCTGATTGTGTGCTCAGCACTGTGCACGCTGTGTGCAGGCTCTCAGGTGGACTGAGGGCTCTGTGAAGGGCACTGTGTGTGGGCTCTCAAGTGGACTGCGTGAGCTATGTGCAGGCACTGTATGGGCTCTCAGGTTGACTGCGGGCTCTGCACACACAGTCTGCACAGAGCTTGCAGTCCACCTGAGAGCCCACACAGAGCCTGCAGTCCACCTGAGAGCCTGCACAGAGCTTGCAGTCCACCTGAGAGCCTACACAGCCCACCTGAGAGTGACCCTGCAGAGTCCACCATAGATCCTGCACAGTCTATCTGAGACTCTCTATGGTGGGCTGTGCAGGGTCACTCTCAGGTGGGCTGGTCAGGGTCCCTTTCCCTGCAACTCCTCCCAACTTCTGTTACCTGCTACTGCTGGGGCCCGGCCTCCTCCACCCCCGGACCGGCACCGCTGGGGCCCTGCCTCCTCCGCCGCCGAACTGGCGCTGCTGAGGCTCCGACCTCCTCTGCTGCCGGGGCCTAGCCTCCACTTCCTCCCCTCTCACCACTACCATGCCACCCATGGTACGGCTGATATCCATGTGAGGGGCCTGGGCCCCTCACATGAGTATCAGCTGTACCCCCCTGATGGGGGCCCTGAATAGCGGTCATCCTGGCGCTGATCCCACACCACATCTTTGCTCCTATATAAATACTCACCACTATGCACAAAACATAAAAATCAAATATAATGTATTGAACTGACCTCTTTTACCATAGAGAGCGGGATTTCTGCTAATGGAAAAAAGGAAATTTATACAGACACATGAGGGGGCTGACTTTACCTAGTGTAACCCTGGGTTTCAACTAAAAAGAACACTTATCCTGTAAGGAGTTACTAGAGGAATAAGTGCCGTGGACTAAGAACTCCCTGTGAAGCGACAGGATGGCAGCAGTGCTAGAAAAAGGATGAATTTGCACATAAACAGATGCCTGTAAATGTAATTATTAAGCAGAGTACCGGGCAGACATTTACTGCTTTGCTCAGCAGCTTCCATTCTCCTGCATGTCGGCTTTGGAAAGATGGTGTGAAAGTGCCAGTCACGTTCCTTAATTAAACCTCGTCTCAGGATAAACATCTGGAGTGGGGCATATCCCTCTGTAATGTCTGCATAGCTGGATAGAGATCATTTGTATTCCAAAAGAATCCTGCCTTTCCAAACTGAATCTTGAGTTTAGCTTATTGTATATGCATTGTCTAAAGGAGACCTCAAGGCAGATGTAAAGCGATTCCCTACAGTCCATATACTTGAACTGAATTATATATTTGAAACTATACCATGGGTAGTTAAAGCAAGACCCCAGACAAATGTCTACATACACACTTGAAATACACCATGAGGAAAATGTATCCATACTGGAGCAGACAAAATCTGGAGCAGCTGTGCATGGCAACCAATCAGCATCCACCTTTTATTTTCAAAACTTAGAGAACTATGAGGATGAGTGAAAATCACTCATCCTCATAGCTTGAGGCGACTTGTGACAATGAAACTGTCACACGTCGGCTCAATATATCGGAAAGTGAGCGAACACATACCGTCGCTCACTCACTTCTCGATCATCTCCCTGCAGGGAGCGGTGACTCGCTGCAGGTATTCCCTCCCTCCCCTCTCCGATCCTCCAGTGTTGACTGAAGGAACGGAGGTTGGAGGAGGCAGGTACAGCTGACTCTGCCTCTAGATAGGTAGAGCCTGCTGTCACTCACACAGCTGGGTGGATCTCGACAGTAATGTTGGGATCTGTCCCGGCTGCGGCGGTCTCAGTATACCGTGAGCTATAGCTCGCTATATTCTGAGCTTTGCGTCACAGAAGGACGCCAGTATATGTCCTCCCGTGACCCTTAAGAGAACTATGGTGAAAAACACTTACCCCATAGTTTTCTTTTAAGTAAACAAACTGAAGCTAAAAGCTGATTGGTTGCCGTAGGCAACTGCTCCAGATTCTTCTGCTCCAGTTTTGATAAATCCCCCCCCCCCATGTATATATACAAAAAACCCAGAAAGGGCACCTCCCTGAAATGAGACGAGAACCTCCCTGAAATAAGGTTTTGCAGGTTGGGATGTCTGCTGTTCAGCCAGTCTCTTGATTCCCGCACAGCCAGTCAGGTGACACGCACGTTGTTTCTGATTAAAGCTCAAATTTAATCTGCTGAGGCCCTGTTCACATCTGGGAGGTCCATGCGGTTTCGTGCGCAATCCCAGAATCGCACACAAAGAAGCATGAGCCTTTTTGCCACACAGATGTGAGCCCATTGAAATTAACGGGGGGACACGACAACTGTGGCACGCAACTGCAAATCCCGGGCTGCCAAGATGTGAACCAGGCCTTTTTTTTGCTTTTCCTGGTCCCCCCCATTCAACACGCTATTGACATTTTTATATAAATCTTTCTGTTTACATAGCTTTTGCGTTTTGTGGACTGACTATCGATGTGATCACTAGGTCTGTGCTTCTATGTGCAGTGTAGGTCAGATCATGACTGGTTGAAGGGGCAAATATCAAAATGCCCTGATCGGTAGGAGTCAGTGTGTAAGTGAATAAAACATAATTTATGGAAAGCTGCAAGAGTTTCTGTACTTTTACCTGCAAATTTAAAACATTTGGTGACAGTGTGTCTTTAACAAAGGCAAGCTAAGATATAATGTACCGATGTGAACAATGCCTCACTGTAAGGAAGTCACAGTCTCATCACACGTTTTGTGTCAATGGGATGTTCACAACTCTGCATTTTCATTCAGGAGACTTTTTTTAAAGTCCTGCAAGCAGAATTTTTGCTGCATTTTGACAAAACCACATCCTCCATAAAAATGAATAGAACTGGCACTGGCCCTGTGCCAAGGACAGGAGGTGTACATGGAGCGCTCTGACATAATGACGGATATCGTGAGCTGACATATTCAAGTGTGATTTTGTTGTGATCAGCGATGTGTGCTGACACTCAGATGTGTACTGACAACGCTGCCTTGTAACGTACCGACATGCTATGACACCGCCATACTTGGACCGAATACAGCACACTTTTCTTATATCACTTCTAGATTTCTGCCATTCAACAAACAGGCATTCTTTTGCTTCTGAAATACATAACTGCTTTGCTGGATAAACAAAAGGGAACTGGTTTACTAACAAAAGATTTGTAATTCCTAGCAAATAGATATACAATGAGGGGAATTTATCAAAACTGGAGCAGACAAAATCTGGAGCAGCTTTGCATGGCAACCAATCAGCTTCTCTCTTTCATTTTCAAATCTCAACTAAACAAAGAAGCTGATTGGTTGCCCTGGGCAACTGCTCCAGATTTAGTCTGCTCCAGTTACGATAAAACCCCTTACAGCAAAGAGAAACCATTACCGTCTGTTGCAGTAGCACTACAGCTAAGGCAAGACCAGTGCTCAAACATACCTCCATTCTTCTGACTGGATAAGGAAGGAGCAGCGGAACACTGATGAGGCTACTTCTCTGCTCGCTCTGTGAAGATCATGTTTAATGCCAGCACATGTGCATGCAACAGAACTTGATTGGCCCCTCTCGATGCCCCTCTCCCCCTGAATGCTGCCATGCAGGTGATTACAAGAAGCTGATGAAGACAAAATGACTGTCAAAATATTTATTTTGTTTTTAAATCTATGGAGTAGATCTGAAGCACAACTGATCTTTAGTATGTGATCTTTCCACTAATTAAAGTATATGTGAATCCAGTCACTAATATCTCGTATAGGTTTCAGCATGTTAATGTAATTACATAAGTCTTTGTCAATATATTTACAACGGAAGCTTTTGGTTAACCACTTGCTGTCCGGAGCATTTTCTTACTATTTGCGAACACATGATAAAATAAAATGTTTTGGATAGAAAACAGCTTCAAACCCCCAAACAATGATACATGTTCTGAAAGCAGAGGCCCTGTAGAATACAAAAATGCTAGTTGCAATTTTTTATTTTGCACGGTATTTGCGCAAATGTTTATCAAACCAGTATTTTTAAGATAAAATAAACTAAATAAAAATGTTGTGCACAGAAACATAATATAATTAACATTTTTTTTTTAATAAAACATAATATAATAATAGATAATTGCAACCAATTTTTTGGTAAAATACGAAAGATGGGGTCATGTCAAGCCTTAAAATTGCGTTCGCCCGTGAAGCCGCAAAAAACATAAATTCCCCAAATTTCCCATAGGGAACACTTTAAACGCTTTTACCACTCATCAGTTTAGTAACTTACATTTTTACACACTTTTTTTTTCTATACAAACCCTATTGCTATCATATAGTCTAACAAGCTCCCTATGTAATAGCAGATAGGGTGTGGCAGGTCCTCTTTATGGAGATATCAGGGGTCTTTCAGACCTCTAATGTCACCTAGGGACTCCAAAGAAGATGATAAAGCAGAGATCTGCTTCCCCAGCTTCTTTTCCTGGCTCTAAGAGCCGGAGAATGTAAATAGTGACACCTGAAGGGATGTAATGCACATCACTTCCGGGTCCAGTGGTTGGAGGAAAGATCAGAGGCTGGAAGCCACGGAATCTCTCTCCGATCGTTGGGGAGACCAGGCACCATGTTCTTGTTTTAACCACTTCTGCCGGCCGCCGTAAGGGTAAAAACTGTATTTTGTTTAAAGAATGGCAATCATTTACAATACACAGAGCTTTATCAAACTAAATGGAATTCACTTAAAGCTGAACTCCATGCAGATAATAAAGACACAAATGAATGCAACTCTATATTCATTATGATATCATTCAGAACAGTCCCTATAATGAGTCAGCCTGAGGCTGTTGCCTCAGCCTGCATCTATTTGGGTCACATGGTGGTGGGCTGGTGGTGGGGGGCAGCAGGCAGAGTCTTCCACCCCTTTACCTGTCAGAGTGTCCCAGGTTGCTAACAGCTGGATGGGGACATGTGTAAGAGCCAAACACATCTCTCTCCCCACTCTTATCACCCTTCACCCATTTCACCTTTTATGATGAACCACTCAGGACGGATCCAAAGCACACCATGTGGGATGTTTATAAAGGGCTTTAATAGAGCAGGCTAAGTCCTGTTTGATAACTTGAATTAAGCATAACAATAGTAAATAGAGATCAGAATAAGATCAGAACTATGAAATAACAAATCAAAACAATGACAGTGTATATATATATAT
>NW_017306536.1:1346150-1362451 GCF_000935625.1 Nanorana parkeri
ATATATATATATATATACAATATGTATCTGTAGATATTACAGAATGGCTATAGTCCTATCACTTGTCTAGAACTACACTGATATTATCTTATACTCAGTCCAGAGTTAACTAAGGCACCACTAACTAATAGTGCTAAGTCCATGTGGTGAACAGGCCTGTGTGGTACGTTGGAGTGTTCTTATGATAATGACAAGTCACTGACTTTTAATTTTGTCACTACTTTCATAGAGAACATCCTCCGGTGTAAACTTCCTTGTAGGCCAGCGAAAGGGACGTCTCCCTCTGTAGCCGTCCCTACTAGGTAGTCACAGTCCACCACCGCGATGCTCTGAAAGTCAATCTCTCTCTCTCTGCCTCTCTACAGTGCAGTCACTGTGGCTGCTGCTGACCTCTGTCATCCAGCTGGCAGCATCACTGTCCTCTTGGTGGCAAGCAGACCACCTCTTGTCCCCTGTGGGTCCATGTGGCTCGGGCTGGTTTCCTCTCAAGCTCTCCACGCTCAGAGAAAAAAAACCTCATTCCTTCCTGCACTCTGTAGTCCAGTGTTGTATAGAATAACATTGCCTCTCCCAGTCCTGAGATTGCAACTCCCACAAGTCTCATAGGTTCCCAGAAAAACTCCAGCACAGCAAAAGCCTGAACCAATCAAGTCTATGTTACAAGTCTATGTTACAAAGTGCATTTTAAAAGTAACAGTGGCAGTGCAGCCGCTACACAGTCATCATGTTTTCAAACACTTGGCCCCATCTCTCTTAGCTCAGCATTACTAAACTTCCTGTCCATTACCAGAACACTAGGGACCGCAAAGTCTCCAGCAGCTGTCTATCTATTAGCCTGGAGCAGGCAAAAGGTAGATGAAGGAGCAGGGGGAATGGGATTGGCTTGTTCTAATGTGTCTTTGTGGAGACATACACAGCTTACTAGCACACACAAGGTTGGCTCCATAGGACCCTGCAAGGGAAAGGTGCCACCCTAAAACAGGTTATAAGAGCCAGTGCTAAGGGGACCAGATGATTCTGAAACGAAAACTTTAAAACCTCAAGCCACAACCATTGTATGTGATTTTATCAGCATTGTAAAGAGCTTAATAAACCTTTTCACTTTAATATCACTTTGAAGGTTTACATCCACATTACATTACCATTTCAAAGTACACGAAAACTTTAAAAAAATGAAACAAGTGTAGTTCTTTCCTTCCCTATCCTCTTCCCTTACAGCATATATTCTTCCCCTGCACTACAGGTCCTCTTTATAACAGCCCTAGTGTTCCGGTCTTGTCAATCTCTTTTGTTCGGAGTCTGGCGTTTGTCCAGCGGCCACCCTCCCGTAACTCCACATTGTTTTGTGCCCTCGTTTCTGAACCGCGTGAAATATATTGTACAATCATTTAAAATAAAACAGCACTCCAGGACAGGCATTGATATTTCATACAATGCGGCTGCATTTGTTTCAAATTATTCACATGAAATGAGAAGCCTTTCATACCCACGGGACACCAGCTACTTAATTGTCTAAAAGTTGGAAGAAGTTTACAGAGAAATTGAAAAAATTATTCAAGTGTTTCTTAGTTTTTCATCCTCACCCATTAGTGACCAGGTAATTAAATTCAGGCTTCTGCCATCAGACAATGCAAAACAGCAACGACCATGTGTATAGTGCAGAGACGCAAGGCCGTCTGCAGGAAGGTGCAATATGATTTTTATGGGTGGCTTGTTGGAGTGTTCTTATGGAGTTAAGACTCCAGGCAAACCGCCAAACACACAAATGAAATACATGAAATAGCTGTTTTACTTGCAAATGGATTTGTATATATGTGTTTATCCAGTTCTAAGATTTACAGAGCCAGGCCTGACAGCAGAGCTTTGATGATGACCTGACTCTTCTCTACTGCAGTCAAGGAGTGTGGCTTGGTCACTTTGGTCATCTTCCATTCACCGCCTCTTAAAAAATAGTCATCTTGCTTGAAGGTTTGTGTAAGTTGTTTATTTGAACGGAAATGTCAGATACAACCAACGTGTTTCAGGGGAATCAGATTCTCCCTTCTTTAGGGCTTGAGTCACAATATGTAAATGGAATCAGGAAGAGCTGTAGTCTGGGGGGGGGGGGTTACACTATTGCAGGGGTGACACCAAAATGACCAAGTCATTTTGGTATCTCCCCCTCTGAAAAGTCAGGCACTCGTGTCATGGACCGAGAGCCCGACAGTTGCACTAGAGAGGAGGGGACCCAGCGGCATACCTTATCCTGCCTGAGGAACATCCTTTCCTCTCTCTGGTGGCATCCATCACTGAGATGGCCGCCGGGAGGTAACAGCGCATGATGGTATGCAGGGGTATCACCCGGTACCCTTTACTGGTGACACCCCGCCTCTGGACACCCCTGTTGTAGCCTAAATTAGTGCTGGATTAGCACTCAGTGTCAGCAGGACCTGTTGTCACAGGTTTACCCCTTTAGGGAATACACCCCCACTTAAGGCTCCGCTTTTTCAGATTTACATCAAAACCATTTCCTACTCCTACTGGTCCAGCACTAGCAAGCAGTAGTTATATGCAAAAATATTTTAAAAAATAAAAAAGTTACCAAAAAGGTAATTACTTACCCGTGTCTCCGTCGCTCACTCAGGTCTGAAGATCTCGAGTTTCTCGAGCGGCCGAGCAGGATGATGGGGTGGGCGCATGCGCAGTAGAGATCTTCGGCGGGGAGAAGAGGAGAGACACAGCGGAGGTGAATGCACGCAGCCGGGTGCGCGCACATCAGACAGACTCCGTGGGACCCGAGTAGTCTGCACTGGATCAGAGACCGGCACCAGCACTGGAGGGACTTCTCAATACAAGTGGAAGGAAGAAGATGATCAAATCAAGAGGCATCATTTAAAATGGAACTTCAGCCATTAAAAATGTAATTAGTTAAGATCAATTAAGCTGGATAGATTTACAATGTCTATCAGATCATCAGAAAAATTGCTGTCTGTGTTCAAGTTGCGGAGATTTACCTTCACTTCCTGTTCAGGTGACCAAGATGTGAGTAGAATGTCCCCAGTGGCGACACACATACAAAATGGCCAAAAGTTCTTCCCCACCCTATAATTGCCTTTGTTGCTGTATATGTCCTTGTTGGAACTTCAAGCCAATAATATGCAGTGAGCTATGCATTCTACTAGTAACCTCCATGTTTATAGTCTTACCTCCCCTCATACCCTCTCCCCTTTTATAAAGTATACATCTGTGTGAGGGCACCTGTGCTGAGGCGTGTGCCTGTTACTCAGTAGACATATGCATTTCATTTTGTGCCAAATACCCCCGCACTGCAAGGGTTAACTGCTCATTTTGGTCTAGGGAGGAAAATAAAAAAGCTATACTGACCTGATTCTCTGAGTCATTTCTGTGTAAATCTCAGGACTGGATGGACAGAAATACAATTCCTTTGGCTGGTATAACAACTCCGTTTTATGTATTTCATCTGTGTATTTAGCTGTCTGCCTGGAGTTTAGCTTTAAGATGAAGATAAACCACCATCATCAGCTAAGTAATAATTCATCAGAAATAAAGGTTTTTAAGTCAAATATTAATTGTAAATATAACAAATAAATGCCGTTACCAAACCTGTGCGATAATTTCACTGTGAATATTTTCAGAAGTAAGTTGTTGTGAAGTGAAACATCAAATGCAGTTAAAGGAAATCTATCATCACCGAAGTCCGTAGGTTGCTACTGCTAATCCCTCCTTCTGAAAAGCAATCGTCTGGCTGTCACAGTGAGTCTTTTGCTTTCAAGCAGAACTCCGGGCAAATCAAATCTTAAAGCGGACCTTTACCAAGATCTTTAAAATAACAACAAACACACCTTTAGAAATCTTTAGTAATGAAAATCTACAAACACATACTTCTAGATAATTGCCAGCTTTGTATTTTTTGCATTCCTTATTTCTCTTTTCTTCCCCAGTCTTCTGGCAGTGGCCATGTTTACTAAGGGCAGATTACTAGCTCTCCTTTTACTTCCTGGATTTCTGGCACATGACTAGACATGTGACCATGTGCTCATCATCTCAATGCCTTTCCCTGATATCTCAAAAGTTTACAGATGAGATTTTCCAGCAATGCTTTGCTGATGACAATGCAATCCCAGTGTGCATTGCATTGGCAGACTGAAGTAATTTGCACTTTCAAAGCATTTCAAAATCACAGCATTTTACACCTGAAATGCTTATGTTTTAATTAATCATCATACATAGTGGGATGCATTGGTAGAATTTGATTTTTGAGTGTAAAGGTCCGCTTTAACCCTTGCAGTGTGATACCCCTGCACTCAATAGTGGCCCTAGCCTTTTTGCCACCTGAGGCCGGCCATTGGTGGTGGTGGGTGGGGGGGTTAATGGCGTTTGGTGGTGGTGCGCACAATCAGAGCTAGGGGAGGAGGGTAGAGAAGACAGTTCCACCCTCTGCATGCTCTGCTGCCTCAATGAAGGGACAACCCTGCCTGCACGACTAGGGTTAAATGCTTGATTTGTCTAGATAGTTAAAAATAGTTATACTCAATCAAACCGAGTTTCTGGCTTGCTCTTAGGCCGGTCCCTTTAGCCTCGCTACCCCTGTGCTGTAGCAGTCTAAGGTCCCTAAGTCATCATATCCTATACAGTGTAGAGATGAGGACACTGAGGGACATACCATTGCTACAGAGGAGGAAGGAACAAGCTGGGGGGAGCAGTGTTGGAGCCAGCCGGGATCGCGGTTCGGGTGAGTATAACTTTTTTTTAGCTCCCTAGACAAATCAAGCATGTGACCCTTGCCGTATAGGGGAAGCCCCACTACGAGGGTAAAGATTTGATTTGCCTGGAGTTCTGCTTGAACACTCTGAGTCACAGACTCAAATAAAGTCAGTTAGAGCAAATATGCAGATCAGGATTTCTGACTATACTTTAACTTCCCTCATCTGCACCCTTATTCCGAATTAGCGTATTGATGGCAGAGGGTCACAATAACAGCCAGGCAACTAGCATTTCTATTGGACATTTAGCATCGGAATCCCCTGTACTTCTCTTATGACAAGTTTACTTTAACATGGCTCATAGAGCTTTTGGAATTGATCATTATGTGCACCATATTTTAATTTTTTTAAGGGCAAGGTCAACGACATAATGCCACAATCCTTGAAATCCTCTCAGCAATAATAAGCTTCCTCTTCATACAGCGTCTATATGGCGGTTTATATAAACGTGCCATCTTTCAGTCGAACATTTCGTCTAACCTTGCCAACAGGCATTTGTTTCTTGCGTGCTGATTATATTAGTGTAGACATAGGTTGGGATTCAAGGATATTCATAATCTGAAGAAAGAATATACCCAGAAGAATAGGACACGTATAAGCCAAGCTGATATTAACATATTACGCTTTCACTTCACACACGGCACCGATAACCATGGTGGAATATTTATTAAGGTTGCAGATTCCTAGTTGACAGTAGGCGCACGCTGTTAGGTATTACATCGAACCATTGTCAAAGTGCTCAGCGCTGTCAAAGCACCACTAAAGGGCTGATTCTATTGTTGTGCTGTGAAAGAAGGCCAAGTACGGCTCATAGGAGTTCAAGCACCAAGCTGTTACAGTAAAAATATTAGAAAGCGGCAGGGAGAAGTTTGCACCGTACCGCTTCTCATTCCTAATGGAAGTTGGCTCTGATTTAAAACCATGCACCCTTTCTGTAGGTGAGATTTTCATCTCAGCGCTTTTTGATCAGGGAGATTTAGAGCGGATGGTCATGAGAAGGCAATTGTACAAATCTATATCAGCCATGTTGACAGGTCTTATAATCCACAGAGTCACCCTTCTTTTTTACCCATCTCATTCATGCAATGAATGGTGGTGCAGAATGGTAAGGGGAGGGGAAACAATAATTGGGTCCCCTCTCCATGTGGTTGCTGTTTCTCTTTGTATGTCTTTGAAATTAGCAGTAGCTTGCGCTTCAAAGCGTCTTAGGGCTTACCTGTTCTGTGTCAATAGTGGGAATACTGTATATGCCTCGCGTGGCTCTTCTGGATCTTTCTGTGTCACATAAAGTTGGTTATATAAAGCCAGGGTCAGTGGACAGGATTCAGTTGGATGAGCTCATCACTGCAAGCTCCCCCCAACCCTTTGTCCCAGGCAGTTTCTATTTGAATCAAGAGGGGGGCTAATTTGTGGTTCATTATATTTTTCTTACAACCCCAATTCCAAAAAAGTTGGGGGCACTGTGTAAAATCTACATAAAAACAGAATGCAATGATTTGCAAATCTCATAAACCCAGATTTTATTCACAATAGAAGATAGAAACCATAGCATTCAAACATAGAGCAGCATTCTTTTTTGGAATTGGGTTTGCATTTTTCCACAAGCCCTGATGACTAAGCAATAGTTAAAGCATAAACTCCCCTTGCAGTTGGGGCTTAACTGCTTGTTAATGTCTAGGGGAGCTGTGTAAAGGACTTTTACTTACCTGATATCGACTCCCCTGGCAGTCAGTGCTCATGTAGAGTCATGGAAGCGCATGCCACAAAGTGTTGTGTAGCTGCGGTGGGTGCGTGACAGACTGCATGCTCTTCACGTGCATAGATTGTGCGGCACCATGCATCCCATCACATTTCGCATTAACTCTTTAGCTTCCTGGTTCCTGGTTCCTCTGGAAACCTTTGGGCACAGGGCAGCCTCGGGTGGAATTACTGCTCCTTGCCCCTTCCTGGCAGAGCCAACCTCTGAGAGCAACCTGGCCTGACCAGTATTACAATTGATCTCCCCCCACATACACTCCTTTAGTTATTACTGCAGCAGTTTAGCCCACCTCAAGCTCGTTCCCAGGAGAAATCCGCATCTAGAGGTTGGGGAAAGGATCAGTCCACACAGAGAGCCTTTTCAAACTCTTACCTAAAATCTTTTTCAGATGTGCAATATAATACACACTTCCTGATGACGGCACATCCCTTTTCAATCAAACAGAATAGTTCCCAGCAACAGCAGAGAGGAGAATAGTCGAGGTGTAGCCCATATCCACGGAGAGCTATTGATCAGAGTCCTGCATCCTTCCTCAAGGCATGCAAGTAGTCCATTTTAGATTAGTGCTGCTCCTATCCTCCATTGCTCCCCCCCCCCTAGGGAAAGCTGACAGATTTTCACAGCAACTACATGCTGATAGGCCTGGTCCTGTGCCTTAACATGGACCAGCCTTCTGCTTCCTATTAATCACTTTGTCTCCTTTCTCAATCTCCTGGGTAGCTCCCCTGCCCCAAACTAGATATATGATGCAGCCCTGTACCATAGAGCTCCCTCAGGGCAGAGTTCCCCTTAACTCACACAGTGATTCCCTTTAGTCACAAGCACTGACCATAATCTCTACAGGTGGTGGCAGATGGGGAAACTACACTCTTTTATTCAGCCCACTCTCCTACACTCACCTTTCTCCCCTCTGCTCCAGCTTCTTGACTGCCCTCGGCATCATCCAATATAACGCAGGGCTATGGGCCATGCATTGTACTTGAGGTCATCAGCGGGCCTCTGATCTCTGTAACGCAGGATGGTAGAGCTTGTGGGTGCCTGTCTTAGAGCCTGGGGACCACTTTAAGGGTATCGTTTCCTACAGGATGAAAGCTAGCCTACATTTTGTAATAGGAAAATACAATTTTCACCTTTTATTCATCTTATTTTGTATTACCGCTGCTGTTACCCTCCAGCCTCTCTGCAACCACTTCATGTCTACATGTGTACATTCCAGCAGTGGCTGCATATTGTTACTCAGCACTGGCTTCCTGATAGTGACAATGGCAAAACAAGCTTGGGCAAAAAGCACCAGCACAGCGGCTAGCATTCTCCACTTGCACATGAGAGGGTGACAATGCAGAAGAGCAATTGGGTGACAGGGACTCAGTGTTGTCACCTGATAACAGGAAGTGCTAAACCTTCATGGTGGGATTTCCAGGTATTATTTTATTAATAAGTGTAGATTTTTTTTAAAGAGTGAAAATTTCTTTTGAATTTTTTTTGTTACATGTTGTAGTATGTGATATTTTAGTATTTGGGTTTATATCTGGATTTATGTTGTAAGGAAAACGTTACAACATAATGCAAAATATGTGCTTACTGAATATACAGCCTAGTTTGCCTTTCCGCTCTCTGCTTCTGAATTTATCTTGCTGCCTCTTGCTGCGTTCATCATACATGCACGATTCCATCTACCAAATTGTCAAGTGCAAAAAAAAACCCAGAAACTGAAGTGCAACTCTACTTTGATAAGAAAACACCAGTAATTACATATTAATTATTTAAGACAAATATCAGCGAGCAACATCCTGCGCAATCTATTTACCACAATGCCTGTGATCTGATTCTCTTTTAAGTCTCGTCTATTATAAATATAGTTAGCGTTGCTGCTTAATAGAGGCACGCTTCCATTTCCCTTAAGGGCTTTGTATATGTAATAAAATATTGGTATATATAATTATACACTCTGCTTATGCTTTTATGTAAAAAGCACACTGTAGATCACTTCATTTATTGCGCAGTAGTAATAAGCTGAATTATGACAGGTTGTGAAAGACACGGGGAAGATTTAAAATGCAATTTATCGACTTAATAAAAGGAGACTTTGGTATAAACAGTCCAGATTTTAATGCTTTACCTTGGTGTCATCACTTACTTTCTGCTGCTGATTTTATTGAATATTACTTGCTTGCACCACTCTCGTGCCTTCTGGTTGTGATATTTTATAACATGGAACCTGCTGCGATTATTATTCATATAGTTACCAACATCTTAATATAATTTCCACACATTCGTGGTGAACTGGTGCTTATAAACTCCTCTACTGTCTCAGAAGGCTACGGGGTTTCCTATTAAAGTGACACTTTTCTTTTTCCCCTTTAGTACAAAGTAGAAGGTTCATGGAACACCCTCTTACCCTTCCCTCAGAAGCAGCTTACTTATCTTTCGTCACTCCTGCACTACTCCGTTTGGCCACCGGGAGCAAAGTCATATACTAGGGATGCACCGATACCAGTTCAGATACCAGTGCCGATACTTGACATTTTCACGAGAACTACCAGGGATGCAGTGGTTGCAGCTGGGACCTGGCTCTGGTGCTCCACCACTGTCCTGAAATCATTAGTCTTTATTGTTTTAGAAAAACTGTCACATGACAATAAACAAAAATGTATCAGTACTTGTGTCTGTAAGTACTTGGGCAAGTATCAGTACTTGTACTTGCAAAACTGGTATCGGTGCATCCCTTTATTTATATTTATTTTAAAAAATCATACATTATAACAGAGATGTACAAATCCCAGGAGCACAGTGTGCTCCTTACAAATGACAGCTGCCTCCTAACTTTTGAATTTTTCTCTGGTCTAGTCTTGGAGCTCGAAAAGTATCTGTACTTGTACTTGTACCGAGTACGGTACTTGGTATCGGCACATCCCTATCATATACCCAACACTCCAGGTCGCCATACGCTAATTCTCGCACAGTGGGTGACGATGTCGGCACCCTTTCGCCCAGCATCCTTCGATTAGCTGAACGAAGGAGCAAGTTGGAAAATCTTTGATTGAACAGAGCCGGCAGCCAATGAGATGAACTCCATAATTAATTCCTGTCAAACCAATTTACATTGCCCAGCAAAGTTTTTCTTTACATTTTTGCCAGGCATTTACAGTCATTCTGATTCGAACAAGCTGGCTCCAACTCTGTCAGCGTGGCTTCCCTCAACTTCCTGTAAAAACACCAAACAATTCTACTTGGGGCTTTTAAGGTGTCATCTTCACAATTCTATTGTCAGTTGGATAGACACTTGTTTTGGTTTGACCCTTTATATGCATTAATATTTCTATGCATGCAAGAGTTACAGTATGCATTCCAATGTTTATAGGTATTGATGGATAGGCACAGTGCTTCCCCTGCCTTGTCGCCCATGTGCATTTTTCATCATAGGTGATGAGGGAGACTCCCCGGATATGTGGACCTAGTCACCACAAAGTTCTCAGAAAATGGTATTCATGCATTGACTTTGTGACTGTTCATTTAAATCTTTAAAGGAGAATTATGAGGCAAGTGATTTTCACTCAGCCTCATAATCTGTGCTGACCTGTGACAATGAAACTGTCACAGGTCGGCTCAGTAGATTGGGAAGTGAGCGAACACATACCGTTGCTCACTCACTTCTCGATCTATCCCTGCAGAGAGCCGTGGCTGTCACTCACGGCTCCATGCAGGGATTCCCCCCTCCCCGCGCCGATCCTCCAGCGCTGACTGGTGGAACGGATGGGGGCGGGCACAGCTGGCTCTGCCTCTGGATAGGCAGAGCCAGCTGTCAATCCCGCAGCTGGGTGGATCTCGACAGCAATCACGACAGCTGCAGCTCGCGGTATACTGAGCTTTGGGTCATGGGAGAACGCTAGTTTGTGTTCTCCCGTGGCTCTTAGGAGAACTATGGGGAAAAGCCCTGACCCCATAGTTCTCCTTTAATGTTTAGTTAGTGGAGTTTATAAAAATGTAATTATTGGTGTAGTTATTTATCATGTAACATCATAGGCTACCTCCCATCTTCCTAAAGAAAGCTTTGGCGAAATGCGTAGAAGGCTGGACCCAGTACAGAACTACTATGATTTCAATGAGGATTAGGATTTTTTATGAAATTGTTCAAATATATTGTCAAGAAGAAATTGATGTTAATCAGTGTAATGGAAAACATATAAAATGTAACTGTTCCGGTTCCAGGGAGGTTTTGATGCCAGTGGTATATTCAATATCATTATTAAGAGAACCTCTATTTGAAATGTTTTTAACGTGACTGGATATTTTATGTGTATATTTCATATGTATTTTTAAAAGTGGTTGTTATCTCATTAAATGGCATAACATGTGATTTATGCATTAATACATCTTTGGTTATGTCCCTCTGCATTCTTAAGATGCCACCTTAAAAGCCCCATGTAGAATTGTTTGGTGTTTTTACTTAAATATTAGGGGTGTGGTGTCTTGATTTCTGTGGCGATTCAAAATATTTTATATCATTTCAAAATGTTTTGTATAATTCTCTCAACTTCCTGTCCAGTACATGATCACAAGGGACAGGGCAGGGTCCAACTGCTATTTATCTACTAGCATTGAGAAGGGTGAATAGATGAGTGGGGAATAGAGGATTTGCTTGCCTTGCTCTGCCTGTGTGTTTGTGAAGACACTCACAACTTACTAGCACACAAGGGTGGCTTTCGTAGGACCCTGCAAGGGAAAGGAGCCACCCTAAAACAGGATATCAGGACCAGTGCCCAGGAGACTAGCTAATTCCACAGGAAACTAAAACTTGAAAACATCAAGGAGCAGCATCCATTGTAGGTGGTTTAATCAGCATTTGAAAAAGCTTAAAACCTTTTGACTTCTAATATCACTTTAAAGTAAAAAAAGAGAAGACATGTAAACAGTGCAATGCATTGTAAAGAAACGTTGTACCGGCCCTATACTCAATGAAAACCAGCTTGCAGCGTTTTAGCTTGAACTGTATTTTTTTAGTATCTCAGGTCAGTGTCTTAGAATGCAATGACAGCCAGGCAACTAAAATTTTCAGAAGGAGAGTTCAGCATCGGAAGCCTCCATATTTTTCTAAAGGCCCATTTACAATTCTACCATGCAGTGTGTTAAGTGTAACGCATGCTTTAAGGTGGGTGTTACCCACCTTAAAGCATTATGTGCATTAGCATGTTGCAATGCCATTCATTTTGAACAGTGCCCCCAATGCAAGGCAATGCAGCACCGACACATGTGCATTGCAGCACACCAAATGCATAGTAGCCCACTACTGTGCATTGTGGTACACTGTGCTCCGGGACAGATTTACTCTCTCTGCTACCCCAAGGCCAGGTTCCTCAATGTGCCATTAAAAAAAAATGTTTATTTATTTAATGATTTTTTAAATTAATTTTAATTGATGTACTGGAAAAAAAAACCAGTATGTCTGTTTTTTGCCTGTTCCTGTGTGTTCCTGTGTGTTGACAGCCCATTAAAAATAAATGGGCTGCCTAAACGCATCCACATTAACATGTAACACAATGGGGGGAATTTATCAAAACTGGAGTAGACAGAAACTGGAGCAGTTGCCCATAGTAACCAATCAACATCTCTCTTCAGTTTGCTCAGTTGGGATTTGAAAATGAGAGATAGAATCTGATTGGTTGCAATGCAAATTTTCTCCAGTTTTGATAAAATCCCCCCAAAGTGTTTACACAATGCACAGCAAAGTGTGAATAAACCCTAAAAGTGTATGGAGTGGGGAAGGATTAGAACTCCTGTCTAGTATTTACTTTTATTTGGGGCTCTGTTAAAGTGACATTAAAGGATACATTTTTTTCCCTCCCCCCCAATGTTAATGTTAGCACTTACCTTAAATGATGCCTCTTAATCCGATCTTCTTCTTCTTTCCTGATGTTTTCATCTCTCCCTCCAGCACGGCGGGCTCCGATCCAGCGCTGACTCCTCTCTGCTTGCTGCCACTTCTGATCCAGCGGTGTCTGCATGCGGGTGCACGCATCCATAGACTTACCTTGCGTCTCTGCTCGTCTCCCGGCCGAGAATCCGAACTGCGCATGCGCCCGCCCCAAGATGCTTTGCGGCCGCCCGAACAGTTTCGGATTCTCGTGCGGGAGCGCGCAGCGATAACACGGTGATTTTAAACTGCTGTTAAAGCTCTTTTTAAAAAAAAACTGTTTGCCTATATCTACTGCTTGTCAGCAGTAGAAATAGGCACAAAAACGGGAGTGTTTAGAACCCCTTTAAAGAGATTTTTGGGACTTCCTGAAACATTTTACCAGACAAGAAAGGAACACAGAGGGGTTCTAACCCTTTCCATTATAGGCTTCACATACCCTTTAATCAGAAATAACCCTGGTGATGACAGTTGGGTCCAACTGGGTATCCTGGTGCAGATATCTTAGTGGAGTCTTCAAGAGATAAAAAAAAAAGCTAAACGTTATTTTAGTAGCTACTATGCAAAACTAAAATATCAGCTATGCTTTTATAAACTTAATTTATGAATCTTTAGAAGAATACAGCGTTTGTTAGCAAACATTTCAATAATTGCAAATGCCCAAAGTAAAAAAATTTAAATGTGACTACCAATAACATTTCCACCTCTGAGTCTGTATATGAAAGTTCTGTGTGTAGAAACAGATATGTAACTTCTGTGTCATTTGCCATGCGCCTTATTCTCTATAATGTTCATTCTAGGTCTGGAAAACATTTGTGACTTTAATGTAACTTTAAAGAAATTGCAAAATATTTCTGATCCTCAACAGGTAAGCCTCTTTTCCAGTTTGGTAGTATTGTCTCCTCTGCTTGCATATCAATAAGGTCTGTAATCCCTAGCATGTTATTTCTGAACTAGGATAACCCCCAAAACCTGTAATTTGGATGGGTTCAGCTGGATCAGTCCATGCATTGTCTTGTGGATTAAAGCAGAACTTCACCCACCAATTTAATTGTCCCCCAAAACAGTTACTTTCTAGGCATGCCACTGGAAATAACTGTCAAGGTTGCCAGTGTGCTTATTTCAGCTCCCAACTGAACTTTCAAGCCCTCAAATGGCCATTGTCATAGATGATCATGTGTGCAGCACCATGGCAACTGCAATTTATGTAATTCAGATAGAGTCTAAGATGGTACCTTCCTTGTCTGTAAAGGAGATAGATGGTGTAGTTCTGCTTTACCTATTGAAGGGGTTCACTAATAGTTACCAAATCTGGAATACTTTTGGCACAGTCATCCTCCCCCCCCAAAAAAATTGCTGTAAGTATCAGCAACTACTTTATTATTACAGGATTTAGATATAGCGCCAACAATTTACACAGCTCTTTACACATTCACAATATTTCCTTCCTCAAGGAGCTTACAGTCTAAGGTCACATGCATACAGGGGCCGATTTAAACAGGAGCCAATTAACCTTCCAGCAAACTGGAGTACCCAGTGGAAACCTACACAAGCACAGGGATAACATGCAAACTCCTTGAAGATAGTGTCCTGACCGGGATACAAACTGGGGACCCCAGTGCTGCAAGGCAGAAGTGCTGACCACAAGAAGCTAACAGTCCAGTGTCCCTTCTTATTAAAATCATACTGAAACATGCATGTATGCAGAGACATTTACAAATAATTTTACAGCCTTATAATGTTATGGTCCTGCTGATCTTTTTTGAAGGGAAAATGTATCTAAAGTCAAAACTGCTGATGGCGCCACCCTTAGGGAGCTACACTCTCTTGAGTTGTCCAGCTGACCATTGTTAATGGGACTGAAAGTGAGGCAACAAACCAAACCTGTTGCAGCTTAACACATTTTAAGCTACAACAGGAATATGAAGAAATCTTCCAATAGGGGCACTTGTTCCAGTGACAGCTGCCTAAGAGGGCATTTCCCATACTTTGGAGAAATTTTCTCTCACTTCCTGCTTTGTCTAGAATTTGGAAAGTGAAGGGAAATCTCCCCCATGGGCACAGATAAAAAATACTTGATAGGTGTTTTTGCCATTCCGTTCTCCGTCCAAAATGAAAAGAAAAGATTTGGCATGTGTTTGAACATTCGTTTTCCATTTTCCCTTTCCCTTACCAGGATGGTGGATCCTTTTCCAACTTCGTAAAAGCTAATGGGAATAAAATTTAACACCTAAGCACAACAAGCTAGCAAGACTGCCAACCGATATTTGCTGAATGAGTGCTCTGTGCATAGGCTGAATAACCTTTTTTTCGTTTATTATGTCCTATAAATACTACCTAATAATGCGCAATGATGAAGCCAGTGTAAATATTACCAGAAAGAGGACTTTCTCGAGTGAATAGAGATTAGCAAAAAAAGCATTTTCTGCTTCGAATATAATTCATGCACCATATGTTCCAAGGATTCAGATGTGCCTTCATCGCTGAGCAGTCTATCTCGTCGCCGACTGGACCTCTGCATTGAGGAACATCTCACTCCCAAAATGCCTGTAGGCCACTTTTTTGTTTCGACATGAAGTGACATTTCATCATTTATGCACGGCACATCATTACCGCAAAGCGTGCATAATGTATTGATCTTGTGCACCTCAGGAATAAAATGCCACCCATCAGCCCTCTGCCTTGAATGCAAAGCAGTAAACACAGTCTATTCTTAGGTTAGCTTGTCTCCAGATCTGTGTATTACTTAATAGTGGTGATGTCCCAGCTGATTTGGGGGTGGAAGATCAAAGGCAAGCCCGTTGAGCTCCTGAGACGAGGGAATCTTTTGTTCAAATTAGTCAACCCACTTCGATACTTTAGTGTTTGGGAGGCCGTTAACTGTCTGATACTTAAAACCACAATTATGAATCTTTTAAATGCCTTTGTTTTCTAAAGGCTAAGCAGTGTGCGAGGAAATTTAAACAATTATTAAACTGCTGCCTTTCTATTCCCAATGGCAGCAGTACAATTATTCTTTTAACCACTCACAAGTCGTCATGGGAAGAAAGACGTTAGAATGCAAATGTATTTGCTGTTGTAAATTACATGCTATTCGGGCATCCTGGCATTCATAAAATACCAGCGGTAATACGAGCATGTTACAGTTTTCAGGTTGTGAAAATAGATTTGTCTTGGCTCTCACAGAGGATTCTGGGGAAATTACACCAGGCACAGTTATTACAAATATATATATATATATTGTTAAGGGGGACTGTCTAAACTGGTGTTGGCAGTGGCAAACCATGCAAGAGACAGAAACACCCAGGAATAGTCCTGCACAGATTTGTCCTGCACTTTTATTCAGTAAGGCTGCATACAAACACAGTTTCTCTGCAGGAGCGTTTGAACAACAAGTCCATAGCATAAAACAAACATAACATCTGCTCTTCTGAGCTACTAATTCAGGTAATTTCATGAATAACAGAGTATCCCTTAATCAGTTTCCCAAAACAAACAGGCAGCTTTACAGGCTGTAAATTTTTAGTGTTGTGTCAGCAGTCACCCTTTTCACCCAGCAGCAGGCTCTTACAACAGAAAGAGGGAGGGTCAGCTTGTATATACTGTATAAAGGACTGTGGACAGCGGAGGCCACAAGGTAAGATGTGAACCTAAGAATGGAGGCTTTACAAAGCTCTACAAAGCCAGGCTCCAGGACCCAAAACAGAGCTTTCTGAAAAAAACAAAAAGTTTGTTTAGTTGATATAAGTAAACTCTGAAGCCCCTCACAATGTGTGTGTATGTGCTACATGTGGGGGATCTCTGTGTGCTACATGGGGGGGTCAGTCTCTGTGTTGTACATGTGGGGGGTCTCTGTGTGCTACATGTG
>NW_017306536.1:1362544-1378823 GCF_000935625.1 Nanorana parkeri
ACAGTTCCAGTGGATGTTTATATAATATGGGGGGGGGGGCGAAAAAAAATGTTCTGCCCCGGGCACCCATAACTCTGGTTACGCCACTGATATATACACATTTATATGGGAATATGCTTAGAAAATGTTTGGATCTATATCTAACTACTCTCCAAATGCAAACTCTTATTCACTACTGCATGCATAGATAAACAGGTACATAGCTTTTGCATTAACCTAAACTCTGTCATGGTTCATGATATGCAGCTGAAGAAACACACCACCCACACAAAATTTTCAGTCCAAGTGCTTGCACAAGCTAATGGGAGAAGCGGTCTGCATATCTTAGTGTCGGTTAGGAAGCGATTAAACAAAGTGCTCACTGCCCACCATTCAATTATTACAAACCAGGAGCACAGTTAAGGCATCATAGAGAATGCTTCCTATTCATGAGGAACGCTAAAGTCAATAGGGTGCAACTGCTGGCTTGTCTACCCTGCCCCCGATTCACTCCAGAAAACCAATCTGTTTTTAGTGAACTGGTAAAGGGGTCTGAAGGACCATTCCAGAGTGCAGTCTCCCTGTCTCTCACTTCAATCTGGAGGTAAGGGAACCAACTGGCATCTCACGTTTATTTCCAAGAAGAAGAGCCGGGGCATTATTATGGTTTAATTCAATGAAGGGAATTTATCAAAACTGGAGCAGACAAAATCTGGAGCAGCTGTGCACAGCAACCAATCATATTCTCTCTTTAATTTTCAAATCTTAACTGAACAAACTGAAGAGAGAAGCTGATTGTTTGCCATGGGAGACTGCTCCAGATTTTGCACCAGTTTTGATCAATTCCCCTCAATGTCTTTTTGCAAATTGACTAAATAAATAAGAAAGGAATATCTATTTTCATTAATGTAAGCCGTAAGTATGCCCCAATTGTACTACCAAAGGGTCTGAAGGACCCCATTAATAGTTTAGTACTCAGCTGCTGCAATGAACAAACATTGGTGGATTGTTTTTTCTGAGATTCACTCACGACTATTCAAGAATGCTCTTGGCTAATATACTAACATTGTTACCTCTCACGCACAAACAATGAATAACAACTCCAGGTCAGTGTAACTTTTAGTAACTATACAAAAGACTATTTGAAAGAGGCAGGAGTGGGTAAAGTATAGGGCTACTAATAGCAATACAAATGTGTAATTCAGTTTCTACATCCCTTGATCTATTTGTTTTACAACCTATTCATTGCAATCTGGTAGCTCTGGCACTTTTGTATTAACTTAAAAAAATATTATAGAATAAATTGGAATTTTAACAGTCAGAAAGATGATAGAATAATGGAGTTATATGATGCAGCAGCCAGTTCACTGGGCTCAACTATTAACCAGCACACATTACAAGATATTACAGAAAAAAGCATGATCCTTTTCTGCAGTGTCAAAGCTGCCATTGCAACGACTTTTTTGTACTTTTCAAGTCAGGAACAGCTGAATTGGTTATGTGTCATAAAAATATATAACACCTCTGTGACATTTTAAACAATGATGAATCATATGAAAATAAAAGTGAATAGCGAGTACACAATGGCTCATTAGAAACCATACATTATTGAATATATATGGAGCAACATTGTGTTACTGTTGGAACTTCTTGCACAGCTTCACAGAAGAAAACAGGAAGGAAGACACAGCTTTATTCTCGACCTTATTCAATACAACAGAGTATATACCACAGATAACAGATCTTATAAACACTGTCATCTAGTGACTGAAAATGTATACTGCAGGAGTTGTTGCTATAAACACAGTAATGTGTATTCTAACAGTTACCAGAAGCCGGTGTGTGGAGTGCTGCCATACTCACATTAAATTAAACACATATCATAAAGAACACGGCACTCTCCAACTATTAGTGCCAATTATCACCTATTTTCCACAAACACAGTCACTTTGATACTATAGTATCCTAGATGCCACAGTAACAAATTTGTATCTGTATTAGGCCTCATACACATGAGCGGAAGGCCTACATGACAATGATGCAAAAGGTTACCAGGCTACAAAGGGTTAAAGAAAGGTAGAAAAGTAAGGTTGTTGAGTGGCACTTACCAGATTGGGCGAAAAGGTTGACCAGGAGGAGCTTTGGAGGGTGGTCTACGAGGAGGAGTCACACAGGTCTAGTTGGAGATCGGCAGATGGGACGCAAGCTTCCCTCCCAACCTCCCCTGAGATCATTAATGTTGTATTCGCTGGTAGCAAGTCACGGCAGCTGATTGGCAGTTTAGATCCTTGAAGGCGCTTTTGTCTGCTGGGGGTTACTGATAAATTAAGGGGGAGGGCATCTTCGGTGTGGGTGTCCTCCATGTGGTGAGGTCCACCGGTTATGACCGCGGCAATGGGGAACAGGGTCAGTCTGCGGTCAATTTATATCGTCCCAGGGAGGGGGTATTGTGGCTGGGGGCATCATGTACAAAATGTGCCCACAGATTGTAAAATTTTGTTTATGGTCTATAGTGCCTTCAGTGACCTAAAACCTGAAATTTTGTATGGTCTGATTATTGTTTGTTACTGTTTTGTCATTTATAATTATGCTATTTATACCGGCCTTGTTAATAAAAGGATGCTGTGGCCATTGAACTCTACTCGTGGTGTGTTTGTATTATTGAGAACAGGGTGAGGATTTTGGGTTGATGCTGTAAAGGGTTTGAAGTGGATAATGGGGATCTCAGAACTACCTTAGTCACGTAAATTGCTGGAGTATTTCTACATCCCGTAAAAAAAACAGCCAGCCATACTAATGGAAAGGTGTACATAGCTGTAAGTGGGCTTATGCCGATACTTGTATAAACCTGCACATGGATACGGGCACACAGTCTTGGACTCATGGCTGCGTCCACTGGTATGAAGCTCAGTAGAGAATCCCCTTTTTGCAGATACAGATTTTGTCTTTTACTCCTAAGGAATAAGGTGATCTCTGCTCCACTGTTATCAGAAACTTCCTGTTAAATATTAAGTCGGATCCGCTGCTCTCCCGCTGCAGCCTTGCATGGTGGAATCCAAGGTCTATGCATCCACAATCTCAGTAGCATATCCACTCTTAGGCTCCCTCTCTGGCCATGGACTGAAAGACCTCCAGCTGGAACTCACTGCAAGCGGAATTGAAGAACAAATAGAGCAGACCCATATGTATAGAAACTATAAACTCACTTTTGAATTACAATTAAAAGCATAATATGTATATTCCAAACAAGGTTTCGCCTGAAAAAGGTTTCTTCAGGGGTGAAACTTTCTTTCAGTTAAAAAACATATACTATCTTCACGTAAAAAGCTCTATGAACAAACCAAGAGAAAAGCTAACAAAAAGCACAAGCAACAACAGAATCTTAGGGGGTTATTCACAAAGCTCCCGAAGGCAGCCGAGTGAATAACCCAGCCGAAGTGAAGTGAGCCGAACAACGTTCAGCTATTCACTACGTTTCAGTACCGCTGATACCATGCTCCGCATGTTTGGCTGAGCCGAAGTGCAGAAGGTCTTCGACTCAGCCGATCCAACTTCTGGATCGGCTGAGCCGAAGCTCCGGCAGCTCACTTGCTGCTGCTTGCCCCTATTCACATAGGGGCAGAACGGGAGTGAGTGAATATGCGGCATTCAGAGGTACCGAGCAGAATAGAAAATAGTAAAAAAAAGTTCAAAAAAATATTTGTTTAAATGTAAATAAATACTAAAATGAAAAAATAAAGATTTAAAAAAAAATAAAAATAAATAAATTGGGTGGAGCTAGTAGTGACAGCTAGCTCCACCCAACTGCTTCCTATTGGTTGGCACCTGCTGGAGTCTTCTAGCAGGTCCCGGCCAATGATATACAACTGGGCGGAACCGGCCATGACGTCACGGCCCGGCTCCGCCCAGTTGTTATTGTTTAATGACAGATCAGCGTCCCCAGGTCATTTGGGGACGCTGATCTGTCATTACAACTGGGCGGAGCCAGCTGTCATTTGCGGGTCTTATGGCCGGCCCTTCGCTCCGTTTCGGGTGTCACTTCGGCTCGGTGGAGCCGAAGCATAGGCCTCGGCTGCCTTCAGCTGCTGTATTGGCTATAGTGAATAGCCCTTACAGCAGCCCTTCGGTTCGACTGAACTAAAGGGCTCCGGTGGCTGAAGAGAGCCGAAGGATCAGCCGAAGCTACAGCTGGATCCTTCGGCTGCTTTGTGAATAACCCCCTTAGTATTCACATTGTATTGGTTAGTCTCTGTTACTTGTCTGCAGTATACTCCAGTTGCTGCTATATTCTTAAAGCTTAAATGTTCAGTTTAATTATGCCTAATAAATTCCACAGCCTACGTCCAGTAGCCTCTCCTCTGCTAGCATGACACAGAGAAGGACCCTTGCTCTTTGTTGGGGAAGCTCATGGTCCCTGCTGATTAGAAAGCTCTGACTAAAAAAGGAAGATGTGTATATGTGAGGTGTCGGAGCTACTAAAATGTATTCTGCTGATCCAATTGTAAGATTTAGTTGGGCTCTATGTTTGTTTTCCTTTTTGCAGTAATATTATTGTGGAATTACACTGACAGCTGCAGTAAGGTTTGATTAGGGAACCAAGAAAAAAATCCTGCTGCAAAACTAAGCTTTAACAAAATGTTACGGCTTTATAGTTGCTTTGTATACATATAGGGAGAGAAATCTGCTGAATGTTATTGTTGAATTCCTTGCAAAATGTTAGTGTCCTGACTGTCTCTGGCTTCAATACTATCTCAGTCCCAGGACAAACAGTGAAGGAATCAGCATTGTGTCCTGGAAACTAGGGTTATCAGAGAGAAAGAGGCTGATAATTACGTATTTTCTAAGTACATGTTTACTCTGAAGAGACTTTTTGACTAGGCTATAGACATATTTTAACAAACGGTAAATTACTTTCAAGCAAGCCCTCACATATCTCTGTAGCTGCAGGCACTGTGGAGCAATTCAATCTCAAAGGTCACAGCAAAAACATTGAAGCTGTTAAAGTCCTTCTATCAGAAGGCCTGTTCACACTGCTCCCCCTCCCAAAGCTTCTGCTTTGGGTATATATTAGAGATTGGAAGGTGGCCAAGTCACTGCTGGTATGGGAGAGCATGGTGAGCTGAGCTGCTGAGAGTACAGCCTGGTCGACCTCAGCACTTCTGCTCAATGCTTTGAGGATTCATTTCTCCACAGTACATGCAGCCCAATGAGGGATTGTTCTTAAGCAACTTTAGGTTAAGCTTATTGACTATGAGCCAAACTAACTTGCGCTAATGGAATTAATAAAGGTGGGTAAAGAAGGATTACGATTTAATATTAATATTAATATGACCCTAAAGCTAAAATTCCATAATAGTTCTAAAATTTAGCGCTGCACACTTCGTTACATCATAAGCTTATTGACTGCTTGTTAAGAATATGTAAACACTTGAATGCCATTGACATGATCACAAATTCACTTTACAAAGACCCTCTCACATTTTTCTGTTTATTAGAAAAAACAGGAATATGTGCCACGGTCGCTGTAAATTTCAGTTGCGAAAAATAATCCTTCCAGATCAACCAAATATATTGCAAGGATTTTAGAAAAGTGCATTGTGAGGTGACCCTTTCTTGTTTGTGTTCCAAAGAAGGGCATTAGTGTGGGCGTCTAGGAGACAAGGGGGCCAATTACAGTAACGCAGTATGGGACTTCTAGGAAATCCTGACAAAAAACACAAGAATTTTGCCATAGCTGCAAGACAGAGAAATTTTAGAGAATTTTTTTTTTTTTGAGCAGTTACAGAAATAATGTCTGGCTGCATACTGTGATGGAAAGGTTATTTGTAATAGCCTTGAATTAGAAAATTGCTTGTATAAAAATGATATATTTAAAAAAAAATGTTAAACATTTTCTGTGACTTTATATACATGACAGTTTTCTGATGTATTATTATTTCACATTGTTTCTCCTTCAATTGTGCAGGGCTTCCTTTTGCTTGATCAGAGCCCCAAGGAATCTAGTGTCAGGGCTTTATTCTGCCTGACCAGGGCCACAATTATGAGTGATGGGGCCTAAAAAAAACCCATTAATGAGTACTACTGTCTTACTAATCTTCATCTCAAAGGTAATTTCTTTGGTGATATAGGATACTAATTGCCTTCACAGCAATCACTTTGAGGTTCTCAAGCTATATAAATATATATATATTTATATTATCCAAATGTTTTTACCAATCTTATGTCTTTCTGCATAGGTCAAAGTATAGCCATACATCTCTGGGCCCCCTGTACATCCGGGCTCAATAGCAGTCACATGGTCTGCAGTGGTGATACTTACACCCTTGGGCTTGACAAAATAAATTTAGTTTAAGGCCTCCTTCATATAAACGTGCACAGACATACAGTGTGCATGTCTGTGCAGAAACCTGCACCCGGGAGTAACAGCAAGTGGGTACAGCCACCTGTACAAATCCATAAATGGACATGGCTGCACACTGCTACACGCCAACCAGAACTTGCACATTCAAATAGGTATGCATGCACGCCCCCAGACACAGACAGTCAGTAATCCTAATTTACATAACTCTTTCAGTTAGGGTCTCGTAAAAGTACTCTAGCCATTGGATTAGTATGCCAGCCAGGGGAGCGACATTTTCTGAAGGACCAGTCAGCAAAAGCAGCCTATACTTCCTCTGTACAGGTTTGCTTTAAGGTGATGGTAACACTGCACTGGATGCAAATGAATGTACAACACCAGTTGGGGCCAATCAATAGACAGCCTTGCCTAACATTGTTCAAGCCAGCACAGCATCTGGGCCATTGATACACAATAACCATTTGGTCCAGTGCACAGTTTTTGGTCCCATTGTTTGGGGGTTCCTTTGTCCCTCATGCTCACCTGACAAATGCCCCCTTACAACTGTAGTGAGAATGAAGCATTAACGCTGAACTCTATGCAGATGAAAACAGAGATGAATGCAATTCTGCAATCATCAATGTATCACTGAGGGTCTGTTCACACCATATGCAGTTGTGATGCAGTCCATTTATTTTAATTGCTGCAGTCAAAATACATTCCAATGCTTTCCTATGGGCTTTCTTGTGCCTAATTTATACCATTGCAGTCCGTTCAGATGCAGTCAGAAAAAGTACTGCTTGTCCGATTTTACCTGCATCTAACTGCACTAAACGCATCAAAATGCATCAAAATGCACTAAAACGCAACGGAATTCATACAAAAAAAACAACAGAATTGATTGTGGCATCATCCAGGGACATGCAGGGGAAAAAACGCATCACAAACGCGTCAAAATGCATCAAAACGGATTGCACTGCAACTACGCAGAGGCACGCAGTTGTGATGCAGTTTCTGGTGTGAACTAACCCTAAATGTACTTTTCTTTAAATAGAAGCAGTGTAAGTACCTGAATTTGACCTTATATCCCCTCTTGCAATCCCACTACAGCAGGGCTGGAGTGTGACAAAATTAAGGTCCCCCAAACACTCACCTAGATTCATGGTAACATGACATGCTAGGTCCTGAGTCTTCTCTCTTCCTAGCTGCAAAGTGGTAGGGTTGTTCTTCGGGTGTCCACAATACTGCATGGTGATATGGACTTTTATGATTGGCTGTTAATCAGCAAAGCAGACACAGATCCTAAAGACTTAAGCAGCCGTGTGATGATGTTACAAAGAGAAGTGGTGACAATACTGGACAGTGGAAGGTGTGGATTGCACCACTGGATAACTGGTCTCCACTAGTGGAAGATGTGTTGGCGTGTGATGGTAAAGTATGTAAGGAAAAAAGGGCTTTGGGTCCTTTCTTTTAGAAAATGGTGAGTGGGTGAGGAAGGTATAGGTGGGAGTTATGAAAGGGAATGTAATTTTGCCTGCAGATGGCATTGGGGAATAGGGGTGAACTTGGTTGAAGCTCCTTCAAACCCAGAAGGGACATGGAGTCAACTGCCAAATCAGCTCTGATCTTGAGCATTCCAAGCCCATCAGCTGCACATAAATAGGATGCTTGTACTGACAACATTGACACTATATGGCCACGTGGTCATTGTCCTTGACCAAATATAGCTATTTGGCCATATAAACCTGTAGCCACCGTTGCCTTAAGCAGCGTGAGTCCTTAAATTTAGTTCTGGTGGACTGTATCTAGTCTAGCTGATTTGATAGCCTGTGCTCATTTGGATTCTCTTTAGCACTCTGTTATTGTTTGCCTTTGACTGATGCTGGGTGTGACCTTGCCACAGAGGAGAGCATCCAATGGTTGTGTGTTATGAATAGGTGTGTCTCCCTAGCATGGGAGGTTCATGGCTAGTGATGCATGCTGGGGAAGGACATAATTATTCAGGACTGACCCTGTGAGTGTCTGTTTTGCCCCTGGGCCTCCTGCCTGGGGGTGGGTGTGTGAAGTGATGTGGTGTCTAGCCAGGCCTGCAGCCTGCAGGTGGTCAAGTATGGACCCAGTCAGGGTCTGAATCTGTTCCTGGGATGGAGAACCAGGGAGGAACTTTGTCTGCTGGAGTTGCCAGGGAAGCCAGGATGGGCTTGGACATCGCAGGAAGTCTGGTGTCTTGCCTAAGGAATTCTGTGCTATATCTGCTAACCAGCTAAGGTTCTATAATACAATGAGTTACTGCATTGTGAAGCTGGGAAGTGGTCTGTAAGTCTGGACTCTGTACTGTCCTAGGTGTCTGTAGCCCTTTACTCTCTTTCCCATGTGAGTTGCTGAAGGAATAACATCTGTGAAAACCCTGAAAGTGACTGGCTCCCAACTTTGCATCCCACAACTGGCTAAGGACTCACCCCTGAGGTGAAATGTCATCCCACCTTGCCTCTGAAGTCCCCCACATTCTCCCAGAGGTCAGGGGGGTGCTACAGGTCAATGATTCACAGCATCCCAACCTTTTGCTTAGGCGCTTTAGTCCACCTGAGCTCATCCCTTTTGGGAAATAGGGAATTATTTTGGAGAACATTTGTGAATCATTTGACATTTCTGTAATAATCAGGACCGCATTTGGGGGCACTTGTTGAACTCTTGACATTACAAAGCTGTTTTTCTTTTATATTAATTCTAAGAAACACTGAGTTACATGTTTTACAAAGCAGGAACAGGTCCTTACATTTCTTTTACAATGGCTCTTGTTTATTAGACAAGAGGCACTCGACCTCTGGTCTACCCTCACCAGTACTTTTTATAAGCCTTAGAAGTTGTTTGATCTCTTTTTTTATTCGACAGAACATTATGTCTACCACAAGTAGTTTTTGAAGTCCCTAAATACATTAACTTCTTTCACCTCTGCCAGGAGAGTACCACTAGCTGCTTGTCTTTTAGTCTTTGATCTTACAGTACTGTCAACTTGGTGTTTGGCCTCTCAGTCTGTTCTGAAACAGCGGTAGCCTGTTGCTTTATTGAGCCTCTCGATGTGGGAATCTGTACAAGAACACGTCGGGTATGCCGAGAGTTCAGCCACAATAGAACAAAACATCTTTCCTGCATTGAAACAGCGCTTTGGCACTCAGTAAAAGTCTAAAAAAGCTGGCCTGCCTGTATTATTCAATTCATATAGGAATACACCAATGAAACTTGAAAAAAAGGTGTGATTTTCCAGATGGACACCCATTTCCCATGTTTTCCTGGTTTTCCTAATATCAGGAGCTGCAATCACAGAGCATCAACTGGAGCGCCATCTGCTGATGAATCTGAGGTGATCTCATGTATTTATAATGGTGTTGAATTGGCTGGAGGTTTCTAATTCCCATTACCAATTTTGCCATCTGCAAAATTTCGTGGAACCGGAGTGTTCTTTTTATTTTACTCTTTAAACCCCCCCCCCCCTTTTTTTTTATAGCTTTAATTTTTAATGGTTTTAATGGTTAAAATGTCAGCTATTTGTTTTTTTTTGTTTTTTTTTAAAATCTTTGTCATTGAAGAGATTTCCTTGTCATCTCCTGCAGGCACGATAGGAAGAAAATGAAGTCTCTCCAAAGTGAAGGAATGTGCACATAATGGGCAATGTCCACTCTAATCCTGTTCTGGTGCTTTGAAAATGCTAGTTGCCTAGTTATCATGCTAAGTCATTGGTATCAGTATTTTCTAGAGAGAAGGGCCTGCAATGGCAGCCTCAATATTTTTGCAATAATATGTTCACTTTAACGTGTATCATAAACCAAAACTTTTTCTAGAAATTGGATACAATGGTGAGGGTTTAAATCCTCTGAAAGGTTTCATCCTTTCTATTGGTTCTAGTGCCAACTGTCATTTGGTGAGGGACGGAAATCCAGAATTTTGAGTTGTCAGAATAGGAACAGAGGGGAAATCTTCCAATGGGGACCCCTGTTCTAATGTCAACTGTCTGAGAGGATTTCCTTCACTTAAGAGAGGTTTTCTCTCACTCCCTATTGTGTCTACAGGACAGTACATCATGGGAAATCTCACTAATGGGACAAAGATAGAAAAAAAACTTGATAAGTTTCTTTAATGCTGAATTTGAGGCAGATATAAAGACAAATGACTGCAGTTCTGTATTCATTACATACATTGTTACATGTATTTACAGTGTAAATACCTATATTTAACTTGTTATTAGTCTTTGACAGTAACTGTATAGCTGAGCTCAAACTAGGAGAGGAAAAAGTAACAAGGAAAAACACTGATAGGAGGAGAGAACATAGTGAGGTGAGATGAGCTTGTTTGCTGCTTCTCCCTTCAATGTCCAGTCACATGCATGTCAGAGGGGCAAGACCTGTAAGTGTTACATAACTGCAACAGAGAAAAATCAAGTCACCTGCCCTCCCAGCTGGGGCTGTGCTGTGTGACCGAGCATTGTATGTCTTAAGAGTGCATAGACAGAAATACAAATCCTGGTAAATGACAAGTAAAACAATTTTCACAAATGAATTTAATCTGTGTATTTAACAGTTTGCCTGTTCAGTGTTAACCCTTCACTGCTTGAACCTAGAGGTGTATCTACACCAAATTGCACCCCTGGCATCATGCTGAGCTCCTGGCAACCAGTGACATCACTGGTTGCCAGGAGCTGGGCGAGAATGCCGGCCAGAGCATCCCAGGTTGCTAAGAGCTGGGTGGGGGGATGTGTACAGGAGAAGGGTGGGGAGAGAAAAAAAAGTCAGCTGTCTCCATGGGTCATGCAAACGTTCGCCGGCACTCCACCCTTCAAATGGCGTCCAGGGCATGTGCCATACCCTGGATACACCACTGCTCTATCCAAATGTGAAAAAAAATGTACTGGGTTTGGGTACACTTTAAAAAATTACAACCTGGACTGAGACACGTAAAAAAAAAACAAGGAATGATTGATTGCTTTGTGCCATGGACCTGACATCTAAATATTGTAATTACAAGGATTAAGATTGGGGCTTATTAATAGATTGAATCAGGGGAATTGCGGACTTACTCCTTTTTTTATTCACCTTCCTATGTTTATGAAGATCTTTCTAATCTACAAAGAGTCACATCATTTGGAAATCCAGGCAATCGTCATCCACAAATGATATAATTCCCTGTAAAGTGGATGAATCCTCATACATATATTCAGGAGAATCAAAAACGTTCAATTTGCCTGCTTTGCAAATCGAATTGCTCTTTGCTACTTATTGATAACGATTGGTGTAACCAATCAGGTTATTCCTCAGTCTGAATGCAATTACATGATGTTTTTAACACAGACAGTCATCTTTCCTTTCACTGATTTTTTATTCTTTCAAACTCCCTATTGAATTTTCAAGTAGGCATAAAAATACAAAGTCGATAGAGAAGTTGTGTTAAATGAATTTGAGCTATATATGTATTACAGTCAATATAAAGACAGAAAAAGTCAAGCAATAGTACAAAAGACCTGCTTGGATTGTTATGGTAAGGGCAAAAGTTCCTCTTTAGATAGTATGGGATCTCTGTGGGAATTATGTTTCAAGTACAGTATATATATAATTCCTAACAATTAACTCTTCTTTTTTGTGTTCCCTTTTGATCTGTTAAATATGCAATTTAAAGTGTTTTGTTATGTCTGTTCAATAAGTACAAAAAGCTTTTAATTCGGAAATTCTGAATTCTACTGTTTACTCTGCCTATGTTATCTCAAGGACTTCTCCCAGATCTTGTTATGGACTACAGAACTATTCTTCCCTATGTTGTAGAGATGAAGAGTGTAAATGGAATTCAGTAGTTTACCAAAAAAGGGCGGGGCATGGCTGATACCATTTCATATGATTTCAGTCCAGAGAAAGGCACTGCATTGTCATCCTACAAACTAGAAGATAAGTGTATTTCTGGCAGATCAAGGGGTATTTTTTACTTAAGGAGTCTTTAAAGGGATAAATATCAACAGTATAGCGCTAAAAGCCTCCCTGTACTGCACCCAAATGGTGTTATATTACAAACGTGAAATAAAGTAACAAACTTGGTGTTCGTAATACAGTATCTAAATAAACCTCTATGTGAGTGAAATTTCTTCTTTACAAGTAACAAATGTATAGGTCTGAGAACAAGCTAAGCACAATCTCTGTTTTAAGCCTCTCTCAGATGAAAAAAACAGATGCACAAACCAATGTGTAAAGAATGCGGTTTAAACAAATGATTTATATACAATGTGTATACAAGTGAACCAATTAAAGTGGGAAATTATCAACAACAATTCGCAACAAAAATGTCATATAATTGTGGCACCAAAGCTATTTAAAAAGTATGGAGATATAATGTGAAAAAAATGAAAGTGAACGAAAAAATGGAGCATCAAGCTCCAAAAGTCAAATGTGTGTCCAATTGGTGATGTTTCCTTGGTGTGGTAGACAAACAAAAATCCGCTCTAGGGTATGCATTCACCAGACTCAGGATATTTTTAGGCCGTGTACATCATCGGCATGAACGCAGCCATTCCCAGTCCTATCCACCGTCTCAACTTCCTCAAGGTCTGCCGGTATCCTATGTTTGACTCCCAATCCAGGTCATAAAAAATAAAACAATACTCTCATAGTGTATCACAAATGAGGTATTTATTTGGATAAAACAAACAGCGCTGAGATGAAATAAAAAAAAAAAACGAAAAACAAAAGCCGGCCGGTCAGTCAAAAGTGACTCATCAGTGACATCAGTAATGAGTCACTTTTGACTGACCGGCCGGCTTTTGTTTTTCGTTTTCTGTTTTTAATCTTAGTGAATTTTGACTGGTTCCTGCTGATTAAATTTGACTGAGCCAGGTGGAAAATTCTCAGACGAACAGTGGCAGCCATCGGCTGTTGAATACGATAGCCAAGGCTTCCAAACCAGCTGCTGACAAGCCTAAAGTACTCCCAATCACAACTCAATACAACTCCTCCTCTCTGCAACAAGGTAAGCAGGAGAGGGGGCTCTAGATTGTATTTTAGGTGCGGGGGAAGGGGGGGACTGGGAATTATTTTAAATGTGTGTGGGGGGACACAGACTGGGGTTGTAATATATATATATTACAACCGCAATGATTGTTCATCCAGGGAGAGTGTTTTCTAACCGCATGTAATCATATCACGTATCATTACATGCAGTGTGTAGGCGTTTACATGCAACTTCTGTCACCTGATCATTGACTTGAATGGGTGATAGCTACCACGTGTAAACACCAGATTAGGGATTTCTGCTGCAGTAAAACGCAAGTTTCTGATCAGGAATCCCTAATCGCACCTAAACATACAGGTATGAAAGGGGCCTTATTGTGTGTATATTGGTGTCTGTAGTACCATACCGCATACAGTTACATTTTATCTTATAATATGACATTTGGAAAGCCGCCCCCATGAGAGAAGAACATTTGTTGAGTGGCCCCAGAGACGGAAGAGGCGGGGGGCGAAGACGGAGGAGGCGGGGGGCAGAGACACCGACGGAGGAGGCTCCAGTTGGGCAGCGAAGATGACAAGGAGGCCGTGTTGGACACCGAGGATGAGGAGGCCGTCCAGTCGGGCGAGGACAAGGAGGCCGTTTTTCAAAGAGGTCAGACCGTGTAAGGTAAGAGCCCAGCGTAGAGCCTGTCAGAGCCCAGCATAGATTCTGCACAGCCCACCAAGGAGTTTCAGTTGTGCTGTGCAATACCCTTTGGTTGGCACTGCAGGATCCACAGGGGGCTTTGTCGGGTCTCAGGGGGGCTTTGCAGGATCCATAGTGTGCTCTTCAGCCTGCAAAGCCCACCACAGATCCTGCAGAGCCTTCCTGAGATCCTGCAGGATCTGTGGGGGCTTTGCCGGGTCTCAGGGGGCTTTGCAGGATCTGTGGTGGGCTTTGTAGAATCCATAGCCGGCAAAGCCCACCACAAACCCTGCAGAGCCCACCTGAGAACACAGTCGGGTGGGGTAAATTTAGTGGGGGGGCGCCGAGTTTTGTCTTGCCTACGGCAGCCCCAAACCAGAATACACCACTGCCTAATGGAATGAAGTTGTATCTGGGCTATTTTAATTGGTGCTGCCCTTCGATTCCTACATGTACTGTGAATATAATAGCCAGCAGCAGAGATTCCTCCATCCATGCTGTTTAGTGTGAATGGGGGAATCAAGTTATGTCTCTTGTTCCCATGGCCTGACAAGAGAAAATCTATACATGTATGGCTAGCTTTACTCACTAAACTCATTACTTCATTCATATTCTGAAACTAACATCAACACTAACAGTCTCAGTTTCTTCTTATGATACTCCTTCTGACAAAGGCAGCACCGTTGGATATTGTAGGTTTTTTTTTATTCTTTTTCATTTCCAGTAACTAAGGTTGAAGTAAATAACATAATTTTTTCATCTTTATCTATTGCTTATTCTGAAAACTGTTGGGTTAGTAGGCCAAGGCAACCCGTTGAATTTCTTCAAACTTAAGACCATCCTTTGAGATTTTAAGGTGTTTCCAGGCCAACTGGTAGATGTATTCCCAGTAGGATGTTCTACACTTACTTGAAATTGCCTTTAACAACTGAAGCTGAAGCTTCTCCATCAGAATTAACTGACCTCTATCAGCCTGAATTGCTAATTAAATTGACTGTCAAAGTCTTGCAGATTAGAGTTAGTATTGCATAGGCTTTGTGAATAGCCAGTTAAGCAATCTGGTTTCTTATTCTGAAAGTCAAATATATTTCTGAGCTACCTGATTAATGCAATTTTTGTTTTTATTGAGCTAGTCCGCTGACACTGTCATTTTGCTATTTTGTGTCAGTTCCTGAGGTTTTACCAGTCATGTTATCAACAAACCCTGCAGAGCCCACCTGAGACCACAGTCGGGTGGGGTAAATTTAGTGGGGGGGCGCCGAGTTTTGTCTTGCCTACGGCAGCCCCAAACCAGAATACACCACTGCCTAATGGAATGAAGTTGTATCTGGGCTATTTTAATTGGTGCTGCCCTTCGATTCCTACATGTACTGTGAATATAATAGCCAGCAGCAGAGATTCCTCCATCCATGCTGTTTAGTGTGAATGGGGGAATCAAGTTATGTCTCTTGTTCCCATGGCCTGACAAGAGAAAATCTATACATGTATGGCTAGCTTTACTCACTAAACTCATTACTTCATTCATATTCTGAAACTAACATCAACACTAACAGTCTCAGTTTCTTCTTATGATACTCCTTCTGACAAAGGCAGCACCGTTGGATATTGTAGGTTTTTTTTTATTCTTTTTCATTTCCAGTAACTAAGGTTGAAGTAAATAACATAATTTTTTCATCTTTATCTATTGCTTATTCTGAAAACTGTTGGGTTAGTAGGCCAAGGCAACCCGTTGAATTTCTTCAAACTTAAGACCATCCTTTGAGATTTTAAGGTGTTTCCAGGCCAACTGGTAGATGTATTCCCAGTAGGATGTTCTACACTTACTTGAAATTGCCTTTAACAACTGAAGCTGAAGCTTCTCCATCAGAATTAACTGACCTCTATCAGCCTGAATTGCTAATTAAATTGACTGTCAAAGTCTTGCAGATTAGAGTTAGTATTGCATAGGCTTTGTGAATAGCCAGTTAAGCAATCTGGTTTCTTATTCTGAAAGTCAAATATATTTCTGAGCTACCTGATTAATGCAATTTTTGTTTTTATTGAGCTAGTCCGCTGACACTGTCATTTTGCTATTTTGTGTCAGTTCCTGAGGTTTTACCAGTCATGTTATCTGCCAATTACTTCTGATCTGCATCAAGTGGCATGCAATTAGGACCCAGTTCAGGCTGAAATGCTTTGTTGTATGTTTTTTCAGTGTGCTTTTAATGGATAGAATTTTTCCTTTTTTATATTAAACTAGGATGCAACGATTGTTCTTGGAACTGCAATTTCATAACCAAATGCTACTCCTTGGCT
>NW_017306536.1:1378880-1399273 GCF_000935625.1 Nanorana parkeri
TCTGAACTGCTGAGTTATCTGAAGTCTGGTGGATGAACTTGGAGGGGATGTGTACTGGGGAACGGGAGGAGAGATGTGTACTGATCATTGGTTTTGGGTAGATAGGTGTAGTTGAGGGGGATGGAGATATTTGATCTTTACACTGTGTAATGCATGCTGGCTCCTGTACTCTGTACACTACACACTCCTAACCCCTGCACCTAGTACAATACACACTTTAACCTGGTACTCTGTGCATTACGTACTCCTGACAGCTGCATTCTGCATGCTATGTACCCCTGATCACTTCACCCTGAGCTTTAAGCACTCTTGGCCTCTGCAATTTGGGCGTTCCATACTCCTGACTTCTGCATTCTCTGCAATACACACATCTGACCCCTGCACTCTATGTGTTATGTACTCCTGGGTCTGTGCAATGCACACATCTGACTACTACACTCTGTGTGTTTTACACTGCACATTACACCCCCTAAAATGTGTGCATTATGCACTCTGCGCGTTAAGTACACCTGACCCCAGCAATTTTTGTGTTACACATTCCTGCCCCTTGTACTCTGTATGTTATACACTCCTGACCTCTGCAATTTATGCATTACACACTCCTCACCCTGCACTCTGTGTTTTACACATGCCTGACTACTTCACTCTGTGCATCATGCACTGCTGACCCCTACACTTTGTGTGATATGCACTATGGACCCATGCATTCTGTGCATTATTCCCTCCTGAGTCCTGACCTCTGCAGTTAGTGTTTTCCACACACTTGACTATTGCACTCTGTACGTTATGTACTTCTGACCCCTTAATTTGTGTGTTACTTATTCCAGACTGATGCACTCTGTGCATCACACACCGGTTGACCCCTGCATTCACTGTGTTACACACTCCTGAGCCCTGCGCTCTGTGCAATTTTAAACCTTTTTTCATTAGGTTTTTCATTATAACAAATGTATATATATGCATATTTGTAGGTGAGTACCATAAGCTTATATAATCTTTTTTTTACTATGTAACATAAACGATTAACTCCCAAGCCACTATACTATTGAAGTGGTCAGAGATGATTATTATGATTCATCATCCAAAGAGCAGGCTGAAGATTCAAAAGTGACAGGAATCTGATTTGTGGAACTAAGAATTTAGTGTGTTACCTGGTTGGTTTGTGCCACAATGTGTAAATCACAAGACTGTACAAATATAAAAATAATTTTTTGTGTCCCTGCTGGAATGATTTCCACCCACTTCCTGTACAAGTTGTGGGTGTCACAGGGAAGGAAAATATGATTATTGTCCTCAGTAGAAACACAACAAATAAATCAGACAGTACTTTATAACTCATGGCTATTAGACTGAAAATGTGGCGAGAGCCATAAAGACATAGCAAGATAAAGGAGTTGATTTACTAAAGACAAATAGGCTGTTCACTTTGCAAGGGAATTTGCACTTTGCAGGGGACATTTCCCCGTAGCTTAGTGAATGAAGTAGAGTTCTTCTGACTTTCATCATCCAATCATGTGCAAGCAAAATACCGATTTTTACTTTTCTTTATAATAATTTTATATTCTTTGCAAAGTGAAATTTCATCTCATTCACCAAGCTGGAGAAAACTTGCAATATGTAAATTCTCTTGCAAGGTGAACATCCTATTGCCTCTGGTAAATCAACCACGAAGAATTATGGAAAAAAAAGTGAATAATAGCAAACACTTGTTCAGTTTAAGTGTCCTGTGACATAGATAGTTGGCCACTTTTTTGAGTAGCACTTGGCCCTGCACAATCTGTCTCCCATGTCTCATTATTGGCCATGAAGGTTGTCCATTATAAGAATGCACCAACAGTGAGGTATGGGGAAGAGGCAAGAGCAGCTTCGGGAACTGAAGCCACTATTTGCATATTAGAGCATTAGGTCTTTGGGGGTTCACAGAAATCTTCTCAAAGTATGTGATTATTTCTCAGGTACATATTTGTCTGTGGTTTGAAACTTTGAAAGGTGAACACTGGTTAACTTTCATAGGTCTATAACAAGTGATGTTCAGTGACCATTAACAACTGATCGGAATTCAGAACCTATACTACACGATATGTTTATCTGAGGACATTTGAAGATCATTGCCAAGCACAAGCTGCAGCCCTCCGATGTGACGCCTGGAAGAATGACAATAGACTAGTACTTGTGTAATCAACGCTTATGTGAGTAATGACAGCAAATGATTTGACAAGTCATGTACACAGATGTCACATAAAATGAAGGGAGATAATCAAGGAAAGACAATAAACAAAACCGTTTTTATACCAAGATGGATTACGGCTAATTATAGGTGCTGCTCAATGTGACTTGTAGACATCAGGATCATTTTTAAAGCTCTAACATCCAGGTTAGCTTACAAAGAATGTGTTTTTTTTGTTAGGCTTCTTCTTTGTGTCTTTCAAAAAAAAACAAAAAAAAAACCCAAGAGTAATTTAGCAAACATCAGGCTGTCTGCGTAGATTTATGAACGCAGAGTGTTTTAATTGACTTCGTTAACATTTGCATTTCTTTGGCACTGACCTTTAAATTGAGCTACTTGACTTCCAGAGAGTATTTTTGGAAGATAGCCTTTTAACCCAGATGGATGCATGAAATGTTACCATGTAAATGGTTAATCATCCATGCATACATATTTATTCAAGTGTTTTGGAAGATGTCACTGAAATGGCATGACGGGATTCAGAGAGGTAGCAGACAAACTGCTTTGTAAAACTGCTTCTGAGCTCAAACACCTAAATGTTGCAAATTACAGTTAAATTATATGTAAAGGCAAAATAAGAAATACCTATATTCAACACATATCTTCAATACATTTGCCCATGTGCAACCCCTTTAAATTGCTGCAAGTACAAAAAAAAATACCTGTTGATCCACTATAAATCCTGTGTACTCTTAACTTCCTGTTTGAGCTAATAATACAGTGCCTTGGCTGGACTGAAATCCCAAGCAGAAAAGTCAGCCCCGCCTGCTGGACTATGGAACCCCCACCTATCCCTACCCCTCTATGTCCTACTCCACATGTATACATTGATCTATTCCCCATCAAAAAAATGTTGCTACCTTGGATCCCAAGAACCTGTCCACACACTATGTAGGAAAAGGGCTCTTGGGAGATTTAGTTCTGGGGCAAATAGTTCTTATGCCAAAAGGGGCTGACCTCTGGTGATGACCTCTGGTGATGACCTCTGGTGATGATGTCACAGGGAGTATTAAAAGCTGTTCCTGGCCATATCCATGGCAGCGCTGACAAATGGGTTTAGAACTCACTATAGGAACAAGTTAAAAGAAAAAAATAAATAATTATGTGAGATTCTCTAGAATGGCAGAATGGTGTTTGGTGTTCAGTTTGAGTAATGCTTCAATATACATTTTAAAGCTGAATGTTAAACCATTCATTGAAATATATTAATCAATAGCCACAAAGGATAAAAATCCACATTGTGTGCACCAAATGTCCAAACCCAGAGAGCAGAGCTGTGGGAGGGTCCCACCAGGTCCACCTACTATAAGCTGCCTGAAGAAATCATTCACCCTGCACAAGGAAAGAGTGCAGCAGCGACTGGTCTTAATACAGGTGAGGCAAAGTTTCATGCTGGATTACTGAATGGGTCTGGAAAAAAATACACAGAGCACACCAAGATTCCAGTAACTAATACACATGGCTCTCATTTTCAGGCAATATTTGCTTATCCCAGAGTTCAGCTTTAAAGGCATAACAAAAGTAAACAGCAATCCCATCCAACAAATCAAATAGGTTTCCACATTTCCTTGACAAACGGACATGGCGTTTTCATAAACTTCTGGAGTCTCGAACTACGGTGATTCATGTGAACTTTCTATATTGCATGTAAAAGAGATAGTCACCCGCACACCAAGGTCCATTGCATCAATACGTTCTTTTATTGACGGCAAATACACATGGCATCACACGTATGAGCAACATTTCGGAACCTACCAAGATCCCTTCATCAGGCAAAAACATAGTGACAACATGTTATTTGCCTGATGAAGGGACCTCGGTAGGTTCTGAAACATTGCTCATACGTGTGATGACTTGTGTATCTGTTATCAATAAAAGAACGTGACTATCTCTTCTAGGTTTAAATTTGTGCAGGCCAACCGCACATCATTCTAGCACCCTTCTACATACTACAGTAGGATTCTGGTCTGGTGTGCAATGGGATATCTGTTTATGGTGGACTTTATCTAGCAAAATCCCCTAATTCAGGTCTGTGAAAGTTTCCGGCTTCAAAAGCACCAGTGTTTATCTGTAGTTGATGGTGAAAATGAAATGATTGGGTGGTTGTAGAATATCTTTATTTCTATGAGGGACAATGATGTAGATGATCAAAGAACAACACAAGAAATTGCAGCAATTGCCTTGAAGTCAAACTCTAACCCAAACTAGTTTAAAGGTTTTGCACAGAGTAGGGGAAGACTAGAACCTCGGTCAACTGCATAATATCATAATGATTTGATGGCAAGGGACCTTTTATGGCCCCCGAAGTATTGGATGCTCTGTGATATTTCTATCAATAATTACAAAAATATGTCATTTTTGGACATATGGGGGAAAAGCATTGTCTGCAAGAGATACTTCTGCACCCCATGGATAACTAGCTCAGAGTATTAGCCTGTATGGTGTGTAACTGACACAACTGGTTCTATTTGGTAGATTTCTCTTCACTCAGAACAGGAAGTAGGATGATATATCCCCACTTCCTGTTATTTAATAGGTGTCAGAACAGGAAGTGAGGCAAAATTCCTTTAATGCAGACAGCAATAAAAACACATTTCTAGTAGGATTAGGAAGAGTTAGAAGCTCTGTTAGGATGTTATTATTGTCTGTGTCTCCATTAGGGAGATTGCCAATCCCGTCTTGTTCAGGTGAAAGTAGAACAGAGACACATCATTTAAAACCCCAGAGAAAACTCTTCTCAATGGGACAAAGATAACATTTAAAACTTTAGAAGGCATAATGATAAAAAGGGCTCTACACCAAAGGTTTCGGAGCCTAAGGGTTTATTCCATCACAGATGTCCAAAGAAAACAAGCTAACACGTTTCGGGATCTATAAGATTCCATCATCTTCAGGGATCAAACTGTAAATAACTCTTTCACAGCAGTTTGTTTTCAAGTGGAATGAACCTTCTGTTAACCCATACGGGCCCAACATTCCATATAAACCATCAGTATAAGCCCTGCGGAAGAGAAAACCTCCCCCAAAATGCAATGACTTGTAATGTTTGGACTTTTATGATGAAACCTTTGTTTGGTCATCTTGTTCTACCCTACACCTGCTTGCCACCAAAGGAAACTTTGAGGCCCTTTTGTTGCTTGAGCTACTTGAATCAGAATCATTGTGCTCCACAGTATGGACTTATCTTCACAATGAAGAACTAAATTTGGAACCAGCACCCCCAACTACATTTTCAACCTTTAAAACCTCAAAGAGGTTTTAACTCTTCCCAAATCTAGCCAAAATGAAAGAACATGTTTTGGTTGGACTTTTACATTAAATTATGTTTTGGCTCCTCTTGAAAAATAGTGGAAGTCCATTTAATGGGGAATAATGACTAATGAAACTCTTCCTTTTAAAGTCAGGTCTATGTATCACTGGAAGAAGTTGAGCAAGCCCAAGTGCCTGCAACAGACTTACCCATCCGCCGCTCCCAGATCAAAGCAAGGTCCTGCTGCGTCATCAAAGACATCATCAGTCCCCTCCTCCTATGTCGGCTTAAGCCGTGAGGTTCAATTGCCCGGCGTTCAAGCAAGGGAGAAGACGCCGGGCAATACCCCTACATCCTCTATGCTGAACCTTCTGCCTGACTCCAGAAGGCTTCTCATCCACAAGGCAACCTTTACCACTGCAACAAAGCCTTGTATGTACCCTGGTTGCAAGTCTAAAATACTGTTTCCCTTTACTGTTTCTGGCAAGTAAGAGACTTTACTTTGACTCTCCAACGGGGGTCACTACCGTATCCCTGCACCCTTCTTCACAGAGGATCAATATTGTGGCACCTATGTCATACACCAAACGAGATTGCTATTGTTCTACAACTGACTGCAAAGTGGCTACTTAAAGACAGATCGTGCTCCATACAAGACTACCTATGAAACTCTTCCCAAACGCAAGTACTCTCAATTTAACTCCAAGTGTTATCACTCTGATTGTGTGTGAAACATTTCACAATTGCAAGTACTGACATTCGAAGCCTGAGGTCTCAACACTGTGACTGTTTGTGAAACAGTTCCCAACCCTTAATCTCTCATACCAAATCTGGGTGGAACCCTGAACTATCTGAATTGTGCTACTACACACTACTACAGGGTTGTACGGAATTTTGGCATACACTGATGCCACTACTTGCTACAATTGACCATATGAGTACTCTTGATGTCATGGTTGATACCTACTACAAGCTGTATCCTTCCACATCATATCTGTAGCTGTGATCCATAGTTTCAGAATACCCGGGGTGTTACAGTGCCTAAGTTGCCCTGTCACAGAACAGCTAATTATTAGTCATTGGAACAAAGCCCTGTATTAGTCAATTCTCTCCCACTGAAGAGATCATCTTTTTTTCCCAAAAGCTTTTGGATTCAGAAATTCTGGATTAAACACAGACATCTGAGCTCTGCTCAGAGTTCACATTCAGCTCAATTGCACATAAAGCTAAAACTCTGTACACGGACATTAGCTGCGAAAGTAATAGCAGCAGACATCAGCTAGGTCAGTTAAATGTCATTTAACAGCCTGGTAGATCTGCAGTTGATTGTTTGTGATATGACACAACTCCTCTGGGGATTAGAAAACCCTTTACATGGCTTGTGGCATTTCCTAAGAAGATGGAGGTGTAAGTATATTGAGTGCGAAGTCAACATGTCATTGACACAGGTGTGGGATCATCATTTTATTTTTTTTGTAAAAATAGAGATATGAAAACCTTCACAGAAATCATATTTGACTGCAATCATTACACAGTCCATTCTGAGCTGAGGTCCTGGCTTGTTGTTAATTGCTTTGGAATGGAGTAACATAGACTTTATGTACAGTGAAATGTGTGCCTTCATATATTTATTTTTTTTGTTTCTTTTTATGTCGCATCTCCATATGGTTTTTCCCCACTGGCTGAGAATGTTCTCAGTGATGGCCAATCAAGGGCATGACTATGCCATACCTGCATTGTAAAATTTTAAATCCCAAACAATTTAAAGGACACACTATTTTTTTTGTATCATTTGTCTGGTGCAGATATAAAAGGATATGCACATAAATTAATTCCTTAGGCTAGTTACAGGATTCATTAAAAATGGAAGGTGTTCTATAGTCTGAACTGGTAATAAAAGCCGCGCTGATCAATTCTATATTATATCTGACCACACAGATTTCAGCTGCTGCTTAACTTGATTGGAGTAGTGGCGTGAGGTTTCACATTATTAATTTTTATAGTCTGAACTGCAGATTATAAACCTGACAAATACTGTACGTAGGCAAGACCGTCAGAGGTAGCATTGGTTAGCTTGTAGCTTTAGGCAGCTGTCTAAATGACATTATTTTGTTTCTGTCTATAGGAGCAAATTTCCCACAAATGAGGAGATTCTAACTCTGGGACATTGGAGCTGGTATCTTTGGTTACAGGAAGGGTTGCTCTTTGGTGCTAAGGATGTATCTACAGGAGTGGTGAGTAATCAAAGTGGTTACAGTTAGGGTTAGTGGTAACATTAGTGTTAGTGTTAGGGTTAATGAACTACAGGTAGGGTTAGTTGTAACATTAGAGGGAGTGTTAGTGTTAATGAACTATACATATATATATATATATATATATATATATATACTGTATATAAGCTTTTTTACCTGCCATTTGTTTTTCCAGCTCGGATATTTACACATCTTGGCTCTACTACATCACAGCCATGACAGGAAAGGACCTGATCTCTCTTTGCTGCTGTTTTACTGTCACGTACAGGTCTCCTACCCAACCCCATGCTATGACTGGGCAATGAAAGAAGACAGCAAACAGCACACAGATGAAGTTATCTCTCATTTTGTTTTCTCCTTCTATCAGCATGCTTCTTGTACAGCAGGACACTTGATTGGCTGCTTGTGTTGCTTTTCCCTCCCACACTGCTGTGCAGACTGAATAGTAGACTGCAAAAGGCTAATCCCTCGAATTGATGTACTTTCATGGCATTATTGCATTATTTGCAGAGGTGGAAACTTGCAGGAATTAACCTGGAAATACTTTTTTGATCCAATTGCTGGGTCATTACCGGAACATTTATATCTCCAGAGTGTCATTAATTCATGAGGTGTAAACAGAAACAAAACGCAGTGTGCGTGCATCATGCTTTTACTGGCGGGAGCAGATGGAGGACTAAGAGGGGGAGGCAGAGCCAGGATAAGGGGGAGAGAGCAGAGGGGAAGACCTTGCAGAGTGGCAGCGGGGTGCTGCCTGGGACTTCTTTTCATTCCCACGGAACCCAGCACAGGCAGCCAGGACACAGGCAGCCAGGGTCAAGTGCACTAGTTTCTCTGTAGGCAACGGTGGAGTGATCTGTCCATGATCTCATTAGACATGTGCGATTCGTTTCGTTACGAATCGAAATTCGTACGAATTTTCCTGAAATTCGGAAGCATCCGAAATCCGAATTGCAGTTTCCGAATTATATCCGAAATACGAAATTCCGTTAACGAATTTCGGATCCGAATTTCTTTGAAACAGGAACTAATATTACCCCTGTAAATGAGGTTGAACAACATGACAAGATTTTTTTTTAATCCGAGATACGGATCCGCTGCTGCTGATGCATTACAATACACAGTTACACACACAGGCAGGAAATACGAAATTCCGTTGACGTATTTTCGTTCCGTTACGAACATTCGTTATATTAAAGTTAAGAAGCAAAGTACATTCATTTTATATTGGAGTTGATGGTATTTTTTTTTAAAATACGAAATTCGGATACGGAATCCGTATTTAGTTTTGGTTGACCAATCAGAGGTTTTCTCTTCTGCTGCTGAGAGTTGCATTACAATACAAGCAGTAAATACGAAATTCCATTGACGTATTTTCTAGACATGTGCGATTCGGTTCGTTCCGAAATTCGTTTTGGACGAATTTCCGGAAATTCGGAGATTCGGATGCATCCAAATTCCGAATTAAAGCTAAGCGGAATGCAAACGAATCCGAAATTCCCGATTTTCCAAAATTCGTTATTAAACGAATTTCGTTGCAGCAAAATGACATTAGGAAAAAAAATACAACAGTTACCTTCTCCAACAGTTGTATGGTTAAAGTACAGAAGCAATAGCGTAGAGGGTAGGGGACAGGTTTGCCATTGTTAAGGTCGCAGCTTCTAGTCACGGCTAAGGTAGGGGCTAAAGATTTTTTTTTCTTTGCTTTTGAATTGACATTCTCCTATTGACCTAAATGTCATTTCTAATTTTGCTATTGGACGAATTCCGCAGAATTAATAATGCCACTGACCACCCACCAATGCAAGGGGAAGGGGTTACTTAATAATGACACTGACCACTCACCATTGCAAGGTGGAAGGGGTTTCATTAACCCCGTCCCCACTTTGCATTGGTGGCACTGGCAGTAATAAAACACAGGCATGCTGCACAGGGAGGGCACTTACATGTGGAAATTCCAGCAGCTGGCAGAAAATGAGATCTAGACTTGTGCGCCGTCAAAAAATGTGTTCCGTTTCGTTTCGGTCGGTTTCGGAATATCCGTCATTTCATATTTCGTCATTCGTATCCGAAACTCAATTCGTATTCGTACGAAATACGAATTTTCGTTAGTTTCGGCACATTTTCGTAACTTTACGAACATTCGTTATGATGAAGTTATGATGAAGTTAAAAAGCAAAAATACCTTTGTTAATATTGGAGTCGATGTGGTAGTTGTTTTTTTATCCGAAATTCGTTAACGGAATTTCGTATTTACTGCTTGTATTGTAATGCAACTCTCAGCAGCAGAAGAGAAAACCTCTGATTGGTCAACCAAAACTAAATACGAATTCCGTTAACGGATTCCGTATGCGAATTTCATATTTAAAAAAAAAATACCATCAACTCCAATATTAATGTACTTTGCTTCTTAACTTTAATATAACGAATGTTCGTAACGGAACGAAAATACGTCAACGGAATTTCGTATTTCCTGCCTGTGTGTGTAACTGTGTATTGTAATGCATCAGCAGCAGCGGATCCGTATCTCGGATTAAAAAAAAATCTTGTCATGTTGTTCAACCTCATTTACAGGGGTAATATTAGTTCCTGTTTCAAAGAAATTCGGATCCGAAATTCGTTAACGGAATTTCGTATTTCGGATATAATTCGGAAACTGCAATTCGGATTTCGGATGCTCCGAAATTCGGAATTTCAGGAAAATCCGTACGAATTTCGATTCGTAACGAAACGAATCGCACATGTCTATTAATTAACCTCTTCCCCCTTGCATTGGGGGTGGTCAGTGGCAATATTAATTAACCCATGCCCCTTTGCACTGGTGGGTGGTCAGTGGCAATATTAATTAACCCCCCTGCTCCTTTGCACTTTTGGGTGGTCAGTGGCAATATTAATTAACACCCTGTGCCTTTGCATTGGGGGTGATCAATGGTATTATTAATTATTATTAATTAACCCTCTGTCCCTTTGCACTGGTGGGTGGTCAATGGCACTGGAAATTTGCACTGACCACCCACCAATACAAGGTGGGGGAAGGGACTAAATAATAATGCCACTGACCAGTAATGCTGGGGGTTATTACTGCGTCCACTGACACCAGTGCTGGGGGTTAATATTGCGTCCACTGACACCAATGTTGGGGATTATTATTACATCCACTGACACCAATGCATGGGGTTAGTTTTGTGTCCACTGGCACCAGTGCTGGAGGATAATTTTGCATCCAGTGACACCGATGCTGAAGGTTATTTTTGTGTCCACTGGCAAATATGTTGGGGGTTAATATTGCGTCCACTGACACCAGTGCTGGGGGTTAATATTGCGTATACTGACATAAATTTTGACGGTTAATATTGTGTCCACTGGCACCAATTTTGGAGGTTAATATTGCATCCACTGATAGCAGTGTTGGGGTTTATTATAGTGTCCACTGGCACTAAGGTTGAAGGTTAATATTGCATCCACTGATACCAATGTTGGGGTTTATTATTTTGTCCACTGGCACCAATGTTGGGAGTTAGTATTGCATTAGGTGTCATCAGTGCTGGAGGTTATTATTGCGTCCAGTGACACTAATGCTTGGGGAGGCGCAACTTGACATCTTTGCCCCAGGCACTAAATGACCTTGTCCCAGCCCTGGGAGGAAGAGAAGTGGGTGGGATGAGGATGTCAAAGAGGCACCCTCAGGGTTGTTTGACTCTGATTGCTGCTACCACCAGAATTTCACAGAGAACTGGAGACCAGCCATTCCACCATTGGGGTAAGTGTTTGTTTGTATGTATGTGATTTTATGTATGTATAGTATGTATGTGTATGCAGTCAGTGTCAATGAAATGGTTGGTGTGTGCACCTGGCTCCCACCTATCCATCATTTAACTGATAGTGATAGTACTGGTAGGTGGCCAGTACTGTGTACTGCCAGTTTCACTGGAATAGTAGGTAGGTGGGAGCCAGGTACACGTACCTTTTCAGAGACTTTCCTCTCACCTATTCACCATTCCAGTGACCTTTACAGTGCCTATAGGTGTCAGTGTCACTGTTATGGTTTGTGCACCTGGCTTTCACTTATCTGCCATTCCAGGGACACAGACAGTGCACCTAGCTTCCATCTACAGGCACTGTTAGTGTAATTGGAATGGGGGATAGGTGGGAGCCAGCTGCACTGTCAGTGTCACTGGAATGGTGTACACACAGTGCACCTGAATCCCACCTATCCACCATTCTGTAGTCTCCTAGACTCCTAGTCTTATCGTTTAAGCCCCTCCCACTTTTTAAAAGCAAAATTTGGACACCCACCAGAGCACCGTCCACCGACCCACCCACTCTCTCAGGAAATACAATTTCTAATAGGTCACAGGTATGGTTTTTGTGTGCCTTCTAGACCCGCCTGTAATTCAATCCTTAAGATTAGTGTTAAAGGAAGGATTATTTTAAGGGGTGCAGGGAGGGTTAGGATGAGGGCTACAGGGGGGAATAGTGTGAAGGTTAGTGTTAGAAGGAGATTTAATGTGAGGTTTAATCCTCATTGAGTTATCCAATTCCCATCAGTAACACTAATTGGAGAACTTGAAACTGCTCTTGGGTGGCCATGCAGGCGCACTGATGGGAGTTAGAGAACATTACCGGCCACCAAGCTTCCCGATTGGCCGGGAAGCTGGGCCCACGCTATCTTGAAATGCCGGTATCAGTACTGGGTATCTGTGATTACCGATAACAACATATTGCTACTCGTACTCGATACAGAGAAACCGGTATCAGTTCAAGGAGGGTAAGTGTTAATTTTGAGGGAGAGTTAGTGTATGGTATCACTTTTGGTGCACAGAGCTCTGCCTCGAAAACTACCAGCTGCTTAAAACCAGTGTATTACATTTCCCAGGTCTAATAGATGAAAGGTAGTTATGCTTATTGCCAACTGTCTTAAGAAGAGGTAATCCGGAGGTCTCAGCTCTTAGTTGCGTATGTGAATCCATCTTCTCACCTCTGCTACTTTTATATTCATGTCTACCTAAAAGGTAAAGTGAGCTTATGTCTGTGAAGGGTCTCATTCATCCAGGTCATGGTATATCTGTAAAAAATAAGTCAAGACAACTGGACTTTTCTTTTTCTTGAAAAATACAGCAAGTCCAGTTGCCTTGACTTATTTTTTATAGATACAGGGAGCTTGTGATTATATTGCCAACTATAGAGAAAAGTCTGTAGGTCTTAGCTCCTATTAGTTGCATATTTGAAACCATCTTATGACCCCTGCTACTTTTATGTTCATAGCTGCATTGTCATTTTTTGTTTCAGGAATCCTTTTTGACTTGGCATAAATTTGAATCATAAACCTAGAGTGACTGACCATTCTATCAAGTAATTTCAATTTCAACAGTCATAAAGCTTGGCAGTTTACAAGCCAAGTCTTGTGTGATTGGTCCCCATTGTCCTTGATAACAAACATTAATACTGTCAGTCATGAGCAGCAGCATGGACATACATCAAAGCTTTATATAAGCTGATACCTTTTGTATGTTGTTTTGTCGGAACGAGCGAACCAATTCACAAAAAGCAGGATTTGACCTGGATTCCTTTAATTTTCTTGACGTGGACATCCATTAACTTTTGTATGAAGTACTATTTTGAGTTCCTGGTTGCAATTGACAGGCTCGCCCATACTGTGTTGCATGTCTAAACATTCTTTCATTTTCTTGTCTATCATTTCTCACAGCTAGTGAGGAGCTTGTGTGCCATCATATCTAATATCCACATAGAGACACTTCAGGTGCAAAGAGCCTCCTTTTCTGAGCACATTGCAGCAGTATCAGTTCCTCTCAATGCTTCTCAGTGCTATCATCAGTTATTATTACATTGTATTGAGGGTTGTTTTGTTCTAGTGACTGCAAACATATTATCATCCGTCATCAAAATCATAAGGGGCACATTTGCTAATTGCCAGATTTCACTACTAGCTGTCACTAACTCTTACTTCATTTCCCTCACTTGTGTAGTCAGTAGACTCAGGTTTGTTGAAATACTACTTCACACATAGCTAAGCGGGGCAAGATCAGTCTGTGGGTCTGTTAGTGATAGGTGGCCAGTGTTAGTCAGGAAATAACCTGAAAATTTCAGTGGTTTTCTGCATGTGGAATTGTCTCCTCTGCACTATTATTTTGCTTGGTTGTTGGCTATTTGTTTTGTTTCTGAACACATATTATCAGCAATTATTATTATTATTATATAGCGCCAACAGTTTGCGCAGTGCTTTACAATATAGGGAAGACATTGCAATCACAATACAAATCAAGACAAGATGGTAAGGAGGCCCCTGCCCATGAGGGCTTACAATCTAAAAGGGAGGGGGAAGTGATACATGAGGAGGGAGCTGTGTGGGGATGAATTGTTTGAGAATGTGATGGTTGAGCAGTTAGGTTGAGGTGGGATAGGCTTCCCTGAAGAGAGTCTCTAGGGAATGCCTAAAGGCAGTCAAGGTGGGCGACAGACGGACAGGTTGGGGTAAAGTATTCCAGAGGATGGGAGAGACTCTAGAGAAGTCCTGGAGGCGAGAATGGGAGGATTTGACAAGGAGCTGGAAAGCAGGAGGTCTTGGGATGAGCGGAGTGGACGGTTAGGGTGGTACTTTGAGACCAGGTTTGAGATATAGCCGGGGGTGGAGTTGTGAATGGCTTTGTAACTGATTGTTAATATTTTGAATTTTATCCTTCGGGCGAGTGGAAGCCGGTGCAGGGATTGACAGAGGGGGGTTACAGACACTGAGCGGTTGGTTAGGTGAATGAGTCTGGCAGCTGCATTCATGATAAACTGAAGGGGGATAGCCTGTGTAGTGGAAGGCCAATGAGGAGGGAGTTGCAATAGTCAAGACGAGATATAACAAGCGAGTGGATGAGTAATTTTGCGGTTTCTTTGGTGAGGAAGGGGCGTATTTTGGAGATGTTACGAAGGTGAAGGCGGATTTGGATAGTGATTGGATGTGGGGAAGAAAGGTGATGTCCGAGTCAAGGATGACACCTAGGACCTTGGCATGGTAGGAGGGGTGGATAGTTGTGTTAACAATCTCAAGGGAAAAGTTGGGGGAAGGTGCACGGGCAGGAGGAAATATCAAGAGCTCAGTTTTTGAAAGATTGAGTTTTAAGAAGTGTTGCGACATCCAGACGGATATGTCAGATAGTAGATTAGTGACACGCTTTTCACTGTGAAGTTGGCTTGGTTAACCAGCGAGAGAAATAACAGTTAGAGTTGAAGAGAGCCCTTGTCATTTGTGGTCCATTGGGTTACATTTGTTAGACACAAGTGATGATGCAGCATGATGGCAGAACAATCCATATTTGTGATGTTACCACCCAATGGAATTGAATCTTTGAATACTTGTCCACATCTACAACCAACAGAAAAGTGTCAATTAATAAAATATACAGCACAGCAGAAAAGCAGGAAGTCAATGCTTTTCTGAGTCCAGCTAGTGGCATCTGATGACAGATGCGTGTCACCTCCTAAGGGCCTTCAAGGAAATGATATTCATATGAATATAATGTTAATCTTTATAATAGAAAACACTGACTTTAATGCAATGAGGCAAGAAGACCAAATTCAGAATGGATATGACATAGTACAAGAAAAAAGAATGAGGAAGTTCATGGTTATGGTTTTTGAAAAAGGAGGAGAAGGTACTACATTATGGGGATGAGTCTGAACAAAAGTCTATGATAATTGAAATTTTCAGCCACTTCCTACTGACATAAATTGAACTTTACCATCATCAGTAACTTGTATCACCCTTCCAACACTGTGCCTGCTAAAAGCCATATGGTATTATATTTTCATGATAGCTTCTTTCTTATGAATAACAAGCAAAAACTGGCAAATGCAGCTATACTAGACCTGTGGCAAAGGGCAGAGACACAGACTACTTCAAAGAAATCTCATTGTGTGTTTTTTCCAAGAGATGTACAATGACAGCAGGTGTAGTATCTGAAGCCAAAAGGTATGTATGACTTTGTAAACACCAGACAGTATACATAAAAATAATAATGACCCGATTCCTTCTTCCCCTTATTATTTCCTTTTAATTTCTCCTTTTTTCCTTTGCAAAACAAATAGGATTCTCTACCAGTGTGACTGCATGACGTTTTAAAAAAATGTGAGCCTAGGACTGTAAACTATTTGCTTTGTTAATCATTTTAATTATGGGTTAAAAAATTATCAAAATAAAATAAACAATCATTGCATTATGTACTGTATGTATGTATTATATATACATTTTGTATTGTGTATATTTTAGTAAAAATACAAATTAAGTTGAATGAAAAATCTTCTCCATATATGTAAAACGTCTGTAAAAACTTAATCAGGTTGCAGAAATGATTTGTTTCTTATTTTTTACATCTTTAGATGCATTTCTAAATTAAATATATCAAATATATTTTTTTTGTGTGAAAGCAGATGAATACCTGAGCATTTATAATATCACCGTTAAGCTGTACAATTATTCTTGCTACATATCTGTCAAAGGTAAATGAACAATCAGGAAATACAAAAATCAAAAAAATATATGTCTTCCTGTCTTGGCTGATCTTACTCGGATGCAATTTCCCAGTCAGCAAAAGGCAGCTGACTCTTCAATTCTTTCTGCCCTTATTATCTACTTTCTGATCTCACAATAGGTGACCTTTAACCTTAAATTATATTTAGAAACATTTGATGCCTATATTGAACATTTCCAATAATCTTCCTGCTCAAACCCCTAAAGTGCATGTCATAAACAATATTATTGCACAAGGAAGTTGAATCTTTTTTTTTGATAGATGTTCATTGTCTATTAGGGATGAGTTTACATTTGGCTAGTTCACTAGCCTGAATCACCGGCTTCTGTTTGTAAACAAAACGGGTGGGGATCACTAGTGATGTCATTAACGAAATATGGTCATAACCAATGACATCCCCTGGATTTCCAGCGCTGTCGTTTACATTCCAGTAATGCCAGGATTAGTTGTATAGTGGGTCCTTATGGTGGAGGACATCACGACTGGATTTACATTTCTGGATGACATAGTGTAATTAATGGTGGATTTAATCAGGGAACACTGTATACATTTTTTTAATTATTAAAGCACTTTGTCACATTGTGTGTGTGGTTTTTTTTTACATTTACCCCTTGTGGGAATGGGTAAGAAGTACAAATGTACCAACATGGAGTGATGGCCGATATCTTATTCTATAGGGTGCTTCTAGATTCCCATAAACCTCCTCAATAAACCCCACATCCACTTGGGGACGGTATTCCCAACAAAAGTTTAAATCTCAGCTTTGCACTTGGATATTAAAGAGGAACTTTACCGATATCTTTAAAAAAACAAAAAAGGCACCTTTACAAATGTTTAGTCATGACAATCTACAAACACATACTTATATACAGTATTTATATGATTTTTTTAGTGAAAGGGGCAAAGGTCCATTTTAACATTTGATATATAATTTCTACTTTATAATATGTTCCTGTTACTTTTTATTCCTAATAAAAGTAAGTAACTTTGCTGCTACTTTGTGGTTTATGACCTGAACTCTGCCTACAAGGCCTACTTCGCCAAAATTATCTGTGGTTTCCCTACCTATCATTACTAATCTACCATGCCTTGTTCTACACTGTGCTTCTGTGTGGAGTCAATCATTTTTGGTAGGGAATCAGTGCTTTGCTTTCCCACACCAGAGCTCCCCCTTAGATCACTAGTGATCTGATGACTGGAAGTGTATAATAGACTCAGCAGGGGAGTCCAGAAGGCACAGATCTACAAACGGAATGAAGCAGAAGCAGGAAGATGCTTACTTTCAGGTCCTCGGGTATAGCTTACTCTCCAAAAAGGGGAACAGTGAACAGAATACCGTCAGAGGCTGCAGTGCTGTAGATGATCTCACAGTGCAGATATACAACTATGAGACTCAAGGTACAGGAAGTGCACTGTTTTTTTTTCAGGGGGAATTTAGGACAATTGACAGTGTCTTTGCAAAGGGCCCCCCTCCCTGCCCAGCTATGCTAACCTTGCCAGTGCTCTCTCACTGTTCTTTTCCCCCCATAGATGGCAACACATTACTTGGCACTTATGGGTATGGGGAACCATAAGATATTCTCTCCTATGACAGTGCTCAGGTGTAATATTCAATTGATAGGCTGACCAGTGGAGGAGAAGTGACCAGTGGAGGAGAAGTGTGATATTACCAATCCCCACAGTCATCAACACCTCAGATTTAAATGTGGCTGCAGAGCACGAGGGAGCTGCAGGGAGCACTGACAATGTGGGCGAGGGGAGTCTGAAATACCTCTTCACAAAGACACTGACACTTTGCCCTGCATTGGCAAGGTAACAGGACAATTCTGGTCAGTGAGAAGTAAACAAAAATGGTAGTTAATAGGAAAAAATGCCTGTCATCATTAATCAGCAGGGAAAAAATGCCCTGCTGTTGGTGGTCAATGGAACAAAAAAAATCATGCCATTATTGATCAGTGAAACAAAAATGCTTGGAATTATTGGTCTTATAAAGGAAAAATACAGTGAAATACAGAAAAGTGTCAGTGGTGGGGAAAAATGATAGTGGGAGGAAAGAAATAATCTGCTGTCAGAAGTCAGAAAAATGGCATGGCGTTATTGCTTGAAAAATATGCCCTGGAGTAGGTTGCTGGAAAAAAATGTCTTGGCATTAGTGTGAGAAAGAATCAGTGGAAGAAAAAGATGCTCCCACATCGGTGTCAGTAGATGGATGAGCCTCCCTTTCTTCTTTAACTCCTTCTGACTTCAGATCACTCTCCCTCTTTCCTTATCATCTTAACAAGTTGTTTAGACCTCTGCCTGGGGAGCCACAGACCACACAGATGAAATCTACATGTTCTCTTTATCACACAGCTGGACATGTGACTCTTCATCACACAAACAGATACAGGAAGTACAGGAAGTACATTTCCTCACACTCCTGTACTACAGTCATGGTGGCCTGGAGTCTGTCTGGCACCAAATGCTGAAAGAAGCTTTTAACACCTAGAGCCAGAACAGAGGAAACCCTTGCACTGGCCTTTGCCCAGTCTGCCCCTATTGCTCAAGGCCCCAACCAGGCCCCTTTCTTGCCCACGCCAAATAGTGGCCACATGCGCTGATATGGTGGTCGTTCTGCTACTTCTTCTGGAGTTCAAGTCCATTGTTAGTAATTCTTCAACATCTGGATAGCCAAAATATTTTGGCTATAATTTTGTAAACACCAGCCAATGTACATGAAAACAATAACGTCCTCTTATCCTCATCTCTTTTTATAAAAAGAATAGGTGTATTATACAGTATATGTATGTATTATATATTGATTACGTAATCTGTATATTTTAACCAATAAAAATGAACAATAAGTAAAAATTAAACCTTCTACATATATCTAAAGGGAGTCTTTAAAATGTTATCAAGTCGCAGAAATTATTTATTTCTGATTTTATACATCTTTAGATTCATTTTCAAATGAAATATATCAAATATATATGTTTTTTTGTGTAAGCAAATGAATACATAAGCATGTATAATATCACATCTAATCTGTAAAATTGTTCTTGCTGCATTTCTTTCAAAAGTAAATGAACATTTATGAAGCTGAAAAAGAAAAAAAAAATCTAAAAATATATTTCTTCCCGTCTTGGCTGATCTTACTTGATTGCAATCTCTCAGTTATCAAGAGGCAGCTGACTCCTCAATTCTTTCTGCCCTTATTATCTACTTTCTGGCCTCACAATATTTGACCCTTAACCTTATATTCAGAGACATTTGATGCCAATACTGAGCATTTCCAATTGTCTTCCTGCTAAAATCCCTTAAGCAAATGTCATATAAAATATTATTACACAAGGAAATTGAATATAGTTTTTCTACAGATAATAATTGTCTATTAACAATGAACTTTAAATGGCCGAATAAAATGGCCATATGTGGCTAGCTAGCTCCCTCCGAATACCCGGCTGCTGTTTGGATAATGATTATCCCGCGATCCCCAGCACTGTTGCTGCAGCAGGGCAACATCCTCGTGCAGTGGGTTGTTATGGCAGCGGGCAACATCGTTGGGTGGCAGATTGTTGTGGCAGCGGGTCATCATGACAATCGATCTACATAAGTGAATGACATGATTGATACTGGATTTACACGTGTGATATTTTCAATTTAATGGCATTGTCACAATGCCATAAAAAAATGCCATGGAGTTCCCCCTAAAATTCAAACATAACTTTTATCCAAATATGCAACATGGGTGGCCAGGAAAGGGAAGGCTGGCTTCTGTTCGTAAAAAAATATTTGGTCAGCCAGGATCTCCAGCTGGTTTGTTTACAAACAGCCACTGGCCGGGAATCTGCATTTTCTCAGAGGTAGTGTGGCCAGGCAACATCATTGGGCTGTGGCTTGTTGTGGCATCAGGGTAACAGCATCAGGTGGTGGGTGGTCATGGTAGTGATCATCGTGATTGACGATGGATCTACATCTTGAGGACATGATTGATGCTGAATTTACACGTGGGACAATATTTACATTTTTTTTAAAGGACTTTGTCATAGTTTTTGCCCATGTTATTGGGAATGAGTAATAAGGGGTACTAATTTATCCCATACTCATTCCCCTGGGAGGGACAGATATCTTGAGGTACCCTTATTATG
>NW_017306536.1:1399396-1415531 GCF_000935625.1 Nanorana parkeri
GTTCCCTCAACATGGGTATAACGTGCCTTGCAAAGTATGTTGAAAGGCATGTGGCCTTGTATGGTTCAGGAATGCTCACTTCAAAATAGGACCCTAAAATGAGCTATCAGTCATTGCTTTCAGGACTGACTTTTCTGACTGTATTTTTCTGTTTCATACATTGTTTATTAGCCTGGCCTTTTCAGCTTGAAATTAACTTTAAAGTTATCTGTTAACGGACCTCTGCATAGCTTTCCCTATATCTCTCCTCTCTTCACATCTTTTCTCCTCTTCACTTTTCTCTCTTCTCATTTTCTCTTCCCACCCAAGAGCACTTTGAGCTCTTAAAGTTTTTAGAAATCAATTTTTTTAAATGAAATAACAATATTTATTTTCTACTCTCCCTGAAAATACCTTAATTTGCTTTTGTGTTCAGAAGGATCATACTATCTTCAAACATTTAAGCATTGTTCGGGGTCAGCAACTGCTTGTTGGAAATAACCCCGCTTAGGGTCCTTGCCCTAAGTAGGGTGACTCCTAAAATTTAGTTCTGCTGGACTATATCCAGTCTAGCTGATTTAATAGTCTGTGCTCATTTGGTTCCCCTAAGATCTCTGCTATTGCTTGCATCTGCCTGCTGCTGTGTGTGACAATGGCACAGAGCATCCAATAATGCATGTTATGAATAGGTGTGTCTCCCTAGCCAATCACTATGAGGTTCATGGCCAGTGATGCATGCTGGGGGAGGACACACAGTAAATATTCTGCTCTGATCTTTTGAGTGTCTCTTCCCCTCCCCCCCTTCCTGCCTCAGGGAGGGTGCTTGAAGTGATGGGCTGTCTGACCAGGCCTGCAGTCTGCAGGTGGTCAGGTATGGACCCAGTCGGGGTTTGATATTGTTCTTTCAATGGAGAACCAGGGAGGAACTTTGTTTGTTGGAGGTGCCAAAGAAGCCAGGATGGGCTTGGACTTTGCAGGAAGTCTGGTGTCTCGACCAGAGAATGCTGCGCTATGTCTGCTATCCAGCAAAGGTCCTACAATACAAAGTGTTACTACAATCAGATTAAAGGCTCTCTGCACTTTGAAGCTGGGAAGTGGTCGGTGAGTCTGGATTCTGTACTTTCCTAGATGTCTGTAGTCCTTCACCATCTCTCTCATTGAGTTGTTCATTGAATAAAACCTTGAAACAGTCACTGGCGCCCAACTTTACATTTGCATCCCTCAACCAGCTAAGGACTCCTAGATGTCAGGTTTTTTTTGGTCGTGCTCACAAATGTCTGATAGTGATGTCTGACATAGATAAGCCCCTGCTGTCATCTCTCACCTGACCTGTTGCAAATAAGTTTCAAAAGCCTGATCACTGGGGAGAAGGAGACTGAGGAAAAGCTTCCTCATACCTGCAGCAGGCTTATGACATCATTGAAATACATTGAAAGGTCTTCTTCAACAAGCATTTCTTCAAATGTCCTTCAGCGTTATAGGAGGTAGTTTTTATCTGAGCTTCAAATATTAAAGTGACACTAAACTCAGGAGTTAAATCTTAAAAATGCATTCAAGTACTCCAATTCTCAACAAAAATGTAGATTATTTATGTATCACTCGGCTGTAGTTCCTCAACTCATCTCTGAATTGGTGCTGACACTGTCCTTCCTTTTGGAGGGTGGCTACTTTTGTTCCCCAATGCTCCCTGTGTATTTTAAAGAAGTCACCTCTCCAAGCTCATTTCCATGATAGACTACAATCTCATGTTTAGTTTACTAATTTCTAATGAGATTGTAGTCCATCATGGGAGTGAGCTTGGAGTGGTGACTACTTTACAACACACACAGGGACCATGGGGAATAAAAGTAGCCACCCTCCAGAAGGAAGGACAGTGTCAGCACCAATTCAGAGATGATTTGAGGATCTTAAAGGATTATTAAACCCTCGCCTATTTTTGCATGTATCTACTGCTAGCAAACAGTAGATATATGCAAAAACATAAACTGTGTCTTTACCGCACGTTCCCATTCGAAGATCTGAAGATTCTCGGGCAGCTGCAAAGGATCATTGGGCAGGTTCATGCTCAATTCAGATATTTGGCTGGGAGATGAGGAGAGACGCAAAGTACGTCAATGGAGGCAGTGTGCACCCGCACAGACTCCATGGGACAGGAAGTGCCAGGAAGAGAGGAGTCAGTGCTGGATTGGAGATCGGCACCAGCGCTAGAGGAACTCCTGAAAACTACAGGAAAGAAGAAAATGATTGGATAAGGAGGCATCAATTAAGGTAAGTCTTCACATTGCCTTCAATGACACTATAAGCTCATAGGAATACTTATACTATAAAGAGTCTGAAGATGTGAGCTTCCTCAACAGCTGGTTTGACCTGCATAACTATGAGTGATCACGGACAAGGTCTGACTCCATGTCACAGGGCCTTATATATCAATGTGTTCATAATAAGAATTAATTCTCCTTAACCTCCAATCAGTATCAAACCTGCTATGAAAGTTTGAATGTGATTCGTGGTTGTGTGGAAATTACCCCAGTTGTCAGTAAGAACATGTAGAGCAGATATATAAAGCAAATAGTGTAATGCAAACATTTAATTAACTTACAGCATCGTGAAACATGAAAGACTTACTTACCGGAGGCTTTGTAGAGCTTGAGACTGTTCACTTCCCCAGTGACCAGTTTTTAGCCCTAACCCTAACCCCTACCTAATCCATAGAGATAAATATATATTCTCTGGGTCAGGCTTATTTAACCTTTGTATGAATAAATAATAACAACGCTCCTTTTCAGTCCACAATGAAATAATTTAATGTCAAGTCCTGGCTAAACAGCAATGAAGCTTCACTAGATGCTTTATGAATGTTCTGCAGCCGTGTTGGATGATTTGCTGTTTCACAGATGGAGTGAGAAGCTTGGAGGCTTCTTAATGTTTTACTTGCCCATTATCCCACAGCACACTAAATCCCAGTAATAAACAAAACATCCATCAACGATTTTAAACAAAGTGCACGTGAGCGTCAGTGAATGTCAAATCAAACAGGTCTCTGTTCTACAAGGCTATTAAAATGGGAGGCAAATATACAGTGATCATTAGAAGTCAAATGAAAATGGTAATTAGGGGAAGAGGACGTTAAATAGCATCCTGCGAAAATTGAATGGAGATTGTTAGATTGGTCTCAACACTGCCAATGCTGTGACCTCAGGAGGATACAGATTTGATGGACCAGGGCATCAATCTCTGTGGTCTCAATAAATTAAGCTGATGTGTATCTTAGCCAGGGTGTTAGCTGTGTACACAGACAGAAACCTGAAACCTGGTAGGCAAAGTTTGCAGTTTGATTGGGTGCTGGATTGACTAAGATAAGAGCATAAGTAAAGTAAATAAGCGTTTTGATTTTTTTTTCCTTTGAGCACATGAAATGATAAGCTGTTGGTTCATGTAGGTCAGAAATCCTCACTTACCACCCATAACTATAATGCTAAAAATATAGGCAGGCCTAGTTTAAGCCAGTCGAACAAAAAAACAGTCATCCAGCACCTAATATTTAGAGAACAAAAGAAAATTATAAGATCTTTAAAGTGGAAGTTTACCTTAGAATAACTTGATCAACATTACACAGTCATTTTAAAATTAAGAATTGAACACTTCAGAGTGGAGACCATTATAACAGATCACTTTTTCACCTTTTGCCCTGTTGGAAGAAACATCCAACATAATACAGTGTAACACAAATTAGCATGGAGTCTAAATTATCCTCAGAGTTTAAATACTCATATATACACTCATGACTAATGTAAGGGCAGCCCAAGTGTTTTGAACATTCCAGTGCAAGAGCAGTTCTGGACTTGGCCAGCCCATGGGAGCTGATGTCATTGAAGCCACCATACTGGGTTCCAAGAAGATTCAGCTGATCCCATGTGCATCCCTGCTTCCGGGAACTATGCCACAATGTGTTTCAGGGTCATGCCTCAGTCCTTTGTCAAGCTATATAACTAGAATGGACAGCTACAGTTAGTGTCTGATAACGTTTTTATTCATGATGCCCTTATATATTGTTATGGCCCTAATAGCACTCCTATCAGGCTTTCAAGTCTGGCGTATCGGAGCATTGTCTACAACAGCGTTCCTCAACTTTTTTTCAGTCACGGCAAACTTTAAAATAATATGCAAAATCACAAGAAACCCAATTCTAAAATGTAATTTTTTAAAGGGGACCCTAAACAAAAACACACAAAAAGTGGGTTTCCCCCTTCACATCGAAGTGTCCTCTTCTAATTAAGATCCCCCCCTTCATCCGAGTCACCCTTTGCATCAGTAGCCCCCCTTTCACATCAGAAGCTCCTCTTTCATATCAGAGTCCCCCCCTTCTTTACATCAGAGTTCCCTCTTTACATCTGGACCCCCCCTTTCAACTCTTTCTTCATTGCCCCTTTCCTATCACAGTCCCTCTACCGCAAAGTTTTGAGGCACCCCTGAGGAAGCCAGAAGGCACACAATGGTTTATTGGCACCCTGGTTGAGAAAGGCTGGCCTACAATACTATCAGTTTAGCTCTTCAAAATGTACAAATGGTTTAAAAGCTCCCATTGGGTGGGCCCTTGACAAAATCACATACAAAGCAGGACCAGAGGTAAAGGCATTGCTCATGAGAATGCCAGTGAGAGGGGCAGTAACAAGACTGGCCGAAGACCAGGAAGGAAATCAACTCCTAATCAACACCAATGTTGAAGTGAAAACCAAGAACTGACTTTATTGAAAACCGGCTCAGTATATATAAAGTTCTGGAAGTCTCAAAAAACATAACGCAATCAAACATTAACAGAATGCAAGCAGACATCCCCTCCCCGGTGTCTTAATGAAAGACTAGGGAGAGAGAAGACACGTATGATGGGATTATCTCCTGAGTGTATCATATGTTAATTCACTCAGTTACATCTAGTGACAAGTGAATCCCATTGTTCACACAATCAGACAAATGGACAAATAGACTTGACTAACAGGTCCAGGACAGGATACTGGGGTATAGGAAAACAGAGTATCAGTTTCCCATGTATCCCCCACATCACTGGGAAATAGGTCTCTGGGGTCCTCTTGATCCATGGAGCGTAAATAAAGGGTCCCACACAGCCCCAAGGCACCAAGGCAAGCCCCTTTCCCAATCAATAGAACCCCCTCCCCCACAGCCAAGGCCCATAGTCAGTGGGAAGGAGGCAAGCCTGCAGTCCCCTCCAAGTAGCAGAGTAACGGTGGCTTCCGTCACAGAGTCCTCATCTCATCTTAATGACATCTGCAGGCTAGTGACATCTGCAACTGTGATATGACTGACTCCCTTCCAGGAGTCAACAGCTCTTCTCTAATTGATACAGAAGCAGCTGAAACATTATTGAGGACATTTTAAAACGTATTTATGATGTCTACATTTTCAGTTTTAAGTACGGCAAAGGTTATCTACATGAAAAATACATTCCATGCTATAACTTAGGCACTGTTTTGCTATGCCATGTTTAATGCTAACATATACGATGAAGGGATTTACCTCTTATTGCGCATTCATACAGCAATAGCCAATTTCACAGTTTAATAGCAAACACAATAAACCCTTTAGCTCTGGACAATGGGCTCTTAGCCTTTCCCAAGTGACGTGTTAAGCAAGGCTTAAGAGTGATGAATTGCAAAGCATCAAAGGTTCAGTTTCTGAATCTCGGTAAAGTGTGTTAGGCTCTGGCATCAAGCAGCCTTTATCTCTAGCAGTACCAGCATCTCCTGCTTCTTGATTGCCATTGGTTCATATTGAGAACTGCTCATTGCCTGCCTGAGAAGTTCAAGAACTAACGAAGACTCCGCATAATTCACTCTGACTTTCAGAATTTACAGCGGTTTGTCCCTTCAATGATCTGATTACAGAGAAACACCATATGTGCAGTGTAAGAAAAAAAATAATTGATATTCAAGAAAACTATACACAGCTTTTCCAAGTATAACCTGATTTATTACTTCTATGCGTTAATATTATTCATTGTACTGATAGACATACAATTGGTTATGCGGGATTAGTTATGATGTTCTGTGCTGGTGTGAAGAATCCATTAGGAAAGGTGGTTACAGTAATGTACTACTAATTTAAATCTCATGTATAAACACATGTGGCATTTTATAGAAAACTAGCATAGTCAATTTCAACATTTTCCTTTAGGTAGCAGGGAATGTCGGCTGAGTAGGTCAGCTCAAACTTCCCCATGCCTAGTTACACACTTCTTCCTCAGAGGTTTCAAGGTGTTCCATTGCCATCTGGAAGATATAATCACACCAATAAATTCTTGGCCTATGCCGAGCTACTTACAGTTGAACATGCCTGGAATAGCTCCAGAGTGAGTTTCCCAGGGGGAATCTTTATAACTTAGATAAGTCTTCTGCACTGGCAAAGTGAAGGATCGGTAACCATAGTACATTGAAATAAATATAAAAATACAATGTCAACTATTTTGGAAGTACTGCAATATTTGGATAAGGGGTTTTATTGCCAGTTTATTCCCACCCCTACTGGTACTCTCTGAGCTTTACTGTTAATTTGTTCTTCTGTTGGAGCTCTTGGAAATACTTGGTACTTCCTGGTATAGGGAATCATGGGACCATCTTCTCATATGTCTAGCAAGTAGTGCTCAAATCTGAGCAGCCAATTACCAGGTTCAAACACTGGCAATCTGGGGAGGGGAGAAGGCCATGACATACACAGTGCTTACCAGGGCTTATACTAAGGGCTTCGACAGATTACAGGACGGTTGCGTAGTGTTCTGTCCCTGCTTCACGTTACCCTGTGGCCCGTGTATAGCTCGACATGCAGCTAAATCCTCCTATTCTCCAATAAGCCAGTCTAGATGTCTGATGCTTTATTAACAAAACAGGGTGGGGTGAAACTGGTGAAAAAGAACATATATGAAAAACATACAATATATGAACATGTAAATGAAGTGATAGCTTACAAATAGAATGCACAACAAGTTCGTCCCTACCAGCAATGCTGCCGTATGGGGAATCTGGGTGTTTACTCCAGACATGCGCTCAGGATGGCATCATATTCTGTTCTTGGTTCCAAGATGGAGTCTCAAAATGCACCTGTTCCCTTCTTCTTGGGCTAGAGGTTGCTGGGAACCTACCATAGGAAAACAGCCTGCTTTTCTATAAATAGAGATATTTTCCATTAGCACCATCTTGTGGCTAATTTTGAGAAGGCAGGTAAATAAGTCAAAAATCCCATGTCTGTGGGTATAGCAGATAGTGTGTGTGTATGTGTGTGTGTATGTGTGTGTATGTGTGTATGTGTGTGTGTGTGTGTATGTGTATATGTGTGTATGTGTGTGTGTATGTGTGTGTGTTGGTGGTGGTGTTATCAGTCCTCAGTTGTAATACATTGTTGGATCGATTCACAGTACTTTAAAATCAATAACTTTCTTTCTGATGCATATTTTACTTTCCACTGATCTTCTGACCCACTCCGCTCATGAGCCCTGTGGGTTTCATAGGCTACCATTGCTTTCTTTTCGCCCCCTCTCCATTTGACACAAAATGGCATATGTCCTTTAAATGGCCAGCTTGCTATGGCCATATAGTCCAACAATGATAAAACCTAAGGCTGATATTTTTTTACAAATATATGATAAAATAGTATTACTTTCTAGAATTAGGTACACAAAGATGTTGGTTTCTTGTGTTAACTGTCCTTCTTTAAATCTCCATTATAAATTGCATGTCAGGGATAAAAAAAAGCAATAATTTATATTTAGTACATCCCTGCAATACATACACATTTCGCCCTACGCTGAATCCCATGTACAGAAAAATACCCATTGCTCTCCCAGAATTCCAGTGTGCTTCTTACTGCCTGTTTAAACTGACAACACATTGCTTCTGCTGCACAGAAGCCCCAACCAGCATTGTCAGTCCCGCCTCCTGAATGACAGAAACACTATGTACTACAGTGACATGCCTTGCCTTCTGTGCTGGGTGAGGCATCCCCCAGCCTGACGAAGCTCTGCCCCGTCCCGCCGCATTTCCGCCCCATCCTGCCGCAGCCCCACCCCCAGATCGGTAACCAAGCTGTGTGGGAAGGAGGAAGGGAGGAGACAGGAAGGAGTCATCACTGATTAGGCATCAAGATCGATGTCCTCACTTTTTTTTCTATTTTTGATTTGGCAGCTTGGACCAATGGCGCTTTGCCATTGGTCCAAGCCATCCACATAGCTCACACCTCTAACAAAGAGTAGAAGCTGTGACAGCTCTAGCCTCACCAAGTTAGGTTACACAAGCTGTGGGGAAGCCCGCTGCTGTGTAACCTAACTACCTGTCAAAAGCTAGATGCAGCGTTGCCTGTAATTAACAGGCAGCGCTCCGTCCATGACAGGTGACACAGCGGGGAGGCTTTCCCTGCTGTGTAACCTGTAACAAGCCGATCTGAATGGAGAAAAAGCTGTCAGCTTCAGACTTGAAGCTGAAACTTTTTTTCTTCATAATACTAGGAGAGACTTTGCCTCACCTGCCTCCCCTGACCGCAGGTCCTTGATATACTATATACATTGCACAGGCCGCAGCTGCATGTAAGCAAGGAAGGGGGGTTGCAGTGGCATCATTGACCTAATATTTGGCTATATAAGGTCAATGACATCACCACAACTCCCTCCTTGCTCACATGTAGCTGTGGGTGGGGAATTACCTGACCACAACTGAATCAGCAGCAGCAAAAGGAGCCCCCTTCTGGGTTCAGAGGAGCTCATATTCAGATTAGGTTTGTCTGAACCTGAGGTCATCCATACTCAAGAGTCCAAAAATCATATATTGGCTTCACAATGACAAAAATGTTTTTTGGGACTCTTGAGATGATTGCCTGGTGCTCTTTTTACTCTTCAGTCATGTAAATTTCCAATTCTGAGCATTCCCTCCCTGCTCTGTAAAGGCCTGCGGGAAATTACCCATCAGACCCAAAAATTTCTCTTATTCGACTAGAGAATGTTTGCGGTTCAGGGCCTAATCCCCACTTCCCCTTAAATTTGGTTGGTGGCTGCAAGGAACTGCTTAGTACTACCCTTTTTTTTCCATCAGACTTCCTATGTGTGAGTGACAGCAAGGAGCCTGCAGTGAATGCTCCACCATCCAACTCAGGCATATTCCACCATCACAAGATTAATAACAAAGGAGATCATGGTGGACTGGTGCAGTACAGCAATGCCTGACTGATAAACTGAATTAAAAGCTTGAATACTGCGGTCCCTGTATGCATCTTAAGCCTTAATTTTCAATTGCGAATGGAGTGTACCTTTAACCAACTGCTCCATTACCAACAGATGAAAAAAAGCTGCCTCGGTGAATGTTCATTTCTTGTTTACATTATAAATCAGCAAAGACTTTATTTTCCGAAAAAAAGGACATATTCACATTTTGCAAACAAATCCGAGAACTGCGTATATGTTCAATTAAGTATGAAGAGAAAGTCTAACTCACTACTTTTGTAAGTAATTTATTGGGTGTTTTGCATCAGAAAGCATTCATTTTTCTCCCTTTCATTACGAAATGGACTGCTGAATGCATCTCCCATGTGTTAAGGGTAAAATAAAAGGCAGGCTTAATGAGCAGTGTGCACTGATATGTGGCGCTTGCCAATTAATCCTTTAAAATTCACTGGTACCAGCATATATATCTACTAATACAACCCAACCTACTTTAATTGGCCTGAAAGCACAGCTGTAGCCTTCTAGGACAGGCCCTATGACAGGACTCTATATGACCAGAAGCTGTCATATCAGCTCCATCTCTACATAATCGGTTAAGGTATGTTTTATTAAGCGCACTCCAGCTTAGCTTGCCTATTATATGGAAATGACTGCCAACCTCAAGCTGCAAGAGATTTCTGGCTTCTGAGTATGTTTGGATGGTCAATCTGTCTCCAATCATTCCTAAAAGCCACATCACTGGCCTGATGGACTGGCCTATCTTGACATGGGTGAAGAGGTATTTTTTTTAGTTTTGCTAGCTACAGTATAGGACAAGGAATATTGTCTATTTTTATATTCTACACAAGAACAGAAATGATGGATTCTATGAATTCAACAGACAGAGTTAATATTTTATCGAGTGCACAGCACTGACACAAACTCAGTCTGAATCTGTCATTTTTTATAGTACTGTATATGGTGAGTTGTAATAAGGATTATTAAGAAAGTACATGAAAAAACTAAAACAAAATAACATTTTATCTATGTTAGGGTTAATTACAGTCCAACTTCGAGGTTTGTTTTTTCTTACGTCTATTAGATATCGTCAAGCTGGTCATGTGACAGGCAGGGTCCTATTCCTCTTTGGATCTGCTCCAGCGTTTGGCGGTCCTCAATGATGCAGAAGGATTTTTTTTTTTACTTACCTTTATTAGATATCTTTAAGCTGGTCATGTGACAACCAGGGTCCTATTCCTCTTTGGATCTGCTCCAAAGGTTGGCGGTCCTCAATGATGCAGAAGGATTTATTTTTTGCCTGGAGTTAGGCTTTAGTTTATATTCTCTCTCTATCTATCTATCTATCTATCTATCTATCTATCTATCTATCTATCTATCTATCTATCTATCTGCAGTATATTACAGGTATTTATATAGTCAACAATTTATGCAGCACTTTAAATAGTTGCACATTCACATCAGTCTGTACCCTCAAGGAGCTTACAATCTAAGGTCCCTATCTCACATGCATACATAGAGGGCCAACTTAGAGAGGAGCCAATTAACCTTCCAGCATGTCTTTGGAGTGTGGGAGGAAACCGGAGTACCTGGAAGAAACCCACGCAAGCACAGGGAGAATTTGCAAACTCCTTGCAGATAGTGACCTGGCCGGGTTTCAAGCCAGGGACCTCCAGTGCTGCAAGGCAGAAGTGCTAACCACTACGATTCCATATCTATCTATCTATCTATCTATCTATCTATCTATCTATCTATCTATCTATCTATCACCAGCAGTTTTTATTACATCTGGGAGACAACAGAAATTGATAATTTATGCAACCATAAGTTGGAATTGCATGTACATTGTATATGTCCAGAGTAAAGCAAACATTGTATGTGCACTGGCTGGTTGTTTAGGATCTTCCAGTGCCTGTTATACTGAGATGCTTTGACAACTGTGCAGTCCTCTGGAAAGGTGTGATAGAAATGACTTATACATACAGTATATGTAAAGCCATTGGGAATCTTGTCAGGCAGGATTTTTTTGTCCCTTCAAGGAGATTTCTCCACTTCCTGTTTCAGAATCAGAGCAGACATTAAGATTAGATATCTGACTGCATAGCTACTCTTAGACAGTTGTCACTAGAAAAGGTTTTCCCATTGGAAGATTTGCCCACCTGTTCCTGTAACAACCCTAACATTTTGTATTTACCATCACCTCCTGCAGGGAGACAATGGTCACCAGGACAAATAGAGAGGGTTGGTCTCGCAGCAATAAAAAGTTGGCAGAAGGTCCGATGCTTCTACATTTTATCCAAAATGAAAGAAAAAAATTGCTTCACATACACTTCAGTGAATAGTTTGCTGGTCCCTAAAATCTTGTCTCTCTTAGCCACAGTGTATAATGTATTGTATGTCTTAAAGTCACACTATACCCAGAAGTTAAATCTTAAAAATGCTTTCAAGAACCTTAACTATTAACAGAAATTTAACTTATTTGTGTATCACTCGACTGTAGATCCTCAAATCATCTCTGAATTGGTGCTGACACTGTCCTTCCTTCTGGAGGGTGCCTACTTTTGTTCCCCATGGTCCCTGTGTGTGTTGTAAAGTAGTCACCACTCCAAGCTCGCTCCCGTGTTGGACTACAATCTCATGTTTAGTTTACTAATTTGTAGTGAGAATGTAGTCCATCACAGGAGTAAGCTTGGAGTGGTGGCTACTTTACAACACACAGGGCCATGGTACACAAATAAGATACATTTTTATTACTACTTATTAGTACTTTATAAGGTACTTGAATGCATTTTTAAGATTTAACATCTGAGTTTAGTGTCACTTTAAATACATGGCCTTAGAGTCTAGTTTGAAAAGTTTTACAAGAAAAAAAACATTAAATATTACATAATGATGTTTCATGATTTATCATTTTACATTTAACGTCCTGTTAATTAATTGGAATATCAGATTTGGTCCATAACATCAGTCATTGCTGTGCCGTTGAGTCAGTGTTGTGCTTTATTATATGCTGTCATTGAAATCATATTCTCGGGTATTTCAGGCGTCTGTGTCATTTTTGGGGGGCTTTAGGAGTTAGTGGACGTGCATGACAACCTGTGTGATATCTAGTTGTATCAGCTCAGAACAATACGAGATGATTCCTGATTGCTGTAGTTTTCTACACTTTGTACTGTATTGTGCTCTTTTCTGTACAATAACATCCATTATGTGAAACACATTTTTTACATTACAAACAACTAATTCAATTAAGCACAGAAATGGGCAACCCAAAGCTGCAAATTAGTAAAGCCGTTTCTGGGTGCTGCCACTGCACTGCAAGGGTTAACTGCTTATTAATACCTAGGGAACAGGAAACAACTGTTTTACTTACCTGTTTCTTGCTACCACCAGCTCTTTCTGGGCTGCGAGACCGTGCCCGCAATCTTTTCTCCCCTTCACTCTGGTGGGCTAAGGACTGCTATTGTCATCAAGTACAATGCAGGTTTTATATAATTGCATTGCACGTGAGGATACCAAAGCTGGAGAAGAGGGGAGAGAGGTGAGTGCTGACTGCTGGGGGAGCGGGGATCAGGTAAGTAAAAGTGCCTTACTCCGGTGTCCAGGCATAAATTAGCAGTTAAGCCTTTTTTTTTTATTTTCCATACTTTCACTTCAATCCATAGTCATGTGATGTACCAGGTCCCTAATCTTCTCTTGTTTGTTTTGCAGAGTGGGGGGTGTCCAAGTCACTGCCTGGTGAAATCGACACTTCAAACTGGCTGTCCATAGTGGGATCCTCACAGGTCCTTAAGACCCCTTGAGGCGGCATAGTGACATCAGGAGAAGGACGGGCCTAGTGAACGAATCCCCGGTCCCCACTAGAAAGGAGGCGCTGGTGGGGGACATGTAACAATGGAGTCAGGTAAGAAAAAAATGGGCTTTCAAGGGCTTCCTAAATGGCAAATTAATACTAGGTTTTTTTTCTTGTTCTGAGATGGACTTGATCTTCTACTGATCTAATTCCATTCGGCTGCATTATGATTGGTTGCTATGGGTTACTATATTCTCAACATAATTATGTTTCTTGCACTGTCTTACTGTAAAGCTGACAATACACCTTAAACCAGTTCTAGGACCTCCTATCCTTTACAGCCAAGGAAGGTGCCATGTTAGCCCGCATTTGCATTGCAGTTGCCATGGTGCCATACATCAGCTATGACACCAGTCATTTCAGGGCTTGAATGTTCAGCTGAGAGCTGAAATAAAAGGAAACTATCACTAGGAGTCAGGGGAAAAAATGTTTGGCTAACGACATTTGTATGTCTTCTGTCAACAAACTCCTACAAACTATTTATTGTGATGCTTTAGTTACAGTTACTGATAATACAAAGCCAAGCCTAGCTCTGACATACATTTTGATGCAGCCGGGAATGGTTAAGGCTCCATTCACAACAGCTGCATGCATTATGTAGGGTTGCCACCCGTCCAGTTTTCAACCGGACAGTCCGGTTTTGGTAGGGTTGGCACACCGTCCGGTTTTCAACCGGACAGTCCGGTTTTGGTGTGTTGTGTACGGGTGCCCCGCCAGTGGGCACCCGGACACATCACACTCCGTGGCCGTGCCGACACTGGCACTTTAAATTTTCTGACAGGTGCGGCTGCTGAGGTCCTTGTCAAGCCCGATCTGAGCAGCCGCACCGCCGGAACTTCCTCTTCCTCCCTTCTTCTTATCCCCCTTAGAAGATGTGGCTGCCTGAGATCACGCTTGACTAGGACTTCAGCAGCCGCATCTGTGATCGCTCCTCCGCTTTTCTAACTCTCGTGCTCTATCACATAGAGAAGAACGAGGAGACTTTCCTCTAAGTGATAGATCACCAGAGATATAAGAGCGGCCGGGCTATGTAGATCCCCATGCAGCTGAAGGGAAGAGGCATGAAGAGGTGGGTTACAGAAATAGCCAAGCGGCAGGGGAGTGAATTCAACACAACACTGGCTCCCTGAAACCCGAGTGTCGCACAGCCCACCCGAGAGTTGCACAGCCGGCACAAATCACCAGGCCACCTGAAGACATCAGGGCGCCAACTCAGAACAGCACAGAGTATGTAGCTTCACATTATTTTGTATTGCTGGATAATGTATTGCTGGGATTTGCAGTTCTCTATAGATGGTCTCATTACTCCCTCCCCTAGCTGCCTCTCCTCACTCTCTCTCTATTCTCCCCAAAAATTTTTTAGTGGCGCTAGAGTGTTCGGGTTTCACTTGAAGAAAAGGTGGCAACCCTAGCATTATGGCACTTATAAATTGTGCCTACTGGTGTGGGATATGTTGTTAAAACACAGTGTTTGATTTTTTTACTTTTCTTTGAACTTTATTTAAAGTTATAAAAAAAAACAATAAATTCAAAGCTATAAACTGCAGCGCTTTGTGACACACTGCGGTGCATTGTGCTGTGTAAAAAGGCAGACATCAGTTTGCTGATCTCTCCTCCAGTGAATTAAGCTGGAAGCGCCCAGAATTTAATCACTTCCAGGTTTTTAGTTGTGGTCGGGGAAGAAGGTGATCAAGCATGATCTGAGCTTGATCAGTTTCATTGGGTTCCATAGTCACCAGTAATATGCTGTTTAAAGTTGGGGGCCTATTGACCTGTGAAGGCTTGTAAAATACTTTATTGTATTAAAAGAGAACTATGGCCAAACCTTTTTTGGCTATAGTTCTCTATAGGGTCATATTTACTAATATCCTCCTGTGACCCAAAACTCAGCATATAGCGGGCTATTTCCCACTATATACTGACAGCGCAGAGCCGTGCTGTAGCCAGGAAAGATCCGGCCAACGTTGTCAGGATGCAGCCCGCTGCCTGATTGACAGCTGGCTCTGCCTCTCTAAAGAATTTATGTTTGATAAACTGATGTGCTAATACTGTGCGGAACTGCCACCGTTTTATTCTGTAGGGTCTCAGAAAATATAACATTTTCGGGGACCTAAAGTATTTGAACATGTGTGCAACAAAAGAAATATTAAGTATAATAAGAGCTATACAGTAAAACACGTTTCTACTAGTTAAATGTCATGCTATAACTAGTACTAATGAGCATAGTTTTTAGACATGTGCACCAGCAAAAAATTTGTTTAGTTTCGTTTCGTTTTGATTCGGATTTTGCTTTATTTCGTTTTTCAGAATTCAGGTCCGAAAGTCAATTTGCTTAGGAATTCGGATTCGGACTAAATTCGTTAGCGGAAATCCATACCAACTTTCGTTTCTAATTCGTTTCGTTTTGTTCGTTCGTGCAGCAAAGTGGCAGTTAAGAGGGGAAAAAAGTTTTTTTGTTCTCAAATGTCACTTTGCTGCAATGAAAGTTCGTCCCAAAAAAATTAATCGGAAATTCGGAAACATTTGCATTCGTTATATCTGTAATTCGGAATTTGGATACATCCGAATCTCCGAATTTCTGAAATTTTGTCTGAATTTCGATTCGGAACGAAACGAATCGCCCATGTCTAATAGTTTTCCTACTTGTTTACTTCCTTTCTTTCTTTCCAGATTCCCTCCATTCCCTCTTTGAGTGCTTTTCACTCACCTCATAGTTCTAGCCGCCCTGTGACAATGAGACTGTCACAGGTCGGCTCAGTAGATCGGGAGGTGAGCGAACACATACCGGGTTCGCTCGCCTCTCGATCCTGTCACGGCTCTCTGCCGTGACAGGGGGAGGGGAGCAATTTAGTACTGGTGACAGGTCATCTATAATTATAAGTTGCTGTAATCAAGAAGTCTTAATATTGATTAGGCTGAATATATCAGCTGAACTACTTATACCAATTATTTTACAGGAATACATACTGTATATACTGTATATATGTGTGTGTGTGTATATATGTGTGTGTGTATATATACACTGAGTGGCCAGTTTATTATGACCACCTGACATTTGTAGGCAAATTAGCTATAATTAGCTCTAATTT
>NW_017306536.1:1415544-1425203 GCF_000935625.1 Nanorana parkeri
GTGTGTATATATATATATATATAGACATACTGTATATATAAAAAGATAGTTCATGTTATTATTAAACAAGCCAACATTTGTCTAATGTTATGTGGCCCTCATTCTATGCTGTAGTGCCACCCATCGCTGTACATTGGTATCTCTACAGTCCTTAGATGTGGTACCTCTTATGCGGAGAAGCTTGGTGGATGCCTCATTGATGGCATGTTCAGCCCATACTAGATAACATTAGTAGTCATTAATCAGCGGAATGTTACATGAATGTACAGAGAATGGTAGAGAATCAATATCAGCCTGTAACGCCTCACTGCTTTCTAAAGGGTGAAGCAGGAACCAGACTCTGATAGAGGTAAATATCTCTGCACAAGAAGTAACTCAAAATCAATACGATTCTTTCCGGGAGTTAGTTGGGAACTCAGTAAAGGGAGCCTCTGTTCTACTGTACTTCATGCAATGTTTTCACCTGTGGTTGCAAGGGTTGAATTTTATGTTTTATGCAGATGTTATATAACATGTCATTTTCAGAAAAGGAAGGAAACACATAGAGAGGGAACTATGTAAGCTGACATATCTGTAAGAAATAAGTCAAGGCAACTGCACTCGCTGTATTTTTCTTGACAAGTTCAGTTGCCTTGACTATTTTTTACAGATATACCATGACCTGGATGAATGAGAACAGACATATGTAAGCTGACATTGCTGACCACCTTATGAAAATGTTTTCGCCAGGTTGTCTCAAGTGTCAATACTTTTTGAGTCACTGACCTGAACCAAGAATGCAACCAATAAAGTCAGAAGTCCTGATCTGAAAACTTGTTCTGAAACATTGACTTAGAATGCCACAGGATCAGAATGATAGCTGGTTTACATGTTTCTTTTAGGGCCTGTTCACACTAGATGCAGTGCGTTACAGCCCGATTCTGGCCAGAACGTACTGCCTCGCATTATGGCCGCCTCACTTTTTTTGTGGGGTAGGAGGCGGCATGGCGGGCCATTGAAGTGAATGGCACCTTAGTTACGCCCTCATGCCGCAATGCGATCAGCCTCATGGGATCTCAAGGCACATTATGCCTGCGGCCCGGCCCGTTGCGATCAAAATGCTGGGATTTGATCCTGCCCCACAAAAAAATTAGTGAGTGCCATAATGTCACTTTGTGAGGTGTGGCAACAAAATCAGTTGGCTGTGCAGTGGAGAGCAGCTAATCATCACTGGTCTCTACCGCCAGAAGAGGCACCACAGATGGTCACTTCACAGCGGAATTAAGTAAATATTTCTGGGCTTTAGACACTGATTAGCTGGATGTGGATTTGGGATTTTTACCCAGAGGTGTGCTTTAACACACATACTATATGAATTCATGTCAGCCCTGCCCATATTTTATTAAGAATCCTATATTCGTACATGAACATAAATAAACCCTATAATGTAAAATTGGACATACATCCTGATTAGAGAGATTTCCCATCCTATGTCACCCTACAATTGGCACTACAAATAATTGGAAACATATTTTCCAAATATAGTTTTTTTCTCTAAAACAAGCAAAAAAAAAGTTTGGGGCTGCATCTGGGCTTCAAAATATACATATTGTTCAAACTTCTTTTTAATTTTGGATGGAGAGAGGAGGGGTTACAACCTCTAACAAGTTTTCATTGTTGTCTGTGTCCCTGTGTCCCTGCTTGGCAGATTCACCCCTCTACTTGTCACTGGACCATTGTCACTGGAACAGAGACATGGGAAAATCAAAGTGTTACAGTCGCCAGAATGAGGGTTGAGGGTTGGGTTAAATCTGTTATCTGTTTTTAACAACTAGCTAATGTAGATAATCTGGATTTTTTTGTCTTGTGTAGCAAGCAAGTGTCACTCTTTCTACATGACAGCCCCCCATTTTGCAAGTAGAAATTGTCTACGGAATGTCCCACCAAACAGGGGGCAGTTTCACTGGCAGGTAGTATGATAGTCACGGGAATGTTGATAACCATTGTCTTGCACTAAAATTCTTCTGTGGCCAAACAATTTCCATTGTCACGCAGTGTCTCTTTATTGTTTGTCTGAAGATTGACAGATCTGTCAGGTCTCTATAACACTCAATTTGTGAGGCTAATAAGCAAATAAACATACTTATGCAGCTCATTTATTTTTACTTGTTATGTGAAAACACTGATTCAACTCCAATGTTAAGCCAGCAGAAAGTCATCATTATTACATTAATGATTGTTAGGCTGGTTTATTTTGTTTCAGAAATGATTGTGCAGTGATCTAATGTCTCCTTTTCTGAACTTTCATACATATTTTAAACAACATCCCTCTCCTGGCACAGCTGGTGTTCTTTACAGTCGTTCTATCTATAAAAACATTATAACTTACTGCATATTCTTATTATTGCTGCCAGACAACTGCAGTACTTCTGCGTAATTGAAAGACCGAACTGTGTCTAACATCTGCAATACAAATGAGTCCCCCTCCAGGGCAAGGATGGAGGCATGCCAACAGATGCAAACATCAACAACTTTATTGATCTTAAATTCACACATTTTACAGTGGTATCTCAAAGGTAACTAGGGATCAGGCAACTTCTGCCTCCAAAATGCTTCTAAGAAGTTTTTATGAAGCATAGCAACTTTTTTTGCCTGCCAATCCAAAGTGTGCTTGGGATGGGAAGATGGGTGTCACTAGACCCAAAGGTAATGCAAGCAACAGCTCACAATGTACACTCCAGTGGAGAAATCAAAACTATGACTTAAGAATAGCTAAGAATAGAAAATAATAAATCCTTACTTACCTTTGTAGCAGCAGGTACTGTGGAACAATTCATTCTTAAATGCCACAAGAGGACCAAGTGAAGTAGTTTGAGTCTGGTATCAGCATTCTGTCTGCTCTCTGGTTCTTGTGTTTATATTACAGATAGCGAATGTGTGTGTGTGTGGGAACATGTTCTCCTAAAAAATAAAGCTAAAACCCTCAATTTTGTACCAATTGACCTGTGGCACAACAGCTTCATAGTATAGTTTGGAAGCTTCTTTTTTCACAGTACCCCACTGTATTGTCTTAAAAATTTTATAACATGTGAAAACAGAGTGCGGAAAAACACTTTAAAACATCAAGCCCACATTCCACAGATGAGGTGTTTTTTCATTCTGAAAGTGTATAATTTTAGAGGCAATAGCAATTGTCACGTACCTGAGGTGAGACTGTAGTAGTGAGGTGGCATCCCTTGCATCTCAGGTCTTGAGGCCTCTGGGGATAGATACAGAGACCTGGCGGACACCGAGTGGCACGAGTGCCGGTGGTGTGGAGCACCATGCAAGCCTAAATCCGAGCAGGGTCAAGTCCAATCTGGGAAAGAAGTACAAAAGGACAAAGCAGAAGAATGGTCAAGTTCTAAGCCGGGGTCAGTTCCAATCAGGCAGCAAAGTACAATAGGGCAAGGCAGAAGAATGGTCAGTATACGAATCCGAAGTCAAGGGCAGGAAGCAGGCAAGAGTAGTCACTAGGGTTCCAGGTCACAACAAGTCCAAACAGATAACACACAGCACAGGAACAAGGAGAGACTGAAGATAATCCAGCAATTTGGCAGTGTCCAGGCTGGGCTTATATTGGGGAAGTGATACTTGAGGTTTAGGTCTCTTCCTGTACACCTCCTTGGCACTTTCCCGCCTTGCTGAATCGTGCCGTCTGCGCATGCACGGGTTGGCGCAAAGACGCGCCATTGGCGAATGCGTTGGCGCGGATTTGATCCAGCTCGTGAGGCTACATGCCGTTGGCGCATGTGCAGATGGCACTCGACTCTTACAGCAATGCATTTACTAGCTACTGAGTATGTGAGCAACTTAGGCTGCCGTGTAATTGTTTCAGAGACAACAGCCACAAATATTGCACAGTTACAACAGCCACAAATATTGCACAGTTTCTGCACAGTATATTAGCTTTATTAGACTGCAATTTAAGAGGGAGAAACGAGGCAGACTTTGTCAAGAAATAAAAATTGGGCCACATTATTTCACATGCAATCGTCAGAACTATTCTACAGTTCAAGATGAAGAGGCAGGTTTTTTCATGAAATAGAAACTATAGTGTATTATTTCAGACAATAGCCACAAATATTGTGAACTATCACTAATTCCCTAATTTTAAATGGTTGTATGTGTGAAGTTTTGGTATTATCTGTGTATTGATTAATAAAGGTTTATATTTTTTTTTTATATAAATTCACTATATAGTTTAAGATCAACAGCAGTGGCCACCCAGTAATGATCAGTCTCTTTCATGGCCTGAATCCTGGGGTATTTGCACTGGCATTTCAACATGAATGAGCCCACTCACTACAAATTGCCTGCGGCAAAGGACTCTTAACAACTTTTTCCCAACCACATATAACTCCCAGGGTTTGGAAGATGTGAAGTACCCCTGAAAGCCCCATTTCCTCATTTTCCTCACCACCAACACCCCATTTCTCATCCTTGTACTTCTCTTCTGTGAGGGAGCAGCATCCTATTTCACCAGATGACACTGTCTCATAGGTATAGCCCACTGCCATCCCTAGGGTCACATAGCTCAGTAGTTAGCAATAAGCTGCATCTGCAGGAACATAAAAACCAACTTCTGCTCCCTGCCTGATGTACCCTACCTCTATGTTCATGGCGCTTTCTTCTTCAACATTGGATAACATGCATTCTGATGCATTCACATAGGAAGATTGAGGATATGGTGCCTTGGTGAATTTAAGAATGTGGTGATTTGCTGTACTGCACAAGTATGGAGTGACATGCTGCAAAGGGCATTGTGGCTAAGCAGGAGTGTCTATTTAGACATTGCTAGGCTTAGTCAGCCTAAGTGACTGATAGTTCAGCTTTATTCAGTTTCTACTAAGTTCTGGTGATCTTTTACTCCTGCTGGCTGCTGTGAAGTGTTCTGGCAATAGCGTGGAAGACTGCAATAATCAGAGTTATGGATATTTATACCACACTGAGCAACCACTAGAAGGTTTATTGCCAGTGGTCCGGGCTGGGAGAGGGAATAAATATTCAGCAGTGACTCTGAGAAGTCAGTCTTCCCCTGGACCCCTGCCTGGTGGAAGGATGCAGCTGTATGCCTCATCCCCGTAGGCCTGCTGTCTGAGGAGGGTGACCATGTGGTTTTAGAGAGGCCTGAGTGTGAGGCCTAATATATTGAGCCAGGGGATCAAAATACCATGGACAGACTTTAGCCTACGTCAGGTACTAGAGAAGCTGAGCTGAAGCTTGGTCCATGACTAAAGTTTTGTGATTTTTCCCTAAGGTGTTAATAGCTGAGCCATCCAGGGTTTGATGGGAGAGGAGTTGAATTCACAGAATGATGGGTTGGCTTAAAGGCTCTCTATCTTTGAAGGCTGGAAGTATTGCTCCACTATTGCTGTAGACCAGGCCCTGAGCTGAAATACTAGCTCACCTGCCTCTGGTGTTCTTCATATGCCCTTGGGGGTTGGGGAGTGCTAAAGTAGCTTTGTCTGTATCATTCTCAAGTTCATGCTGCTAATCCAAAATCTTTTTAAAAATACACTATTTTTCTCTGAAATTTGAGGATCAATTACCGTTTAGCAGTGACATGAAGAATGATCTGCAACAAGGACACAGACAGAAATAAAAATCCAACTACTATTCATTGAACCAAAACTTCCCCCAACACTCTTGGTTATCAATCCTCTCTTTGCCTGATCTTTATTTTCCCATCATTCATTATTGTCCCCACCCAAACCCCAATCCACCTCCACTACCTTTCTGGTGCCTAGACATGTGCGATTCGTTTCGTTACAAATCGGAATTCGTACGAATTTTCCTGAAATTCCGAATTTCGGAGCATCCGAAATCCGAATGGCAGTTTCCGAATTATATCCGAAATACAAAATTCTGTTAACGAATTTCGGATCCGAATTTCTTTGAAACAGGAACTAATATTACCCCTGTATAATGTAAATGAGGTTGAACAACATGACAAGATTTTTTTTTAATCCGAGATACGGATCCGCTGCTGCTGATGCATTACAATACACAGTTACACACACAGGCAGGAAATACGAAATTCCGTTGATGTATTTTCGTTCCATTACGAACATTCGTTATATTGAAGGTAAAAAGCAAAGTACATTTATATTGAAGTTGATGGTAGTTTTTTTTAAAGTCCGAAATACGGAATTCGGAATACGGAATCCGTTAACGGGATTCGTATTTCGGATAAAAAAAACAACTACCACTCTTAATATTAACAAAGGTATTTTGCTTTTTAACTTCATCATAACGAATGTTCATAAAGTTACGAAAATATAACCGCCACTAACGAAAATTCGTATTTCGTACGAATCCGAATCCGAATTGAGTTCAGTTACGAATTACGAAATACGAAATAACGGATATTCCGAAACGAAACGAAACAGAACAAATTTTTTGATGGCGCACAAGTCTACTGGTGCCCTGTTCAGCTATTTAAATGTGCTGCACTCAGGATGGCAGCAGTTAACTGATACACTGATTTTGGCCATAACTAAGGGATTATTCACTCAGCTGTTGAACACAGCTGAGTAAATAACCGAGCCGAAGTGAAGTGAGCCGAACGCCGTTCGGCGTCGGCTGAAAACAACCATACATCAGCTGGCTTCAGCACCCTTCGGTTCAGCCGAAAATGCTCCGTATGTTCGGCTGAGCCGAAGTGAAAAACGCTTTCAATGCAGCCAATCCAACATCTGCATCAGCTGAGCCAAATCCCTGGCAGCTCACTCGCTGCCATTTGCCCCTGTTCTCATAGAGGTAGCGAGCCAAATGAATGTAAAAAAATTACTAATGTAAACAAAAACAATGTTAACCAAAGAAAAAATAAAAATGGCGTGGGGTCACCCTCCCAAACCATACCAGACCCTTTAGGTCTGGTAGGAAAGTTAGGAAGGACCCCAAGTTAAAAAGTAAAAAAAAAAAAAAAAAAGTGCCTGGGGTTCCCACAAAAGTCATACCAGGCCCTTAAGGGAAAAATATGGGGTCCCCCTTAAATTCCCAACCAGACCCTTAATCCGAGCACAGGCCTGGCAGGGCAGATAAGGGGGACGAGCGAGCAGCCCCGTCTCCCTGCAATATATCAGGCCACATGCACTAGGCATTGTGAGGGTGGAAAAGCACCTTGTCCCCGTGCAGATGGGGACAAAGCCGCTTCCCCACATGCCCTGACCTGTTGGTTGTGGGGGGTCTGTGGGCAGGGGGGCTTATTTGCATCGGGGTACCCCTTTAATTAAGGGGGTATCCACATGCTGTCCCCCCTTGTGAATGAATAAGAGGTACATGGATCCCTACTCATTTATTAAAGGGTTAAAAGCAAAAAGTAAATATACAGACCAGGCTTTAAGAAAAAATCCTTTAATTAAAAAAAAAAAAAATGTTTTTGACAAGTACTTTAATAAAAAAATAACACCAAAAATGAGAAAAAAAATGAATCCACCGCCGTAATCCAAAGGTCAGTGATGACATCCAGCATTGTCCACGCCGCTGCCGACTCATCGCAATAAAAAAAACCTGATGCCTGCTGATGCGTCTGCACGTGTCAAACTCCCGCCGCACTTTTGCTGGTTTAACAGATGAATAAAATATAAACAATTAGCATATGTGTTCAGCTCGGCTCAGCTGTTTGGCTGCCTATTGTGAATAGCACGTACATCAGCCCTTCAGTTCGGCTGAACTGAAGGGCTCCAGCAGCCGAAGTGAGCCGAAGGATTAACTGAAGCTACAGCTATATCCTTCAGCCCCTTAATGAATAACTCCCTAAATAACACAGCAAATAGTTAAATCTACTTCACTGTTCTGCTGGTTCCTCTGCATACTTTATAGCTCATCTCTCTGATCCTAAAATGTATCTCCTTATATTTATTTAGATTAATTCCTGGTGATTTGTGCCAGCTTTAAATCCACAATACTACCCAATTATGTTTAACATGACACTAAACTCAGAAGTAAAGTCTTAAAAATGCATTCAAGTATCCCAACTATTGATAAAAATGTATCTTATTTGTTTATCACTCGGCTGTAGATCCTCAAATCATCTCTGAATTGGTGCTGACACTGTCCTTTCTTCTGGAGGGAGGCTACTTTGGTTCCCCATGGTCCCTGTGTGTGTTGTAAAGTAGCCACCGCTCCAAGATCATTTCCATGATGGACTACAATCTCACGGATAGTTTGCTAATTGTATTGAGATTGAAGTCCACCACGGGAGCAATTTTGTGACTACTTTAAAACACATGCAGGGACCATGGGGAACAAAAGTAGCCACCTTTCCAGAAGGAAGGACAGTGTCAGCACCATTTCAGTTATGATTTAAAGATCTACAGCTGAGTGATACATAAATCAGATACATTTTTATTAATAGTTAAGTAACTTGAATGCAATATTAAAGGAGAACTATGAGATGAGTGATTTCCGCTCACCTCATAGTTCTAGCCGACCTGTGACAATGAGATTGTCACAGGTCGACTCAGTAGATCGGGAGGTGAGCGAACACATACCAGGTTCGCTCACCTCTCCATCCTGTCACGGCTCTCTCCCGTGGCAGGGGGAGGGGCTGGATTCCCCTCTCTCCGCTCCGATCTGCCAGCGCTGACTGGCGGAACGGACGGGGGAGGGGGCGGGTACAGATAGGCAGAGCCAGCTGTCACTCACGCAGCTGGGCGCATCCCGCCTTCTGTAGCTCGCGGTATACTGAGCTTAGGGTAACGGGAGGACGCTAGTTTGTGTCCTCCCGTTACCCTAAGGAGAACTATGGGGAAAAACACTGACACCATAGTTCTCCTTTAAGATGTAACTCCTGAGTATAGTGCATTTTTTACTTTGTCACTCTCCTTCATTATGAACAGTTATTTTCAGTGTTTTTCACTTTATCTACCTACATTACACATTGTTGCAATAGAGATCTATAAAATACGCTGTTGCAATATAGTTTTATAGATATACAGCAGTATTCGGAGCAGATATGTAATGCTTTTCATTCTTACATGAACATCCACAATCAATCTAATATAGTTCTCCCTCAGTGCCTCTTTCATGTTTTCTACCTCCAACAAATATTGTTTTAATAGAAATTCCAGCAGCACCCAGTAATAATATCATGTACCCATGATACACGGTAATCTTTTTCAGTTATTCACAAATGTCTTTTATAGAGGATACAGCCTTTACCTCATTAGATGTTTTCCTTTACACTATGTGGATGATCTGTTGCCACTTTTGCACTGTGGAGGTCAAACAGAATCCGTTTGTGGAGTCATCATATGCTGTATGTTCTATTTAATTCTTCTGAAATGTGTTTTTATTTTAATAATAGCCTGGTGTTGTTGGTGTAGATATATAGATCCAAAGTAGGTACAGAGGCACTCACGAGTCTTGCAACAGAGATTAGTCAAAGCATCAGCATTTTCTTGTCAATGTTTTCATGGAGCTCAGCCCCTCTTTATCAGAGTTTTTTTTCTTCATAAGCTCCATCGTAATGGCAACAATAAAATGCTGATACTTTGACTTATCTCCGATGCCAGACCCGTGAGTGCCTCTATACCTACTTTGGATTTGAATGGATATTTTTGTGGATGTGCACTAGGGGCATTTTCCTTACAAATACAGTGCAGTGGCTACCTCTGGGACTATATATACTATAT
>NW_017306536.1:1425223-1432497 GCF_000935625.1 Nanorana parkeri
ATATATATATATATATACAGTGATAACTCGGTTCACGAACTTAATTCGTTCCACAATTCTGGTGGCGAACCGAATTGGTCACGAACCAAATGAAACTGTGATCAGACCGCAATCTCGAGTAGAGGAATATGATGAAAAAGGCTTGTTGCACTCCTTACCGGAAAGTCCCGTAATCAGGGGAGGGTGCTCGGAATGACTGCGGAGGGCGCCGCCAATTGCATACAATATGAGAAATGTCACCAGCACACCGAGTTCCTTCAAGGATAATCAATCGTGGGTTTATTGAAAACTCATGTCAAACACACAAGCGCTTTCGGGGGCAGCACAGGGTCCCTTCATCAGGCATAGCAATGACGACTAGAGGAAGCCACAACCATGTGTCAGAGCAGGGAAGATGGCTGCTGTTGTGTTCGTCACCTGATGCAGAGTTTGCTAACGGAAGCAACATTTTGCCAAACTTCCTGTTTGCGAACCGAATTGTTTGTGAACAGAGGTACCACTGTATATATATGTACATACACACACTAGCGGAACTTGCAGCGGTGACATGTTTAAACGGGTCCTGGTAACCACTGAGGCCCTGACATTGCCTCCTGGGACTACAGCTCCCAGCATGCAGCAGCTCTCATCCTCTCCACTTCTCATCTTCTAGATTAAACTCTCTTTCTGACATCTGCCAATTTCTCCTCCATTTTAGAGTAGCCCACCCCAGTATTTTGCCAAACCCCCTCTCCCCCCAGCACCCAATTCTTTGCCTGTCTGTTCTCCCTGCATGCTGCATGCTTCTTCTCATACATTAGTTCACATCAGTGTTTGAGTCTAGTTATGATAGTTGCATCCTGATGAGTATAGATATTTAGTTATACAAGTTGTTACACCTTATTTTTAAATGAGCAAATTTATGAATTCAAAACTGTTTTTTGTATCCCCGTGATGGGCCCCCAAAACACGTTGGCTGTTCTGTGTTCTTGTTCTATTGTTAAGTGTTTAAACTCTCTGTCGTCTTGTCTCTAGTCTTGTTTGATGCTTTAAATTCTGTATCTTTAGGTCTGGGTTCCCTTGTTTGAGGGACATCCAGTTTTTGTTAGGAGCGGCCTCACCAGAGCCATTGGGCTTTATCACGCTCTGACCAACACCTCACCTCTACTTGTTCATGAAATAAAGATCTGACAGGAGCCTAAGCCTTCCCCTACTCAACTAAAGAAAATAATTTATATTTATGTCTCCATTGTTGTTGGAGATAGTGCTCTTCACTTACTGTCTGGTAAAACGTTGTCAGCAGGACAGGAAGTGAGGAAAAATCTCTCTAGCAGTGCATCAGATAGTAAAAACTTGACACGTACTCTAAGCCTTCCCCACGCTCTCCAAAGAAAATGTGTTGGCTGGTAATACACTTTGAGAATTTATTAATAACTGAATGTCCATAGCCACAATTCTCATTTGAAAGGGGGGGGGGGGGGGATATTGTGGACTGCTATTTTTTATGCCAACCAAAAATTTTACACATAGTAGACAGGGTGAAAAATAAAAACCTTAGGTAGGGTAGGTAATATTATAATTAATGTCCCTGTTTGTCTGGAGTGTAATCTTACCACCTGAATATTCCTCTGAATACTGGTGCAAGAAACAAAGACAGATCCTTTAAAATGAGATTATTATTTTCAAGAGGATTTCATTTTCTAAGGTGTTCTTTTATAGCACTCATCCATATTATTAGAGCAGTGAATGTGACTTTTACCAAACATTTACTGATGGTGAATCAATCATTGTTATTTAAAACACATGAACCAGTAGAATTCGCCTGTAGTGAATGTTTTGTGAATGCCTTCTTTATACCTTTATTTATCTATGATACCCTTAGTGTTTGCAGTGTTTGTAGGTTTTTTCTGGTCAAGTCTTAAGGTGCCCATACACTGTACGATTCTCGTACGAGAATCGCGGGAAATCCCGCGATCGTACGAGAATCGTACAGTGTATGGAAGGCGTGCGACCGTTTCTACTGTACGGTCGCACGTCTTCCATCAAACAAGCAGGCTGGAAAACCCGCCGGGAACCGTACGATTCTCGGCGAGTGAGTGGCCTGCTTGTTCGACAACTGACGAACGGGCTGGTGTGCGCACGCGCACACTGCCCGTTTGCCGTCCTTGCAAGCCCACCCCTCATTGCAGTCATCGCAAGCCCGCACCTCAAGGGGGCGGGCTTGCAATGATCGCAAGTACGATCTGCCTGTCCAAGATGGGCAGATCGTACGTTTTTTTAAAGTACTTTACAACCCTCGCAAGACAAAAGTCTTGCAAGGGTTGTAAAGTGTATGGGCACCTTTAGATGTCATTTTGCTGCAACCCCATTAACTTGAATGGCATCTCCTGAGCCTACTTAGCATAAATGAGATATATACATGCTGTAGAGAGGAGAGTGTATTTTTTAAAAGCAGCAAGGCTGACCCAACTGCCACGGCTGGAATGCTCCTTGTTATCGAATGACTCATACTGAAGGGAAATTGAGTCATGTATGATATGCTACACAAAGGCCTTCAAAATTATGTGTAGGCTACAATGGAAAAAGCAATTATATATGTTCAGGAATATATTAGGCCCACAGTGAAATCATGGACATTGCCATTTCTGTACAGTCTGATTATATATTAATTCTTTAGTTGGCTGTGATGATTGGCAATGACTGTGAATTGCCTCGCTGAAGATAACAATGACATGCAAGGTGGTGTACTCATGTGACTGTAGTGAACTCAGGACAGCAGAGAATTCAGAAATGTTATTTGCTTTATGAACTAGTTTCACAAAGTTAGATGAATGTAGAAACTTGCTGGCGTGTAGAACAACTACAAAGATTCCCAGAGGAAGATCAGAATTGGAGTAAAATGTTTCTATGGCTAAAGATGTATTAACTATCAGCAATAATGGACATTCACTAAAAGTCTCCCTTGCAAGACCAATTTTGGGCCCCCCATTCACCTACAGACCATGTACAAACACTTATTTACGGGTTACCGACTGACAGCTATACAAGTGAGCAGTTTTCAGTTTTATATGATAGTAGGAGAAGGGTCCTAGCATAAGCTTAATCCACATCTAGAATAAATGGGACCCCCAAGTGCCAGATGGCCCTTGTGCAGTTGCACATATGTCACATGGTGAGTCTGCACCTGGCTATCAGCAGCAGAAACTTAGAGTTGGTAGTTTTCCAACTACCAACACCTTACCTGGAAACCAAACACTAACTCTCCCTGAAGTCCTAACACTAACTCCCACACTAACCCCCTCGTAACCCTAATGCTAATCCTCATACAAACTCTCCCTGTAACCCTGACACTCACCCTCCTTGTAACCCCAACTTTAACACTAAACTTCCCTGCAACCCTGAAACTAACCCTCCTTAAATCCCTAACACTAACTCCCACACTAACCCCCTCGTAGCCCTAATGCTAATTCTCACAAAAACTCTCGCTGTAATCCTAACACTATGTAGCACATAACCCCTCTCTGTGACCCTAGCACTAACTCTCCCTGTAACTCCAACTCTAACACTAAACTTTCCTGTGACCCTAACACTAATGCTCCATGTAACCACCAACTCTAACATTAACCTTTTCTGTAACTGTAACAATAAACCCTTCTGCAACCCTATCACTAGTTATGTAACGTCAGCAATAAAACTAACCCTTATATTAACAGTCCCTGTAACCCCAACCCTAACACTAAACTTTCCTGCAACCCTAACACTTATACCCCATGCAACCACCAACTCTAATATTAGCCTGCCCTTTAACCATAACACTAAACATTCCTGCAGCTGTCAGGAACGTAGAACTAATGCCCATAGCATAAGGAGGGCTCGAGTTACTACACGCACTATGGCACGCAGAAACGTGCATAGTGACAGACAAGCAGTAACTGCGCATGTGCAGCGTGCGCATAAGCGCGTGCAACGCGTGCACGCTCTCATTGCACGAATTGGCGCCAATCGGCCTATTTAAACCCCAAGCAGCAACTGATTGCTGGAAGATCTCAGCTGTAACTGTACCTGTGTCCTGTATCTGAATCCTGTGACTGACCCGGCTTGCTCTTGTTTCCTGCGTCTGCTCCCTGCCTTCCGGCTTGTCTGACTATTCTCCTGCCTCCTGATTCGCCTCTGATCTGTCTGTTTGATTCTGACCCGGCTTCTACTGACCACGTCTACCATCCGGATTCTCCTGGCCTGCCAGCCACTGACCCAGTCCACCTGAATCCTGCATCTGGCTTCCTGCATCCTGCATCTGGCATCCTGCATCCAGCTTCCTGCATCCGGCTTCCTGCATCTGGCTTCCTGCATCCTGCATCTGGCATCCTGCATCCGGCTTCCTGCATCCGGCTTCCCTATCCTTACCAGCAGGTGATAAGCATCCACAGGCACTGGTGTCTCTCTCTCTGTCTGTGCGCTACCTGTGCCATCTCCAGGGGTGCTCTGACGAGAGTTACAAAGGGAGCCTCCCTCATCATTCAGACCATACGTACGTGACAGCAGCCCTAAATCTAATTCTCCATTTAACATCTACAATAAAAGCAAACCTCCCTGAAATCAGCCATACATCGTGTGGCTTCGGGTCGGCCGAACATGCTCAGCATGTTCGGCCGGCCTGACGTGCAGAAGGAAACATTTGGGAAAAAAATAGAAAACGATTGTGCGGAGCTAGCAGTGACAGCTAGCTCCGCCCAACTGTTTTCTATTCGCCGGGTGGTTCTGCTGCCGTCAAAAAAAGAATCCCCATAGAAAAGCATAGCTAGATTCCTATTGGCTATTTCACTTTGCAATAGCCAATAGCAAACTAGCTATTGCACCCACCCTCTGCTGCTGTTAATCACCAGATGGGAACCTGATGGAGAACTGCAGGTCTCCCTCTGCTGATTGACAGCAGCAGTGGCGGGTGCAATAGCTAGTTTGCTATTGGCTATTGCAAATTGAAATAGCCAATCTAGCTATGCTTTCCTATGGGGATTACTCTACTCGATCGAGCAGAGTGAACCTTTCTGTGAGAAAGTGTTTCTATCCCAGGCGGCCGGGAACCTATTAGACTCCCAGAGCGCCCGGGAAGGAATGACAGATGCGTACCTGGTTACCAGGTAACCAGAAACAACATCTGTCATTACACACTGAAAACATGGAGAGGCCGCTCTCAGTGTGTAATGGCAGCGTCCCTGGTTAATGAATAGACCACTAATACTCCATACTCCACCTTATCAATAACCTTCTATGTAATCCTAACACTAAGGGGGTTATTCACTAAGCTGCCAAAGAAAACCGAGTGAATAACAGATCCGAAGTGAAGGGAGCTGAACTCCCTTCACTTCAGTCCAGCCAAACAGCCTCAACACGTTCGGCTGAACTGAAGTGAAGAACACGTTCGCCTCAGCTGATTGCGGGGGACCGAGGAAAAGCACACTCCCAATGCCAAGGGCATGTGGCCTAGTATGGTGCAGGGAGAGTGGGGGCGCTTGCTCATGTCCCCTTTCCTGCCCTGCCAGGCCAGTGCCCGGATTAAGGGTCTGGTTTGGAATTTTAGTGGGTACATCATGTTTTTTTTTCCAATTTTTTTTGGGCAGTGGGATTCCCCATTAAAATTCCTACAAGACCTACAGGGCCTGGTATGACGTTTGGGAGAACCCCGCGCATTTAAAAGAAAAAAAAGTGTATTCTTCAGCTCAGCTGAGCACTTCAGTTGACTTTGGCTGCTGTATGGGCTGCTGGGAATAGCCCGTGCAGCAGCCCTTAGGTTTGGCTAATCATTTGGCTCACTTTGGCCACCGGGAACATTAAGGACAGCGGAACCTACCGCTATATCCTTCGGCTCTTTAGTGAATAACCCCCTTAATCTTCCAGCATCCCTCACAAAAATCCTCTATGTAAAATCAACAATAAAACTAACCCTCCTTGTCTATGACAGGTTGTTTATTGTATACAGGGCCGTCTTTAATACTGATTGGACCCTGGGCAAATATTTTCTTGGGCCCCCCACTCCTACCCCCCCCCTAACCAACTCCCGCCATGCAATTTCACCCATGCATACGCCTATATGACAGGGGCGGAGCAACACTACGCAATACCGATCGCACAGTAAAGAGAAGAGTGGCGCGGGTGTATCTTTAGCGGGCTCAAGGGTAGGGCCGGCACAAGGATTATTGTGTACACAGGTGAAGGTGCATTTTTCACCCCCAGTGCCCTCAGACGATTGTCTATGCAGCCTTACGCTAGCATTAGCATATAGTGTCCCCATCATATGTACATGGAAAGCATGTACAGACAAGCAGCATGTAGTAATACCCATCACATACAGACATGCAGCATGATGTGACCCCCATCACATACAGACAAGCAGCATGTAGTGACCCCCATCACATACAGACAAGCAGCATGTAGTGATCCCCATGACATACAGACATGCAGCATGTAGTGACCCCCATCACATACAGACATGCAGCATGAAGTGACTCCATCACATACAGACAAGCAGCATAGTGACCCCCATCACATACAGACACGCAACATAGTGACCCCTCTTTCTGGATGTTCAATGTTCCCTAATACACACATGCAGCATGCAGCAGCCAGTACAGACACGCAGGGCCTCCCCATCAGACACCCACCGTTCATGCTGCCCTGATTCAGGCTGTAGTTCCCTCACCCGGCAGGCTCCCTCTTCTCCATCCAGGTGCAAAGGCCAGTGAACATCGGTGTCCAGGTCATAGCAGAGCCACCCCTCCAGCACACACATACAAACACATAGCATGGAGGGAATCCACCCAGCTCTTCTCTCCATGTGACCCGCTCTGTGATCATTCAGCGCTCTGCTCTCAGTGTCTCAGTGCTGATATGCAGGGCCAGTGGTAGGAGTTTTGCAGCGCAGGACCTGCTTAAGGGGCTGCTGCTTTGAGCCCCACAACAATGAGTGGGCCCTGGGCAGCTGCCCCTTTTGCCCTGCGTTAAAGACGGCCCTGGTTGTATAACATAAAGCCCTGTTTTTTTAGCATGATCATGCAAGGAATTCAAAATGACACATCTCAGCTTAAAAACTATTCCCGGTTCAATGGCTGAGCTAATAGTTTAAATATGCTGACAGTAATTAAAATAATACTGACTGCACATGCACATTGACCTTATCTACAAAGCTGCCTTCAGAAAACGCCAGTTAGTTCTTAGCTGAAGCTGAAGTTGAAGCTGATACGTGTTTACTGTTTCACTAGCTTACTGCAGAGGTTGCAAAAGGATTTTTATGTTAGAAG
>NW_017306536.1:1432637-1436169 GCF_000935625.1 Nanorana parkeri
TATATATATATATACATTCTTTCAAATCCATTTAACCCAAACATTAACTCTCCCTGTAAACCTAACTCTAACATTAACATACCTGCAGCTGCAACACTAATACACCATATAGCCTCCAACCCTAACACTAAACCTTCCATCAAACCTAACATTAATCCTTAATGCCTTAATGTAACTATAAAACTATCCTTCCGTATGAGTATAACATGAACCTTCTCTAATGTAAATTTAACCTCATAACCTTAAAGCTACCATCAACTAAGTATAGTGAAGGCTTATTTAAATATTTCAATCCATGTCCAATGGAAGCTGGTTGGTTGCTCTAGATGTACATTTTAGTGTACATTTTCTAGTGCTGATTTTTCTTTGTCCTCCAGCCACAATCCCGAAATCTTCAGTTTGCAGTCTAAATCCATGACTGCATTTATAGAATAGACACAATCTATACAAATAAATGTTATATGAAAAATAAGAAAGAAATGATTTGTGAAAGGAGACACATTACATGTTGCTCCTCTACATTGAATGCTCTAAAAGGCAGGTTACTGTTGTACTTATTTAAAAAAATAGCTTTTCTTCAATCTTGTCTTTCTGATCCATGATTTCTTTTTATAGCAGAACACAGGAAACATGATGATTGAAGGCTTTTAAAGACTAACTCCAGCCAAAACTTTCCTTTGTTTAGTTTCGGATAGAGTGGGAAATTTTCAGAACGTCTATCAATTTTTTTTTTTACTGCTGTCTCTGATGGGAGATTTCGTGTCAAATAAATGTTACATTGAACATCCTATGGAATATTATCAGGGGAAAATACTGGACTTTTAACAAACAGAAAAAGAGTTCTTTTATTGTGAAGGTGCTCAGTTGTGAAACCATATTCCATTTGTCTGGATGAAGATTTACAGGGACACACAAAGTGAGGAACGATTAGACTCCCTGTTGTCTTTTTAGTGCTGATTGAGAAAGGAAGCTAATCCTGGTGGAAACCAAAATCCATTAAAATGGTTTGAAAGGTCCTTATGTAGAGTAAAAATTAGGAATGCACCAATACCATTTTTTTGGTATCGAGTACGAGTGCTGATATTTTTATCCGGTACTTGGCGATACCAAGTACCGATACAGAAGTCCCATTAAGGAAACCCAGCTTCCCGATTAGCCATCTCCATGCTCCCTCATCACTGGGTAATGAGGAAGCATAGAGCCGGCTTTCTGCCCAATCAGGAAACGGGGGGGAGGCGGGTAATGACTCGCCACCTGGCTTCCTGATTGGTGATGAGGGAGCATGGAGATGGCTTTCTGGTTATTCAGGAAGCCGGGTGGTGTGTAGTGACTTTCCGCCCGGTTTCCTGATACCGGAAGTTTCGAGATAGGCTTCAGGGGCATTTGGGCGAGTATGAGTGCTCGCCCAAATACTCCGTATCAGCAGCGATACAAGTATCGGTATCAGTGCATCCCTAGTAAAAAGTGAATATGGTGCAGCAAATTTGAGTGATCTATTCCAATTCGCAGGAGCAAAGCTTTATAAAGAAAAAAAATTAGACAAAAGGTTCTTATTACGTTTATTGAGCTTAACCAACACATTTCAGGATTTTAGAATATCCCCATTATTAGAACTATAAACAAGTAAATAAAAGGCAATATCAGAACCACAATACAAAGTGACAAAGAATAAAAAAAACAGAAGACTTGAAATATAGAGGTAGCTAAAATTGTATATACCTACATATATATATACTGTATATATTTGAAAAAGGGGGGCAGGCTCAACTGGTATTGGCAATGGTAAACCATGCATGAGAACACCCAGGAACACTCCAAGCAGGTTTGTCCTGCATTTTTATTCAAGAAGACGGCAAAGTCAGTTTCAGTGCAGGAGGGCAACAAATCCATAGCATAAAAGAGAAAATATCTGTGTGTACAAGCTACTAGACATGTGCGATTCGTTTCGTTACGAATCGAAATTCGTACGAATTTTCCTGAAATTCGTAAATTCGGAAGCATCCGTAATCCGAATTGCAGTTTCCGAACTATATCCGAAATACGAAATTCCGTTAACGAATTTCGGATCCGAATTTCTTTGAAACAGGAACTAATATTACCCCTGTACATGAGGTTTAACAACATGGCAAGATTTTTTTTTAAATCCGAAATACGGATCGCATTACAATACACAGGCAGGAAATACGAAATTCCATTGACGTATTTTCGTTCCGTTACGAACATTCGTTATATTGAAGTTAAAAAGCAAAGTACATTTATATTGGAGTTGATGGTAGTTTTTTTTTTCATCCGAAATACGAAATTCGGATACGGAATCCGTTAACGGAATTTGTATTTCGGATTTAAAAAAAACTACCACATCGACTCCAATATTAACAAAGGTATTTTTGCTTTTTAACTTCATCATAACGAATGTTCGTACAGTTACGAAAATGTGCCAAAACTAACGAAAATTCGTATTTCGTACGAATCCGAATTGAGTTTCGGACACGAATTACGAAATAACGGATATTCCGAAACGTAACAAATTTTTTGACGGCGCACAAGTCTACAAGCTACTAACTAAACACCGATCAGTTTCTGACTAACAGGGTGTCCCTAACGGGTTTCTATAACAAACAGGCAGCACATGTATCTTTTTAGTGTTCTGTCAGCTCTCAGTCTTTTAACCAAGCAGCAGGCTCCCACAGCAGACTCACATGCCAGTGGTAAGACTTGAGTTACAAGTACCTATCAAACTGGTGCAACACTGACGCATGTATATATTTTCTTGTATCTTTTTAAAGTTGGTAAAATTAAGGAGAATTAAGGGGTACAAACAGCAAACAATTTCTAGAGCTGTAGGTAAGAGTTGGAACCTCTACCAGGTTTGTATTACTGTCCTTGAGGGCAGTTTCTTGTCACTTGCTGTCCTCATGATTGGTGTAAAAAAAACAACGATAAGTTTTGTATAGAGTTGGGCTTTTGCATTCTTGTTTTAATGTGGTTATTTCCATAGTACAAACAAACTATTTACACTTGACATTTATTTTCCCTTTGACTCTTTATGGCAGTATTATATTAGGGTTTGATATACCCCCTCCTTTCTGGGAGAGGATAGAGTCTTCGGAATCTCCCTCCAACTGAAGGATGGATCATAAGTCATTGCTGTAGTCAACAGCCTTTATACCAGCATTCTTTTCTCCAGTTTTAATAGTTTTTTAGTAGTACTTAGCCCATAATACTGGAACTATGTGCTAATGCTTGGCCATGTGGCTGAACAACAGCACATGTTTATGTGTGATGCTAGTAGACATCTTCTATCCAAGAGACAGCCATAGATCTGATCAATGTGCTGTCACTTTTACTGGTGGTGTCTTCCCTGCATCAGCATATTAAAATTCTTTCTTTTTCATGATCTAGTAAATGCAGATTTGGTTGTTTTTTTATATTCTTGATCTTATCAACAAAACAAATAGAAAATGTTATTTTTTGCTAAAGGACTTCTACTACACAAATATATTTTTAAAATTACTGTCACTATTGGCATGTT
>NW_017306536.1:1436183-1437220 GCF_000935625.1 Nanorana parkeri
TTCAAACAGCTCTAATCAGGCAAAGCTAGAACTCTTTCTGGTAGTGTTGAAGCATGCCTTGCTCCCTCCCACCCTTGCTATACGTTCCTACCAACTGCAGTGATATTTGCCTAAACTATGGGGTCTATTTGTCCCTCTGCGAATATTTATGAACATTTGCTCTGTGAAAATATCTGCCAAAACTATGAATTTTTTGTGGAATACATTTTTTGAATGTTTTCATGTAATTTCACATTATGGCCACTAGATGGAGCAAAAGTAGTATAGAAAATGGTATTTGTTTTCTCCTCAGCCCCATTTAGACCATAATGTGACATTACATGAAAATGAGAAAGCTCTTCATGAGATGATGATCAAAAAGCTGAATATGTGAAAGAATATTCAAACATCATATTTAAATCTTGCATTAGTCAAGGAATTCTGAAGTGAAAAGATACATAAACCTTATAGCACCACTAGTGTTTTTTTGAGTGTGCTAGTTAAAGAAGGTTTTTCTTACACTAATGTGCAGTATGTGAGTACAGTTAAGCAGTGTGAAACAAAAAGTCCATGACTGCACCATGGTCTCTATTACCTACTCTAGAACATCAAAGACCTCTCACATAGTCCTACTTTTCCAACCTTCTGGGGTTAAATTGTGTATGTGGGAATCCTTGGTTTTCTTCAGGGTATTCAGCCTTCTACCTCTTGAATAAGTCTCAAACTGCCCCCTGGATAATATCTGGAAAAGTCAAGACATCCAAATGATCATGTGTCAAAAAGGGATAATTGGCACTACTATGGCTTTATCCTCTGAATTTTGGAAATTACGGAAAATCTGTGTGAGTTCAACCTTCCATTTGATGGACGTTGATGATTGGGTGTTGAAAGGGACTAAACATAGTTGTTTTTGTGTTTGCTTTTGTTGCTTTTAAATCTTTTTGTGCATTTCCTGACCTCTTGATGATTTCCTGAAAAAACCTATTTCTTAAAGAGTAAATATTTATTTTATTATATTTTATTTTTACATTTCATGTTTATAATTGCTGTTTGCATAT
>NW_017306536.1:1437280-1457261 GCF_000935625.1 Nanorana parkeri
AGGTAATATACAGGGGTACAGGTAATATACAGGGGTACAGGTACTCCTAGAATGAGATCCTAATAGGTTGGACTTGATGGACTAATGTCTTTATTCAACCTCAAATACTATGTAACTATGTAACTTTATTGGAAGCTTGAAGACTTTGCAGCAGAACAGAGGTTTTATTGAATGTACGTAAGCCAAGATAAAATAACAACTAACAGGCTCCAACAATAAGAAAGTAATGCAAAATCAAGTGGAACTCCATTTTAAAAATGTTTCTTTTATTTTTGACAGAGTGCGGAAGGATTGGAACCTCCATCAGGAACCTATAGGATTTTCATAATAATCATAATAATAATATTAATAACAACAAACGCATTGGTATTGTCTTATTATTAAAGGACAGATTTGATAATGATCATAAATTCATTGATATTTAGTGTGAATTAGATAGTAATACATTAATTAAATTATAGATAAAATTAGTGATAAGTGAACTCATGTTTTTTGTATAGGATTTAGTGTGCATGATAGTTTGTATTTGTTAGTCCACTAAGCCCATGCATAAATATATACCACGCAAAATATTTATTTGTGGAAAAAGTAAATGTGCAATGTAAAATATTCTTTGCTTTTTAGAGCATCTTGTTGTTTAGATGTCTCTTAGTATATTTTATTTTATATATCAGACTCGTTAGTATTCACATTTGCAGTTTTAGTGCAGTTTTTACTGTTCAGTGGAGAACCTTGTTATAATATTGCCATTGTATTCTTATTGTTATTTCCATTGTAAACTTCCCCATCAGCTTGTAAATGAAATAAACTCTCTTAAAGTCAGACCTCCAGAGTCCAAACAAAATCCCTTAGAATACAGCTTTCTTACATTGTAATCATTTTTTATTTCCTTACAAACATTAACGTTACTATATGTAAAACATCTGTTCATTATTCTTCTCCTCCATAAGCTCCACTGAACCGATGGGCTTTCTCCATGGCTGCTATTTTTATATCTTCATTCATTCATTTACTACTATCGTGTTCACACTAATTAGCAATTATTTTATTATTATTATCAATTTTATACTTTCAAATAATACAACACGAATGCACTTATCATTTGTTTTTATTATTTATACATTTTAATTCATCTTTAACTATTACTATCACTTCAATTTTTTTTATGATGATTGTACCTCTATATTCGTATTGCTTACTCAGTGTGCTGTGCACCAACTGTAAGTCCTGATTAAGTTGCCACCATGAGCCTTGAAACAAGTCGGAGGTGTATGTTATCTGCTTTTACAACCCGTAAATACCTATCCTTATTGAAGACTACACTTTCAAAGTACTTTATTTCCACACACTTTCCTCTGCTGACTACACTTCTGGTTCCTTTTTTTGGGCCCGATCCTCCATACTACTACATACATTTTAAAATCTACAACTCCACTTTAAAGGATTTCTCTTGTGGCATTTTGTCCTTTTTTCTGTTTTTGCTATCTACTGTTTTCTGAAGCATTTCTACATTACCCAAGTTTTTTTTTTTAATTTTTAGTGAGAGCTAGGGCCTATGTCAATGGGCTTTGGGCTTATGATGATGGCATACGTTTGATGTCAGTTTAAGGCACATCTGAGCTCATTCAGAATTAATTGACATTCATTGGACTTGCAGTAGACCTCCTTTTGGCCTGAATATTACCTGCTTCAAGAGGGTTTTACAGTGCCCTAGATGTGTCTTGGAATGCAAAACTCACCTGAAGGAAATAAAAGCCCATCGACACAGGCCCTAAATCTTCCCAGAAGGGAACCTATCAGGAGGGCCAGTTAGCTAGTGTGCACAGAGTTCAGTGCGGTATTGGCACCAAAAGGTCTATTTAAGGGTCAGAAATTGCTAAGTGGTATTCAGCTGTTTCTAGTAGTATTCCTGTTACTAAAACAGATTGTCTTATGACCTACCTTTGGCCTCTACTTTCTTATATTAACCCTGACTTGTACTTTCATCATCACTTGTCTACCAATTTTGTACTAGGCCTGCATGCTTGTTTCTGACCTTGGTCTGAACACCTGACTATGGTCCTGCATGTCGGTTTAGCACCTCTCCTTGTTACTGACCTTGACTTGTATCCTGACATTGCATCTGTCTACGGTCCTAGCAACTGTACCTCCCTATACCTGACCTCAGCAACAATCTGACAGGGGTTTTAATCCTTTCCCACTTTATCCAAAACTGAAAAAAAAAAAACATTTTGGCTGGACATACACTTTGAGGCCCATCAAGAAACCACAGAGTACACATTCTCTGTGTATTTCAATAGATCTTGATTGGCTGCCACTTATGGTTCTTACTCTCTCTGCCTGGTCTAGGAGATATAATCAACTGATATAATCTGGAATTCATGCAGTTAATATTTATTTTTATGAGTACATAACTGCATTAAATGGTGTATTTTTACGTCTGCCTGGAGTTTAGTTTTCTGTACTATGTATTTTGTTACAGGCTCAGGGCTATGTTTATCATATAGCCAAAACAGGATTTGCTTATGGCAGCACATTTTCTGTAATGAAACACATTCATTATAATTAGTGTTGCTTGAATATGTCTCTGTTCAATTCACGAGCAGGTCAGTTCAACAGCCGCACATCATCAAAACCCCAAACCCGATTCTTAACACCATTAAAGATTATGGTGACTGAATTTGGGTGGACTGTACACGCGCGCACTCCTGCTGGTAAATGACAGATTCCCGGATGCAGTAATTTAAATTCTCAGCGGTAAATTTATATTACCACAGCTGGGAATTTGTCATTTAGTGTGGGGGAAAGAGACATGTACATATCAGTGAGCAATGGGTCATGGTGATTGACGTGGATTACATTGCTGGATGACGTGATCAATTTGGATGACATCACTGGATGCTGTGATTGACGCTGGATTTAATTCTGGGGATATTAATAAACTTTATTTTTAAAGCTGGTAACTTCATGTTTGTGTTTTATTTTAATAAAATACTTTTTTGCAGTGCTGCTGTTTTTTTCTACATTTAACTAATTGTGGGAATGGGTAAGGGGAACTAATGTATCCCTGTACGCATTCCCCTGGGGGGTGAGTGGCTGTCTGAGGGTTCCTTTTTTCTAAAGGGGGCTTATAACATTAAATTACCTTTTATGGTTCCAGAGATCCCCTGGAATTACCAGAGTTAGAAAAATTAAAATAACAGTACATATTTATTTAAAAAAAGGGAAAGGTATGGTGTGGGGTTCACCTCAATATGGCAACCAGACCCAAACGCAGGCACGCAGACTGGGTGGCCAAGAAATGGAGGGCAGCAGGTCTGCAGACCCCTTTTTCTGTACCATACTAGGCCACATGATTTCCAATACTGGGGGTGGGTTGGATGAAAAAGTAATTTAATAAAATAATTTTTTTTTTTTTAATCAGATAGTTTTTTTATTGGCTTTTTCATTTTTTTAAACAACCAACATGGACACCTGCAGTACATTGTACATGACCAGCATAGACAAGGGTTTAGGGCTTTTAGCAGCTTTGGTAGGGTTACTCAATCAGACATTCTAATATTTTTTCAAAAAGTAGGCAGAGTATTCTGTGGTGTGCATGGCTTTCTGTACCACCAATTGAGCCTTATTCTACTTGCTAATACTTCCATCAGGGTGTGTGGCTATCCATCTGCCAATATTAATTACTCTATGTCCAGCACAGTCTGGTCTGCCCATTCCAGCCTGTGTTCCTCAAACCGTGTCCCTTAGCCAGTGTAAGGGGCTTTGACATAATATGAGGAATAGCTAAGCTCCTGCAATAAATGATTAAGAATATTAAAAAATCACCATGGAGGCCAATTACCTTTATAAATGCACTCCGCCCGTGGCCTTGTACATTTATATGGACACTGACATGCCATCATCCTTAGAATTTATTAGTCTGTTAGCTGCCTGACCTCACATGCTGTTTCCCATTTTCTGAGTGTGCAGGGTTGGAGGCCAGGCAGATGAAAAGGCAGAATATGTCAGACCTCTGGAGACCTCTGACCCCCTAAAGCTGCAGATGAAGTGTCAGGCTCAAACTACAGAGCAACGCTAAATAAGGGGGGAATATAATTATTTTTTTCAATAAGCCTGCACAAATATATTGTTCAAAGACTCAACAAATTCCAGCATAAGTTCAATTATGACTTATAACTGGTTCTCTTTGAGCTTTAGTATTTGGTTTACATAACAGTCCTTACTCCAGTTGCAGTTTTCATTGTGTATTAGCCTGTGTTCTAGTTTTAATGAATTATAGAGATTAAAAGAAAGCTATGGGGTAACCTTTTTATCCCATAGTTCTCTTAGTGGTCATGGGAGGATACTAGTATATGGTGACCCACAGCTCAGTATATAGTGAGCTACAGCTTGCTATATACTGAGAGTGTCACAGCCAGGATCCACCCAGCTGCATGAGTGACAGCTGGCTCTGCCTATCTAGAGGCAGAGCCAGCTGTGCCTGCCCCCTCCAACGTCCGTTCCTCCAGTCAGAGCTGGAGGATCAAAGCAAGGGTGGGATCCCTGTGGGGAGTGGGGACTGACGGGGAGATGATCGGAAAGTGAGCAAGCGACGGTATGCATTTGCTCACTTCCCGATCTATAGAGCCAACGTGTGACCGTTTCATTGTCACACGTCGACTCGAACTATGAGGTTGAGTGAAAATCACTCACCTCGTAGTTCTCCTTTAATTTACCCTCTCCAAAAAGTTATTAAAGCCCAACTCCAGATCCCACCAGTCGCCCCTTGCACCCCTTCTGCAAGAAACATTAAAAAGTTTAAAGCATACCTTAATTCCAGTTGTGTTCTTCCATTCCACTCCATCCTATCTCTTGGAACGGGTGTTGTAAAACACATTTCACACCGCATTAAGGCATCACACAACAATGTGAGTACCGCGGTGTGTTGCATAGCCATTCATTTTTACATCCCAGTGCACTAGCACAACGCAACCCAACACCCTGGCTTTGTAGCTCCGTGCAGTGGAAAAAAATGGTGCAGGTCTGTTTTTAACTGAAATGTGGTGCGTTGATAGGCAATTGAATTGAATGGGCTGCCTTAATGCGAGGCACATTAATGAGGGGCACAATGTCTGTTAACAAGGATTCGTTAATGCAAGGCAAAGCAAAGATATGAGTAGATTCTTAGAGAAATAGAATTGAACCTTGAAGTTCAATAACTTTTATAAGCACACTAGCCTTATGGACGTGTGCGTTTATATGGCCAATAAACCCTTCGGGGAATCCTGATACCATTATAATTTATAGCAGGGGATACTTTATCCTATATAACGTGCTATATAACGTGGAGTTTTAATACTGCGTCCAATTCAAACTAGAGCTCTCCTCTTACCTTATAGTAGATTTGGCTGTCCCTGTGGGGTCCAACATATATACAGTAAGTGGGCTTTGGCCTGGCAACGGCATGTGCTTGTCCGCAGTAACAAGCTGCTATATTAAGAATGCAGCGCTAGCAACTCACGATTAGATGACAAGCGTTTCCACTTGCAGGATAATAATGGCTATACCCATTCTTCAGGCACACACAAACGAACAGCCACTTGTCAATTCCGCTCTACATTCCACAAGCCTTCATAAAACCTCCTTGAAAATAAAAGTTGTCTCATATCACAGGAATTATGTATAGGACATCACTTAATGTCATTATAATGACACCATTAACTAGTATCAAACATGTTTCCCAAGCCTCCAAAGGACTGCAATAGGCCTTTAAAATCTTGAACAGCTCCATGTTTTATGGGTTTTCAAAAAACACAGCATGAATTAACTCTCCGCTTGCCAGATTGGCATGGCATGAAATCATGTTTCATCGTGTTTTCTTTTTCTCTTGCATTGGTTTTAGATTTGTGTGTAGACTTTTCGGATCACTAGGACTTTACAAACCTACCATAGGGCTTCCTCTAGAGTACTCAAGTCAAACAGATACCTCCCCCCACAGATGCACTGCCTGGCCCCCCAAAAAAAGTCACCACTAGGATTTAGCTAAGGAAATAGGTCAGAGCCGCCCATTGGATACGTGTTATGATCTGGGGTTGTTTCAGTCGGTCAGGTCTAGGCTCAGCAATGTTATGTACCCAAACAATGAGCTCAGCTGCCTACCTGAATGTAGACTTTTCGGATCACTAGGACTTTACATAACTACCATAGGGCTTCCTCTAGAGTACTCAAGTCAAACAGATACCTCCCCCCACAGATGCACTGCCTGGCCCCCCAAAAAAAGTCACCACTAGGATTTAGCTAAGGAAATAGGTCAGAGCCGCCCATTGGATACGTGTTATGATCTGGGGTTGTTTCAGTCGGTCAGGTCTGGGTTCAGCAATGTTATGTACCCAAACAATGAGCTCAGTTGCCTACCTGAATATACTGAATGACCAGTTTTTTCCATCAATGGATTTTTTTCTTCTCTGATGGCACGGGCATATTCCAAGATGAAATGTCAGGATTCATCGGGCTCAGATTGTGAAAGAGTGGTTCAGGGAGCATGACACATCATTTTCATAAATGGATTGGCCACCACAGAGTCCAGACCTTAACTCCATTGAGAATCTTTGGGATGTGCTGGAGAAGACTTTACGCAGTGCTCCGACTCTCCCATCATCACTACAAGACCTTGGTGAAAAAAATAATTCAACTCTGGATGGAAATAAATGTTCTGACATTGCATAAGCTTATCAAAACGATACCATGGTGAATGTGTGCCATAATCAAAGCTAAAGGCGGTCCAATAAAATATTAGAGTGTGTGACCTTTTTTTGGGCCAGGCAGTTTATATGTTGACTGCTTTACCCTTTTAAACTGCTTTACCAACCAAAAGATTCATATTATACTTACAATACCAGTTTTGTTATCCGGGAATCCCTGCCAGACAGCATAAGAAGGTGACCTTACTTTTTTTACTACACTTATGCAATACAGCATGGTTACTGACCCTGCCAACTTGCTGATTAAAAAATAAAGGAACATCAGCATGCTGATCAGGACATCACTTTGCTGCCTCCTGCTATCAGAAAGCACCCCTTGTAGCACTTCACAATGCAGTCAATTCTGATTGGTTCACAATGCTGAATGCTGAATCCAAATGTGTAAAAGATAACAGGAAACTAATGTAAAGACAGATTTACAGGTTCTTTTACAAGTTACATTTAAAAACATCTATTTCTTATACTTAATACATAACTAGATTAAATTATGGTTTATCAGTGCCATCATACAAATAAGATCCACTGGGCAGGTAAGCTGTGTCTCTGAATTTAAATACAGAATATACATATCCTAGACTGTTGTTTTAAAATTCCTCCATTGTAATAGAGTTGTATGATAATGTGAAATGTACTTCACTGGTACAAATTACATTTTCACTGGGATCTCTAAGGGCTTGTTCACACCAAATGCAGACCAGATCTGCATGAGTTTCTGCACATGCAGTGCAGTGTGTTTTGCCGCTTTTTTTGCTGCCTTCCGGGCCATTTTTGTAAAACATAAATAAATAAATAAATATATTTTTTGCCTAAAATGGGCTTTCATTGCGTTTCAGGGGGGTTGCATGTGTTTTTTAAGCGTTTGCATGCGTTCCAGAGCAGTAAAAATAGGGCTTGCTGCAGTTTTTTTAACATGCTCTGGAACTGCTGCGGTGTGAGCTAGAGCCCAAAATACCATTGAAATACATTGTACGCAGTTTTGACGCAGTTTTGATCCGTTCTGTAACTGCTCTGCACCTGGAACGCGCTTGGTGTGAACTAGTCTGAAGCTGATTCGTGGATGTGAGCAACACAGGCAGTTCTCATTTTGTAAAACGCAAAGAAACGAGAACTATGCACACTACAAGGATTTAAAAAATCTTTATTACAAATTAGTAAAATTTTCCATTCTGGAGATTCTTACGGAACATTTTTTCAAACTGAATGCTAGGTAGGATGGTCTGCCTTCATCATATCCACCTAATCAGTCGGAGTGTTGTAGGAAAATATACAGCTTCTTCATTCTAGCCAGAAAAACACTTTGGAAGTATACCAGTGAAAATGCAACTCCTGCTGTAGAGGTTATCTGTTACTTAACTTCAAGCTCTGTGCAAAAAGCAGTGAGCCAACCACACATGCTGCAATCAGGTTTATGGGGGCATCCTGTATGAAAGCAGTGTACAGAACACCCCAGTTGTCATGGCTGTAAGAAAAACAAAGATGACTGCAGATTGAGATGGAGAATTATTTTTCATTTGAAGTGTATCTAAAGCCAAATCTTTATTTTTAGTTTTGGGTAGAGTACGGAAGAGTCAGCTTTGTATTGCTGTCTGGGCAAGTTTGTTGGGGAGGGTCACCCTTTGTTTTTCTCTTGACAAGCACTGAAAATGATGGATAATTCAATTTCCAGCTGCAGGTGATATTAGACCGCTGTGGACAGGCAGCCCATCTACCAGCAAAATTTGTTTTCACCATTTTCCACTGGACCCAATAATATTCCAACACAGCTTTCAGTGACATAATGGGATACAGATAGGCAACAATTATTATTGATAAAGTCCATAATCCATATAAACTGTATATTTCAGTATTTGTTACAAAATGTGCACAAAGGTGGAGTGATCCTTGAAGTGAATCCTCTAGATATCCCCACAAGGCAGTCCATGTAGGAAAGAATTAGTTCTAGATACATTTTTCTGTTTGAAGAACAAAGTTTGCTCAGCGAATATACTTTTATTTCTTTTATCGGAAGGGAATGTTCTCTTAAGAAATGCATTGGCACTTTCCACAAATACAATAGCACCAGAACATAATATAATCCTCCTCCATCCTCTTTAGTCTGTGGCAGATGTGTCAACTAAGGCAAGGCTTTCAATAAATCACCTTTAATGCCACTTTCCTTTGGCCATCTTGCCTTAGACCATGGTTGCAGCTGTTACAGTTTAATGTGCTGAACACGGTTCACCATATTAAATGTTTACTCACTGTATAATAGGGCTTGGGTACAATGTCTTGTTCTTTTATTATAACTGCATTATGCCGCTCTTGTGCAAATACAGACTGTCATTAACATGCTGAAGCATTGGCAATACGGTTAGAGAATGAAGGTAACCATGGCCAATCATTTTATGAAAGCATTTTTATTTAAAGTAAACCCTTCCTAAGAGAAATCATGGGGGATACTGTGGCGAAACTGCTCAGGAAAATGTTAGTTGCTTGGCTGTTATGCTGAAACTCTGGCTCCAGTGCTTGCCGAGTTAAGTCAGGTATAGACACATATATTTTCTTAGTTCAACCTGCCGGCTGAACGAAGAAAACATCACAGATTGCTTCTTCAATGCTTACAAGCATGGATCAAGGAATCTCCTGCTGTTTTCGTTGCTAAGCTCACAGGAAGTGACAAGCACACTGCATGTGTGGGAAGATTAACAGGTATTTTCTGTACTTGCTGAAAATGTTCTTAGCTAGAAAGAGGAAAACTAATGAAGTCAACACATCTAAGGACTGATATGCTGAAATATATTACATTTTTGTTTTTGGGTTTTGTTATCTGTAATTAGGAGCCTACAAAATTGGTATAAAAAAAGATTCAGTATTATCCTTCACATACATGAAATATGTAAATAGCATGTTGCATATTTCCTCTGTATCTTTGTCTTAGTAAACATATACTATCATAGTAAGGCCCAGTTCACAGCAGCCTACAGTGCCTTCAACCCATGTGCAATACCGTTTATTATGTTAGGGCAGCCCGTTCATTTGAATAGACAGCCTAATAAAACGGATCGCAGATTGTGCAGACAGCACAGTGCATCACAACACATTGTAGAGTATTGCTAACATACAATGGGTCACTATACTAAATAATGTTGGTTATGTGTTTAGATGAAGCACTGAGATCTTGAGGAATGCTGAATTAAGTTTTTATTTGCTTAGAAGAATATTACATCAGAATACAGCATTGTGCAGGAAACATATAGAAAGAAAAAACAGCTTCATGTGTATCATAGGTAAGTATGCACATAGAGAGTAACATTGCACTACACTGCCATCTAAAGCTCAAAAGACATATTACGTGCTGTTGTATTTCCAAAACCCCTTCTTAACAGCATATGCGCTGCTAAATGACGTTTAAAGACATATTACATCTCAGAACATTATTATATCAGTTCAGCATGTGCTGTTGTATTTCCAACACCCCTTCTCAACAGAATATTCATTGCTATATGACTTTAAAGACATATTACATCTCAGAACATTATTATATCAGCTCAGCATGTGCTGTTGTATTTCCAACAAATGGACGGCACCACATTGCACCAATGTGCATTTCCCCAATGCACGTTACTGCAACACACTGACATTACACACACATTACTGCATTTGGCCATGGATAACTCAAAGAAATTTTCTATGGCCAAATATCATACGTGGCTTTCGAGGATGGAGATAACCTGGATATGTGTGCTTTTTCTGAGCTTATTCAGGTTGTCTGTGCATTGACAATAACAAGCAGAGATCATGTTTAAGCATTGGATAATCAGAATGCCATATGCATGGCCAGCTCTAATCTCTGTCCACAGAATACATGCTGAGAAACTCATAACAGATCTCTAGATGTTTTCTGTTTTCTTTTTTTTAAATGTGAATTTTGAACAAGTTGATTGCATGAGCAGGTTGATGTTACGAGCAGGTTGATTGTGCTACATTTTAACGCTCTGTGATTTTAGTTACAGTTGCATTTCTGTTATTGTCATATGTCAAAAGTGAACTGAAGGTAGATGTAAAATACCATTTTTACATACAACTAGCATAGGTAGAGTTTGATATCAGTCTCCTGTCATCCTCTGCACAGATCCACTCAGACTGGAAGAGAGCAACATTAGAAGCCAATCAGGCAGTGCATGCTATCAGAGAAGAGGCTGACAGGAGGAGAGAGTAGAATCAGTGGAGTTCATGAATTATCAGGGTGTCACTACTTTATTTTCTAATCAGAAGGTTGGGAGTGGACAGGTAACAGAACTCCAGGCAAATACAATATTAACCCTTGCAGTGGGGCTGACCCTGCACTGCAAGGGTTAAGTGCTCATTTTATCTAGGGAGCTAAAATAACAGTTATACTCCCCCAAAAAGTGATCCCAGCTTGCTCTTAGACAGTGGCGGACCTAATAACTAAAGGGCCCTGGTGCAAGATTTTATCTTGGGCCCCCCTCCCAAGCCGGGGGGGGGACGGTCTCTAATGTTGCAGTAGCGTGCTGGACTTACCTGAGACCCTGCAGAGCACACCATAGATCCTGCATAGACTACCTGAGACTCTCTATGGTGGGCACTGCGGGGTGCCAGGTGGGCTGGTCTGTTCGCCGGGGTCCCTTTCCCTGTACCTCCTTCCAACTCTTCTTACCTGCTGCTGCTTGGGCCCGGCCTCCTCCCCCCCCCCCCCCCCCCCCAGGCCCCATACAAAATTTTGCTATGGGGCCCTGTGATTTCTAGTTATGCCCCTGACAACAGAGAAATATATTATAATAGGGAACATTACAGTGTAATATTCCCCATTATAATCCACATGTCTACAGTAATTACATGAAGTAAGACCCCCTACCCCCCTTCCTTCCCCCCCTCGGACTCACCCTGCCAGGATAGCTGCAGCCATGTGAGCCAGCAGCAGCCATTGATGTGTGCACTCACTGCAGGGGGCGGGGTGGGGTGTGTGACACATACACGTCTCCTGTGACTCACCACCCCTCCCGACGCCTGTTACTATGACGCGGCCGGGAGGGGAGGTAAGTCACAGGACCCGCCCCCTCACTGGGAAGCCCGTCGGCAGTGCGGGGCCCCGGTGTTCTAACACCGGGACTCTGCACTGCCCCATATTGCAGGACCGGGCCCCACCACACCGGCGGTAGTTCCGCCACTGCTCTCAGACCAGTCCCTCCAGCCTCCCCCCCTCCCCTCCAGCAGTGTAAGGTTACCTATCTTACTGAACACAAAGTACATGGATTGTTTACGTATGTAGCTTTAATAAATCTCAAGGAGATTTGTAGAAACTTTTTTTTTTGGCATATCTAACACACAGAGCCATCAGCTCATTATTTGGCAAAGGGGGTAACAGAATGCTGCTAACAAAACATATTTTTTTTTTCTTTCTGCTTATCTGTAACTGAGAGGTGAGGACCATGGCTTTGGAGCTGCCATCTGGACAAGTTCCATCCTACTGCCCTTGACAAAAAGAGACTGGTGCTACCTAAATTCTAATTCCTAAAGTGTATCTAAACCCAAGAACAAACATGTCATATATTGTAGTTTACCAGTTCTTAGATGTGGTGGCTGCATTCATTTTCTTTTTTAGGCCTAAGTACATTTTCTGCAAGTACAGAACAATACTTGTTGATCCTGCAGAATCCAGAGTTCTTTGGAGTGAATGGAAATCTCAAACAATAAAATCAGTTTTCCAGCCATGTGGTAGAGTCGAGAAGGTGGGATTGTTAGACCTAATACATTCGCTAACACAGTTTAGTGAGCAAACATTGTCAGCCTAGGACAGGAAGGGTGTTTCTGGCAGGATCAATCTTCCAATGGGGACACCCTTTCTGGTGACAGGAAGTGAAGGGACGTTTCCCCATTAGGAGGTTAGGAAATTAAATGGAAAGCCCAATAAATCGATAGCACACACAATCAATGTTTCCAATTTTGAACACTGTACAGGTAGCAGAAAGCAGCATTTCACAAGTCAACCAATAAAAGTGTTTATTTAAACAGAGGTAAAAACACAAATGGCTATGCCCATGTTTCATGCCTCCATAGGGCCAACAATTTGTATCTCACCTGGCTACTACCACAGGAATTCTGAGCACATCCAAGCTCAGCCGAAGCAGAAGACATTGTTGAATGGCAGTTTATTGATCTCCATTCTGAACTGGCTGCCAATGCTCTCAGGCTCACAGAAAGCAGGTCAGGGGTGTGTGAGCTTGTTTTAAAATGTGTCAACTGGCTTTCTTATTTTTAGCAGAAGAAATTCGGGTGGATTTATAGTCACCCATTACCATCTACCTGCAGGCCCCAGGACCCAACCTAGGTCCCCTTGTTAGTGGTCCAGCACTGGCCCCATCTTTATCAAATGTTTTGGTGCTAAAGACTGTTCTTCTCCATCTAAGAAAGATGGGAGGAATGAGTTATGGAGGGAGTGATTGACATGAACCCAAAAATCCACACACTACCCAACAACTGTTATGTTTGGTTTTGTGCCAAGATACTATACAATTACAGGGGCGTAACGAGGTGGGTGTCACCCGGAGCAGAGACTGGATGACACCCCCGCAGCGACATCATTGCGCATGAGCGGTGATCTAATTGACCTCCTGCCAGCAGCCATCTTGGTGATGGATGCCGGCTGAGAGAGGAGGGGACTTTGTCCCATCAGGATGAGGTATGCTGCCGGGTCCCCTCCTCTCTCCGGACACTGTCGGGCGCCCGGTCCATGAACGAGTGCCCGACTTTAAGAGGGAGTGACACCAAAAGACTGTCAGTCATCTGGTGTCACCCCTCCAATGGTGCTGCCCGGGTGCGGGCCGCACCACCCGCCTCCCCTTGTGACCTTGTGACACCACTGTACAATTACATTATTTTATTCTACGAGGTCTTATTCAGAGATGTCCATCCAAGAGTTTATATGAAAATAAGGAAATGGCGCACACTGTGGTGAAAACTGGGTGTGTGGAAATCGTTTAAGGGACTAGGTTTAAAACACACAAAGCAAGAAAAAAAAAGGGACTCGAAACACACACAGTAGAAAAGAGGACACTGAGCACATATAGGAAGTTGTACATTGGAGTTATTGTGAATACAATGACAAGAATCACTTCAAGGATATAACAGAAGTGGTACTGTGTTGCATACATAAATTTACAGTAACAGCATATAGTGAAAATTACACCCAGCATTCAAAACAAGGACTATGCCACTGTGCACTGTCCATTAATACAGAATAGGAACAGATACTGAGAACTGCACCCAGCAAACAGAAGTCATGAAATGGTTACATTTACATAAAAAGAACAAAAACAAAGATTTATATAGAGTATGTATAACAAAATACATAGCTCTATGCAATCTCAGTATGGATGTCAGTATGTCAACATTGTCAACATTGTCAACATATATGAAGATATCGGAAATGTCTTGCAAAAAAAAGCCCACATGGCAGATAAGCAGATTTAGGACTGGTGAATAAGAGGAATCAGGTTTAGAGGAGTACAAAAACAGGTGACTTTTTTTAAAGTTTATTTACTACAGGTATTTATATAGTGCCAACAATTTATACAGTGCTTAACATAGTGCACATTCACTTCAATCCCTGCCCTCAAGGAGTTTACAATCTAAGGTCACCAACTCACATACACATACATACATACATACATACATACATACATACATACATACATACACATACTAGGGCTCATTAAGATAGGAGCCAGTTACCCTACCACTATCTACAATATCTACTGTACTGCACTTTACTAATATGTAAATACAAATAATTATATATATACACACACATACAGTATATGTGATTACTTATGTGTCAATATGCAATTATTCAGGTGATATAAAGTCCCATATGTCCTTTGTGAAACACACGCATTTTAAAAAAAACAGTGATTCAATCTTCCAAAGTGGCTGTGTAGTGACTCTCCCCAAAACCACTGTGTTCCTTATTTCTTCCAAACACACTCACCAGATAATTAGGACTATCCTATCGAGGATAAGCCATAAGCGCTTAGATTATAGGAACCACAGCTGTCTTTCATTCATCTCTCCAGATGGACCTCAATTCACAAATCATTAGGGCAATTCGATCCCTCTCCTCCTCCTTTCAATAACCGGCTTGTTCAAATCCTGATGGGAATCCACTCCAATCCACCAATATCTAATATATATGATTCACCTCCTTCTCCACTCAGCATTATTTCCGAAAGAGGGGCTCAAAAAAGATTAATATCTCCCATTGTGCAGATTTTCAAATATAAACTTTTAATTTTTTAAAAGAAACAAAATACATTCACAAACAGGAAGTGCTCATATGCCCCGCACTGACGCATTTCATCACTAGACTTCGAGGGTTGGCATGTATGATTTTTTAGCAGTTTTTGCAATTAATCTACCAGTATGTCTTTGTGTGGGAGGAAACCCAAGCAAGCACAGGGAGAACATTCAAATTCCACACATATAGTGTCCTTACTGGTATTCAAACGGAGGAACCAGTGCTAACCACTAAGCCACTGTGCTGCCCTTATGTGAGTTTCTGCTGAGTTCATTGCTTTATTACAGATATGATTATTAACCTCCCTAGTGTAAACCCCAAGAATTACTTGGGCCAGAAATTTAGTGTGTAATTGGTTAACCCCAAGTGTTACTCATGGTAACCATTTCAACACATAATTTTGGTCCAAGTACTTGAGATTAACACAGGGAATGGCTGATCGTGGACAGATTGGCAAACTTCCATTCCTTGATCCATATTTTTGTGACCGCGGAAATGCTCTGCTCTGAACACTTCCAGGTATGCAGCTGTCAGATTTTGGCCATTATTTATGGTTAACTCTAAAATGATGAACTGTAAAGGTTTTCAAACCGTTGTCTGTTTGAATATCATAATTTTCACAGGTGGGAACAATTTTAAGGCTATTCAGTATCTATCTACTCAGCAGAGTCTTGACTTTTACATTTTACACAAGAATGTGAATTATATTCTGTTTGTGTGCACTAAAATTACTGTTATTGTATTTTTTTCTAAGCATTTAGGTTTGAAAAACAATGTGCAACATAAAACTTTGCAACAACCATAATATTAATCTACAGGTACGTTGCTTTTATAAAATATATAGGAGGTTATTTACTAAACTGCCGAAGGAAGCCGAATGAATAACCAAGCTGAAGTGAAGGGAGCCAAAGCCTGTTTGGCTATTCACATCAGCCCTATACGGCTATTTTTAGCGGTATATTGGCTGCATTCGGCTCACTTCAATTCCCTTCGGTTCAGCAGAACAGCCTTAGCACATTTGACTGAACCTGAAGGGAAAAATCCCTGGATTGGCTGAGGCGAATATTCGGCAGTTCCTTCTTTGCTGTTCCCATAAGGGCCGAACAGCAGAGAGTGAAGACCCGAATTCTGCCATGCAGCATTCAGCTTGGTCATTCTGTTTGCTACTTGTCAGTGCACAAAGTAGAAAAAAAATGTTAGAGGGGACCTGCCGATGTAAAAAAATAAACAAAATGAGTGTGGTTTCCCCCAAAAGTCACACAGGACCCTTTAGGTCTGGTAGGAATTTTAAGGGGAACCCCAATGCCTAAAAAATTAAAAAACAAAAAAACGTGGAGTCCCCTCTAAAATTCCATACCAGACCCTTAATCTGAGCACAACCTTGGCAGGGCAGGAAAGAGGGGGCAACCCCCTGAAAATGCACCTGTCCCCATGCCGATGAGGACAATGACCTCTTCCCAACAACCCTAGTCCGGTGTTTGTGAGGGTCAGTGGGCAGGTGGGCTCATCTTCATCTGGGTCCCCCTTTCATTTTTTTTAATAACTACTCCTTACTCATTCACAAGGGCATAAAGGGCTAGTTATTAAAAAACAAATCGTTCAACAAAGTTATCCATGGTCAATCATGCCATCCAGCGATGTAATCCAGCATGTAATCCAGCCCGCCGACTCACCAAAATAAAAAAAAAGTGCCCGTGCACCTGTCCGCTCCCAACAGACTGCCACAGATAAATGACTGATTTGACAGCTCCTACCTGAAAGTAAACAAATGGCTGGAGCTAGTCCCACCCATTTGTTGAACGTGCACTGCCCATTTGTTTTCATGCCATGACAGCTCACTGTCACTGACCTGAAATGGCATGAAAATAAATGGGCAGTGCAAGTCCTGTGATGTCACAGGACTAGCTCCACCCATTTGTTTGCGCTCGTGCAGGAGCTGTGAAATCGTTCCCCCCTTTCCTGGCCCGACAGGCAAATGCTCGGATTAAGGGTCTGGTAGGGAATTTTGGGGAGACCCACTTTTTTGCTCCTTTTTTTGGGCATTGGGGTCCCCCTTAAAATTCTTAACAGTCCTAAAGGTTCTGGTACAAATTGGGAGTGGACCCTACGCTTTTTTTTCCTTTTTTATCTATTTTGAAGGGGGGAGTTGGTCTGCTCTGGCTGTGAGCTTCGGCTGCTGCTCAGGCTATTCTGAACAGCGCGTACAGCAGCCATTCGGTTCTGGTGAACCAAAGGGTTACTGCAGCTGAAGTGAGCCAAAGGATTAACCGAACGTTCGGACAAATCCTTCAGTTCTTTAAGGAATAACCCCCATAATATTTTGGGGTTTTAGGTCATTTTCAGGCCTAAAATGCACATTTTAACATGCGTGTTGAAAATAATGCAGTTTTTTGCATATTTTTACTGGGGGGTTGGGGTAAATGTACAGCTAAGAATGTTATGTACTGCTAAGGAAATGATCATGTCATGATCATTTTATATCATGACATGCGCATACAATATAGTAAAACTTACAATATGTTTGTAAAGTGTTATATGAACAATGTAACTGTTCTTTGATCTTATGTGAATCAATAGATATTATATTAAAAATATGAATGATGTGGTTCCTGAGCCACAGTGAGGTCAGAGTTCCATTTTAATTGTGTTTGGCAGCCTCTCAAGAGGTTTCCATTTTTAAAAGGTGTTTAAATTTTCTACTCTGCAGAGGATGCAGGTATACAAACCTGTGCATTGTCATATACTGTATACCCTGATAGCCACACATCGTGTTGAATTGTCAATGCATATTGAAGGGTATGGAAGAAATTGTGCAAATCTAGACAAACAACTAAATGCTCAACTCTTAGGTCTATATCAGGGGTAGGCAACCTCAGACCTCCAGCTGTGGCAGAACTACATATCCATCATGCCACGTGTGTGGCTGTCTGAATCTTACAATGCCTCATGGGATTTGTATTTTCACCACAGCTGTAGTGCAGTGGTTGCCTACCACTGGTCTATGGAACATTACTACACTGCTGATGCTCATCCTCAGCTCCCTCCGTTCCGTATATAAACTTCCCCCATTCCTACCAATTACAGAACAGGTACTCCCATTGCAACAGAAAGACAGTTACACAGAGGAAGTAGTGTAATTACTGGGTCATTTCCCCTGCTTATTAATTGTTAAATGTTTACATTTGAACATTTACAGTAATTTTCTTTTTTTTATCTGTGTCATATGATTATGTCAGGCTGGCTCTCTGCATCAAACAGAAAAGAGTATATATGCCACTTGGCGCTAAAGGTTGCCATCAACACAATCCACCTGCTGCTTCAATGATCACTCTTTACACAGTCTTGAGGGGCTGCCCATCCGTAAAGGCTCTGGGGTTCCTATCAATTGCATGAAAAACAGATTGGCTAGTTTCCAATCTTAAACCTGCTCTCTGAGAAGGAAGCTATGAATCTGAGGAAGGGGGCGCGCCCCTGAAATGCCTCAATCTAGCATACTGCAGCCAGTAGACGGTGATGTGACCGGAGGCAGTTTGCGATCCATGTCGGGGTGCTCCTGATGTGTGGACAGCCTGGCATTTGATGAATGCAATGCAACTTTTGTTTGTGAGTACAAATACTCTCAATTTTAATGTTTATGAAATGATTTTACACAAGGAGGTGGCACATTGGACCAGAGAAGATGCACATCATGTGACCTGCATAAGGGCATCTGAAAAAGGTAAGTTTTTTTAATAAAAGCAAAACATACACTGTCTGGGGGGTGTTAAATGGGGAAGCGAGGGGCTGAGGCCGGAGTTGAGCTTTAAAAACAATCCTCTACACATACCCTTTCTTCTGCAGTCCTCAGGCCAGCCCAGTGATAATAGGTAGATCCGAGGGTACTCAAAGCCAAGGCTATGTTATGTTCATGTACATGAAACCCTGGGCCCACAGATAGTAAGTAGATGTTGTTGGCTGTAGTTTAATCCTGAGGACAAGCAGCACCGAAACTTAGGGTGGAAGGGGGAGTATTGCAACAAAATCTGCATTTTTTTCTTTTAACAAATGCAAGAAACTAAAGTGATAGATCTGCAAATCTCTATATTTTGTACAATGACAATATTTGGAAGCGTAAGCTTTTGAAATTGTAGATGTCACCTAAAAAAATGGCAATACTGCTATGCTTTACATTTAAACTCTGTAAACTCTAAAGGTAACAATATGCCGTTATCAGCTGCAGACTGACACTGACTAATTTACACATCAATCCTGGGAAACTCACTTGCCCCATTTACCTAGACTATGTAGCTGCAGCAGCCTCAGAAACACAGCCCTGTAGTGTGATGAAGAGCCCGGCACACAGTGGACTTTTGTGGCTCTTAGTTGTGTGAGGACAGCTCTGTGTTCCCTGCACTTGCCTCAACATGAATACGCCTACTGTTATTTCACATGAGTTCATTGATTAACTGTTTCATCTTGCTTGAACTAATTCCATTTCTCACTAAAATTAATTAGCATCCTGTTAAGCAGGACTTCTGTACAGTGGATGAACTCTAATGACTTTTCCAAGTAAAATCAGCAGCCAGAACAATGTATTGTTATAATAATGCACACTTTGCTTAATGCACCAAGATACACTTACTGTATAACTGCCAGCTTGGCAACCTGGGATCTCCTTGTATAAATGTATACTTACATTCTGCTATTCAGGCAAATTAGGCACCTTAAACTCCAATCTTATCTAGCTAAGGGTTTAATGCTTAAAAAGTATATGGCTCATTTATGGTATATATTGAGGCACCTTATTTTCCTATCTGAATTGCTACCATCTGTCTGCTTTATATGTCTGCTTTATTAGGATATAGATTCAAAATAAACTTTACTGCCAAATGCAAATAGAAGACTCAGTGGAGATGGTATATCTGAGACAGATATATTGAGCAGAGCTTTTTTTTTTTTTAATTCA
>NW_017306536.1:1457345-1460332 GCF_000935625.1 Nanorana parkeri
AGTTAGAGGAAAAGAGAGAGATAAAAGGGAGAGAGTGAGAGAATGAAAAAGAAAGAGGGAGGGAGGCTGCAGGAGATAGCAAGAGCTAGTGGAAAAGATGGAGATAGAGAGAGAGAGAGAGAGAGAGAGAGAGAGAGAGAGAGAGAGAGAATGAAGAAGAAAGAGAGAAGAGAGAGAAGGAACGGGTTGAGAAAATAGTAAAAGGTAGCTGTGTAGCACAAAGCTTACTCAGATTAAAAAATAGGCAATTTAGAATTCATGTAATGTACAGTTATCTCATTTACACCCTGTGCGAGTTTACAATGCTCCCCTGCAGTTTGGAATTCAGATGATATGTTGCCAGCAGCTAATATTTGTGAGGACAGGCTTTTATAGAAGAAGCCTCCCAGCCTGACACCAGTCCTGTAATGTAACATTGATGTTTTAAACTTTTTTCTTTTCAAAAAGGAAGCACAAAATGACATCCCCTACAAGGAATATTAGCGCAGTGCCAAGACACAGGCTGGTATCAATACAGGAGGAGTTCATGATCGTTTACTTTAATTTCTTTAAAGAATTAAATAAAACATATTTTAACTCCTCCAGTCCCTGCATATTAAGCTCTGCAGTATGCAAATATGGTTCCATCAGTCATATGCAAACTAAGCTTGGAAAATTAAACATTTGGTGAAGATAAAAGGATTGAATTGTCAGGAAAGTTCACTTCAAACCAACTGTGGTATAAGGAGAATAGAAGAAGATATGAAAGACTAGAATTAACTGATCTGTACATAGCAAGCAGATATAAGATTCCACTAACCCTGTTGAAAGCACATCTCAGATCTTCCCATAGCTTGAAATAAGTAATCTAATTCTCACAAATTCTGAGTTGTACAACATCACATATACTTCTGGTCAAAGATCAAACAGGTCAGATTTGTAAAGATGTGGCATTAAGACTGAGATACACATTTCAAGAGAGAGAGTGAGAGAGAGAGAGAGAGAGATATGTGTGTGTGTGTTAACAGCATGAAGATGTGAGAGTATGGGTTGATTTACTAACCTTATAAACACGCCACGAACAAGTATACACCTCTGTAGTGTGTTCCCTCCCAGCATGATCTATTGGTGGAATCTAGACACCTTTGTAGTGTGTACACACCCAGCAGGTGTGTTGTGCAAAGCCCTGCAATGAATTGCAAGGTAATGTGGTGTAAATTAGCTCTATGGTATGTTGCTTGCGTTGATGAATGCAGGAATGTAAATGTATGAGCTAACCATTTTTGTCTAAACTGTGAAGCAGCATTATATATGCATCATGTGCATGATTTTTCCATATATGGCATTAGTGGAAATATGCTTTTAGATACTTTTTGGTTGATAAATACGTTTTGCTGTGTAAAAATCACACGCACCTAGTGCGTGCATGTGTTTAGGTTAGTAAATCACCCCCTATGTGTGTGTCAACAGCATGAAGTGAGAAAATAAGTGTATAGAGTACACATCTTCTCAACCCAATGGGTGAGTTTGACATGGGAAAGAAGAGGGACAACTGTGAAAAAAACACTAGAAGGAATGTAAGCTAAAAAAAAGTGCCTGAGACAAAATGACAGGAACCAATCAAAGTATCATGAAATATACAACGCATGGGTGGGGTGAGGAAAAGATTGAGATGACTACTAGATTAAAAGAGAGAGACAATGACAAGGAGACAAATAGTGTAAAGGATGATAAATGTGACTGTACCAGCAAGAGTAAGTAGAGAGAAAGAATGAACGAAAGAAGGACAGCAAGAAAGAAAAAAGGAAGGAAGGAAGGAATTAGAGGGAAGCAATGAAGGAAGGAAGGAAATAAAGGGAAGGAAAGGGGAAGAAAGGAATTAGAGGGGGGTAATGAAGGAATAAAGGAAGGAGAAGAGGAAGAGAATAAGAGGGAATGAGGAAGGAAGGAAGATAAACACATAACGATTTATGAAAACCAAGGAAATAAACCTTAAACAGGGAGAAGAGATAGATCACCAATAGCAAGTACAATGCAGAAAAAGCTGTATAAATGGGAAGTGAAGAATACACGTTAAATATGAGGATGAGGCAGGAAGAAAAAAAGATAGAGAGGGGAGATCACAGGGAGAGACCAGTGGTAAAAAGTGGGAAGAGGAATAGATGGACAGAGAAGACAGTGCAGAGTAAATGTATAAAAGGAAAGGGTAAGGGAAAGGGGAGGGAGAGCTTAACATAGTGAGACTAGATCGCGGTAGCATAATAAAGAGCCAGTATATGCAAGTATATAACGAGTTTTGCTAGAAAAAGAAGTAGAGGGAATGGAGAGTGGGAAGAGTAGGATACTGTCCAGAGGCTGGTAAAGAACCAGACAGTACAGGAACCATAAGTCAGAAAAAAGACTGAGGGAGTGAAAGACAGGAAAGAGAGCTAGTGAGGAAGGGGAAGAAAGGTGCTGAACAGATCATAAAACAGCTAGCAGAAGTCAAATATAGAGGGATAAAATGCATGCAGAAATCCAGTAATAAGAACAGCAAGAAAGGTAGCAGGGAACTCACAGCAGTATAAAGAAGAGGATGAAGAAAATGAAGGAAATTGAAAGAGAATAAAAACATAGCGCACAAAAGGAAGTTTGGAAAGCAGTAACACAAATGAAGAAGAATACAAATGTATAACACACAGACAGTCTCCATTAAAGTGTTACAAGTTCCTTATGGAACAGTAACATCAGGGATAAAATAAATAGAAAGTAGAGTGTGTACATATACAGAAGTAATGATTGAGACGACAGAGAGATGAGAATTGCAGCGAGCCATTAATAACCAGTCTATAAGGATATAAGGGGAGCGGATGGTGTGGATAAATCAGAGTGGATCTGGAATGGAAGAACTGGTTAAAGGGGCAGTGGGTGGAGGGACGATTTCCACACTGCAGATCTATTTGCTCATCATCTCTCAGTCTTTGGCAAACATTGTGACTGGGAGCCCCGTCTGCTTTAACTTCACCTTC
>NW_017306536.1:1462190-1552402 GCF_000935625.1 Nanorana parkeri
AGAGAGAGAGAGAGAGAGAGAGAGAGAGAGAGAGAGAGAGAGAGAGAGAGAATGAAGAAGAAAGAGAGAAGAGAGAGAAGGAACGGGTTGAGAAAATAGTAAAAGGTAGCTGTGTAGCACAAAGCTTACTCAGATTAAAAAATAGGCAATTTAGAATTCATGTAATGTACAGTTATCTCATTTACACCCTGTGCGAGTTTACAATGCTCCCCTGCAGTTTGGAATTCAGATGATATGTTGCCAGCAGCTAATATTTGTGAGGACAGGCTTTTATAGAAGAAGCCTCCCAGCCTGACACCAGTCCTGTAATGTAACATTGATGTTTTAAACTTTTTTCTTTTCAAAAAGGAAGCACAAAATGACATCCCCTACAAGGAATATTAGCGCAGTGCCAAGACACAGGCTGGTATCAATACAGGAGGAGTTCATGATCGTTTACTTTAATTTCTTTAAAGAATTAAATAAAACATATTTTAACTCCTCCAGTCCCTGCATATTAAGCTCTGCAGTATGCAAATATGGTTCCATCAGTCATATGCAAACTAAGCTTGGAAAATTAAACATTTGGTGAAGATAAAAGGATTGAATTGTCAGGAAAGTTCACTTCAAACCAACTGTGGTATAAGGAGAATAGAAGAAGATATGAAAGACTAGAATTAACTGATCTGTACATAGCAAGCAGATATAAGATTCCACTAACCCTGTTGAAAGCACATCTCAGATCTTCCCATAGCTTGAAATAAGTAATCTAATTCTCACAAATTCTGAGTTGTACAACATCACATATACTTCTGGTCAAAGATCAAACAGGTCAGATTTGTAAAGATGTGGCATTAAGACTGAGATACACATTTCAAGAGAGAGAGTGAGAGAGAGAGAGAGAGAGATATGTGTGTGTGTGTTAACAGCATGAAGATGTGAGAGTATGGGTTGATTTACTAACCTTATAAACACGCCACGAACAAGTATACACCTCTGTAGTGTGTTCCCTCCCAGCATGATCTATTGGTGGAATCTAGACACCTTTGTAGTGTGTACACACCCAGCAGGTGTGTTGTGCAAAGCCCTGCAATGAATTGCAAGGTAATGTGGTGTAAATTAGCTCTATGGTATGTTGCTTGCGTTGATGAATGCAGGAATGTAAATGTATGAGCTAACCATTTTTGTCTAAACTGTGAAGCAGCATTATATATGCATCATGTGCATGATTTTTCCATATATGGCATTAGTGGAAATATGCTTTTAGATACTTTTTGGTTGATAAATACGTTTTGCTGTGTAAAAATCACACGCACCTAGTGCGTGCATGTGTTTAGGTTAGTAAATCACCCCCTATGTGTGTGTCAACAGCATGAAGTGAGAAAATAAGTGTATAGAGTACACATCTTCTCAACCCAATGGGTGAGTTTGACATGGGAAAGAAGAGGGACAACTGTGAAAAAAACACTAGAAGGAATGTAAGCTAAAAAAAAGTGCCTGAGACAAAATGACAGGAACCAATCAAAGTATCATGAAATATACAACGCATGGGTGGGGTGAGGAAAAGATTGAGATGACTACTAGATTAAAAGAGAGAGACAATGACAAGGAGACAAATAGTGTAAAGGATGATAAATGTGACTGTACCAGCAAGAGTAAGTAGAGAGAAAGAATGAACGAAAGAAGGACAGCAAGAAAGAAAAAAGGAAGGAAGGAAGGAATTAGAGGGAAGCAATGAAGGAAGGAAGGAAATAAAGGGAAGGAAAGGGGAAGAAAGGAATTAGAGGGGGGTAATGAAGGAATAAAGGAAGGAGAAGAGGAAGAGAATAAGAGGGAATGAGGAAGGAAGGAAGATAAACACATAACGATTTATGAAAACCAAGGAAATAAACCTTAAACAGGGAGAAGAGATAGATCACCAATAGCAAGTACAATGCAGAAAAAGCTGTATAAATGGGAAGTGAAGAATACACGTTAAATATGAGGATGAGGCAGGAAGAAAAAAAGATAGAGAGGGGAGATCACAGGGAGAGACCAGTGGTAAAAAGTGGGAAGAGGAATAGATGGACAGAGAAGACAGTGCAGAGTAAATGTATAAAAGGAAAGGGTAAGGGAAAGGGGAGGGAGAGCTTAACATAGTGAGACTAGATCGCGGTAGCATAATAAAGAGCCAGTATATGCAAGTATATAACGAGTTTTGCTAGAAAAAGAAGTAGAGGGAATGGAGAGTGGGAAGAGTAGGATACTGTCCAGAGGCTGGTAAAGAACCAGACAGTACAGGAACCATAAGTCAGAAAAAAGACTGAGGGAGTGAAAGACAGGAAAGAGAGCTAGTGAGGAAGGGGAAGAAAGGTGCTGAACAGATCATAAAACAGCTAGCAGAAGTCAAATATAGAGGGATAAAATGCATGCAGAAATCCAGTAATAAGAACAGCAAGAAAGGTAGCAGGGAACTCACAGCAGTATAAAGAAGAGGATGAAGAAAATGAAGGAAATTGAAAGAGAATAAAAACATAGCGCACAAAAGGAAGTTTGGAAAGCAGTAACACAAATGAAGAAGAATACAAATGTATAACACACAGACAGTCTCCATTAAAGTGTTACAAGTTCCTTATGGAACAGTAACATCAGGGATAAAATAAATAGAAAGTAGAGTGTGTACATATACAGAAGTAATGATTGAGACGACAGAGAGATGAGAATTGCAGCGAGCCATTAATAACCAGTCTATAAGGATATAAGGGGAGCGGATGGTGTGGATAAATCAGAGTGGATCTGGAATGGAAGAACTGGTTAAAGGGGCAGTGGGTGGAGGGACGATTTCCACACTGCAGATCTATTTGCTCATCATCTCTCAGTCTTTGGCAAACATTGTGACTGGGAGCCCCGTCTGCTTTAACTTCACCTTCCGCAAAAGAATGTGCTGCTACCTAAGAACTGCCACTGCAAACGCTCTTCCAAGCGCCTCTCCGCAGCTGCCTGGAATCCATGAGAGCAGAGATGCCGGCAGCTCTCCATCAGCACTGGCTCTGAATTAATCACCTTGCATTGAATGAAGCTTTGAGGTCCTTGACTTGACGCAGTGAGGAACTGCGGCTCTCTTCTCAGGCCGAGTCCAGCCCTTGGATCTGCCTCTGTAGAAGGCAGCATTCTTCCCAGCAAAGAGCTGTGCTGGAATTCACCAGTGTCCTGACAAGACCTGATCGCCAAAAGCAGAGGAGCCCGAATGTCTCAGGCAGGTAAGTGGCATCTTCTCCTCCAGCAAGTCAGTGGTCTTTCCCCCCTTTATGCCGCAGTACACTGTAGAGTCTTTGCTCCATCCAGCATTAGATCCTGCTAGTCCTACACTATAGATTACCCTTCCGCCTGGCTGGATGACCGTCTCTGTGTTCTAAGCAATGCTTGGGATGCTATTGCTCTGCTAAATGCAGAGTTGGGAGCGCATCTCCGCTGCTTAGGCTCAGGCAGTGAGGGGGTTAATTTACACACATCTGTAGCTCCAGATGTGATAGGAGACGGGCTGGCTGAGGGGAAGCTGGGAGATTGGGGGGGACATGACTGATAGTGTCTGAGAAAAGGGGGATCTGTAGACTTCCCCTTGAATCTGCAATAGCCCAACTCTTGGATCGCTAGCCTTGAGATCGGTGAGTCCTATAATGCTATAATGAACATAGGGGGGGGAAAAAAAAGGGTGAGGTGGGCTAAGGATCTAAGGGGTTAACACTTCTATACAATGGCCAGGAACTAAGACTAAGGCTCCTTTTTCCTCTTCTCTTCACTGACTTGCCGTTTTCCTCTATTAATAAATGGCCGGAGTCTAGTCAGTAAAGCAGATTGATGTGCAGCCTCGTAAAACTTTAATACATAGCCATCATTTACTAAATGCAATTGTTCTTTAGATTGACAAGCGGCCAGTGTACTTTGCCTGGGTGTCTGTTGTTGGGGTAGTGGGGGGGCGGGAGGGGGGTAGTTGAATGCTTAGTGTGTACCCTTGTGTCTTTTTTCTTTCCTCCTCAAGAGGGATCCTTTGACTGTTGTGTGATTCCGGTTGTCCCGGGTAAATTTGTTGAGCTGGCGATGTCCTGAAGGTGGCAGAGGAGGTTTCAGCACCAGCGGATGGCGGACAGCTCCCGGCTCCACTAGGGATCGCCCGGAGTCCTGGATCCCAGCTAAGCCCTGGAGCTGTCCAGCAACGTCTCTCTCCATGACATACACTGCAAGGAGCGTTCACCTCGCCTACCCTCAGCCGGACTTTAATCAGGTATGGAATATATTACATATCTAGACATAGCTCTACTCTGCACATGCTTACAGTCATCATGGAATGCAATGATTCCTTGTCTATCTGATCAGCTCAAACAGGATGCATTGACTTTCAGGCGTTTCTATACTCCTTTTCTCATGCTCCTAGTCCATTTTACAAATTGTATTTCTTTCCCCCTAGCCCTTATGAGAGTCAGCAACGGTTCTATATATAGCTCTTGCCTTAAAACCCAGCTCTGTGATATCTAGCCACTAGGAGGGTTAATACAACTGTTGCAATTTAGAATCTACGCATTTTCATTGTCTGATCCAAAGCTGTTAGGAGTATGTGAGATAGAGAGATCTGAGATGCTTGTAGGCTGAAGCTCATCTTTATATATATTTTTTCCTTCTTCAAAGCAATTGGAAAGGCTGCCTATATTGTGCCAGTCTAGCCAGTCTTTAGTTTCTTTTTTTTTTATACAGATTAAGCTGTTTGCTGATCAGTTTAGAACTTGTCGAAAATGAGTAATGGCCTTGATTGCATGCGGTCCTCTGGAGAATGGAATCCGCCGCCTGCTGATCCTGAATACTAAGCCGTGCCTCGTTTTATTCACCCGTTATTGGAAATACAGAGATTCAGCTTGGTTTAATTTGCTCTGTTAATTTCTACTGTCAGATTTTCTGGTTATATCCCATGAAGGGGACATAAAGTACTGTCGGTTGTGGAGAAGTTAGAGGAAGGGGCATGGAATGTTCGGTACAGTAGATTATGGGGTGATACTTTGTACTGCTATAGTTCTTTGGAAAGTAAAGCACAGTTGAGGAAGTGAATTGTGCAGTTTCATAGTAATGTACTGCTTTAATACATTGGAGCCTTTAAGGGTTTGGGTAGATGCTGGTGGGATGAATCATGCACCAGTGTCCAATACCTCCTGGGAATTCAGTGGTAGGATTTCTGCAGATGGGTTCCCAGAGTTGCCCACCCCCGGTTACTAGAAGTCTCACTCTGCTTGTTTTTCAATCACGTTATCATACAGAGACAGCAAAAGGAGCAGAGAGACTCCTCCATCTGCAGAAGGAAGAGTGAGACTCTATAGTTTCATGAAAGACATCACCATAGAACTCTGCTTCCTGAGGTCCCTGAGAGATATGAGAAGCTAGAGCCCAGCCATCAATACTCACATATAGCTAAAATATATGTTCTTGGAGGAGTGGACCGTTCAAACCAATTTTACTGTATATTCATTAAATTGTATTGACCTTAGATATTAGTATATGCTAAAAGAGTATTTTTTTAAAATATTGTCTAGTTACTGTGATTTAATTTTAATCATGTGTAGAGGGCACCCTGCAGAACTGACACCATCGCCAAGAATTTATACTGATATGGCAAGCCTGTTGGCCTTAGTATAGTCATTCTATGTGTGGTACCGACTGTAAAAACTTGCATGTTATTTTCCATTAGTTATGCGTTATGTATTCCTTTTAAACGCTGTCTACTTGAAATATTGGACCCATAGCTCATATAAGTGCTGGACATACCCCACATGCATGTCATGTTTTGATAAACAGTCAGTGGAAGCTTGAACACAACAGACTGTTCTGTCACTTTAATAAGTATACCCCGTGGAGCCTAGGATGTCACTTTAATAAATTAAATGGAGCATGGCATTGTTGCTTTAACAAATATATCCAATGAAGCTTATCAACACGGGCTGCACAGTGGCAAATTGAACGCCATGTCACTTTAACGGATTTTATGGACAAGGTGTGTTGTATATCCTTAGTAATGCTTAGATGCGTCGCGGGGTCAGTGTGGAGTCACAGCCTTAACAGTCCAATGCACCAACATACAGTTAATAAATCCCACAGACACAAGATGTACAGTATGTTGATATACTGTATAGTCAGTGACATTGGCATCTCAAATTCTCCAGTTACTTGCTGCCATCCAAAGTAGGATCATGAGTCAACAGAGGTTACTTTGATCACCTGGTGATTAAATTTGGTCTTGGTCGATGATGGAGAACTGATGGTGATGTCACACGTGAGGTCATTATGGAATTCCCCTCTAGGCAAGGGTTTCCCTTGAATACACAACTACCGATTAATTCCACTTCCTTGGCGGATCCAAACTTACTGGTAGTATCCACTTTGAGGAGTCTTTAATATCATTCAGTTTTTGAATATTTCTGTCTGATTAAAGCCATTCAGTTTTACTACAGCAATCTAATTTTAGCAATAAGCCTTAATTCCTTTTCCGATTATAACTCTTATCAAGCATTGGTATTAATGAAAATCCTCATTCTCTTAAAATTCCATTCAGTCATATTTTAATCGCCTTGCCATTACCACGCAGTGTAAGCACATAAAATGATTTGCTTGCCAATGTGTCGATTGCAAGGATTAATTTTACAGCAGAGTTGAGAACCAAATATACAGCGACGATATGCATGGACATCTGCGATGTCTGGTGTGCAATTTTGTTTCTGTGTTTCATTTACTTTTTGTGGTTTAGGTTGGAAAAGGAGATTTCAGTAGCATCCACTTGATGCATTGCAGCCACAATTAGAATGACAGATGCCGCTGTAGCTTCCATTCGAGTAAGAAAATTAATGATAGGCACTGGAACTAAATAGCTTGCCAATCAGAAAGACCATTGTTTAGCGGCAAATTCGGTTGCCAAAGCATCTTGATTGCATTTTAATGAATTGAAAATAATATCCAACATGCCCTGGGCAGACAGAACCCATTGCAACATGGAGGACAGGTTAATGTAAGGGGAGAGGGGGAATACAACATATAATTATGTTCACTCTACAGGAGGGAATTGAACATGTGGCCAAAGATTAATGACCTATTCTCCATTGACCACTTGTCCTTGCTATCTCCCATTCATTGCGTTATTAGTTTGAATTCTCTAATTAATCTAGTTATGTCTCCATTGTCCGGAGTAATTTGAGCAATTTGCTAATATTTTGGCAGCAGTGACATCCCAGGTAATCTCCACTGCTTGTAGGGTTGGAGATGAACACAGCAGGTAGACTCCCTTCTTTAATGGTGCTTTTAATTTGCGAAAACATAACGCAGGTACAGCTCCGTGCTCCTGTTTGCTTTTCTTCTGAAAATGTCACATCTAACAGCTTGCCACCTGCTCCATCAGAAATAGGGATGTGATAATTATGCGAGGATTCAAAGGAACTGTCTTCCGACTGCTCTGTGCTCAGATTGTTGAACATCACCTCTTAACAGTAAGAATTTAATTTAGTTCTGGATAGTGCTGTATTTCTGTTGCTTACTACAGCAGCAACTCTGGGTGAATATATTGTTAGTAAATGAAGCTTAACCTTTTTTATGTAATACAAAAAGAAAAGGTGATGTGTGACTTGAAGTTACAGACATCCAGAACATACAATGCTGGCACACAATGTCCTCTGGCATTGCAAGTCCTTAAAGGGTTCAGAAATCAGATCCACCATCAAATGGCAACTGTGCAGATTGGGATAATCAGAGATGAAGATAGAACTAGTACTGTCCGACCACCCATCTCTTCCTATTATTATCTATGAGGAAACAGAGGTGTCATCTCTCCAGTAGCAAGCATGTGGATTTGAAGACCGGGGTAGAGTCCTGCTCATCCACTTCAATTTCCTCCAGTGGAATTCTGACCATACTATTTTGCCAACACAACACTATAGTGAAAGAAAAGGTGTAGTATCATTCACATAAGATCAATGAGTCACTAATTAAAGTTTCCAGAATTAGAAATGAGAAGCGTTGGCACTGTATGAACATTTTCTGCATAGAAACTGTATTATGTTATTGGGCGGATAAGTCAAGACTAAATGATGTGCTCTTAAATGATATTACTAAACAAAAAATCAGTTGTGCACAAGGAATTATCTTTCCCAACAAGTAAAGCTTAGAGTGTGCCTAAAGAATGATAAAGATGTTAGACTGTAACTGATAAAATAAAGAAAGCACCTCTAGATGCTGGCTCACTTAGTCAGAGTGTTCCAAATAAACCCTAGCAAAACTAGGAACATTCCGATATGCAAATTCTGACCTGTTCCTGTGGTCAATAACCAGGCCCCTCCCACTCCCACCTTCTGCACGGCACCATTGGCCCATCACTGATATGAGCAGTCTCACTTTACAATAATGATGTCTAGATGGAGGAAAGGGATGGGACCAGGCTCTTGACCACAGGAGGGAGCTGACATTTCCATGCTAGAGTGCCCTGGGATTTGAGGCATGCTGAAGGCAACTGGAGGTGCCTGCTATATCTCACCAAGTTTGACCACTTTCAGGTTTGCATCTACTGAAATAACGTCAATTTTAAAGGTTCCAGAACATATTATTGGACTATTTTTTATTTTGGTTGAGCACAGTGAGCATGTGTCTTTCTTTTTTTTTACTTATCCCTGTAATTGTATGGAACCATGTAACCAAAAAGTCTTTCAGATAAGCCAGTCTGTGCTCCATTTTCATAAGTATTTTAATTTTCTTTTATGCAATTAAGAATCAAATTAGGAAAATATAAAAACGAAATATAGGGTGCAGCACAACGTTGTCTAGCTCTTTAGTGATTGCACAAAAGAACATTAACTGGGTCCTTCATTAGCCTAACATGGCAGCTAACATGCATTGCTACTGATAATGTCAAATACCTTATTTTACCTCCGAGTTTAGGACATTTTACACATATATTTGCAGATGTTATTAGGATTTTTTTCTATTAGACTTACTGTTTCTTTAAACAATGTTTACAAAATATGGCTGTATACGTTATTTAAAAAAAAATCTTAATACAACTCATTTAATATCATATAGCTGCACGATATCTGAAGTAAGCGACGATCCAGCCGAAGTGACAAAATATGCAGTGTGGATCATTTGACTTATCTTTTTATAGTTCTCAGCTTAGTGTAAAACTTACCGCGTTGGTGTTTTAAACCGCTCCCAGTTCGCTAGCGCCTGTTATTGTTTTAACATCCCCTCAATAAATATTGTCTCTGATATTAATTATTCATGAACGCTGATCATTATAATGACATCGCTTTCTCCTTCTTTCCAGATAGTCATGTTCACAAGTTGGAAAATTCTTAATGGCAGTAATAGTATTTGCACGATAAGGAGGGGTTGGGAATGTAATCCATCAGTAGAACTGCACAAGAGGGACTTGGGTGGTAATGGTTTCATTCCAGAGTGGTGCTTTTCTTGTATCTTGTTCATTTTTTTTGTTGGTTTGCAGAATTAATTTTCTTGTAGGGATTTTGTATTCTGTGTGTGTATAAGATGTTGCAGTGCCATGCACGCTGCACCGTTAAAGGCTTCTTGTACTAGATGGCATTCATACCTATTGACTATGTGACAAACTGAGTTCAGCACTTTGTCACTGCTCAGTGTTGTAGCAAGCAACATATTTGCATGGAAATCATATGCTAACTGAAAACAATGTGATTTTATATAATCAGTGTACATACACTAAGTGGCCAGATCATTATGACCACCTGAAGTTTGTAGGCAAATTAGCTATAATTTCGCGCTGAAGTTGATAGAGGGCCAGACCATTATAAATAGGGAAGCAGGTTGTTTACCACGGCAGTAGAAGTGTTTTTTTTTTTGAAGATATGGGTAAACAACGAGATTTAACAGCCTTTGAACGTGGGATGATTGTTGGCGCTCGGAGCCATGGAGCGAATATCAGCAAAACAGCAGAATTTGTTAAATGTTCAAGAGCAGCTGTTGTTAAAGTGTTTAAAGCCGAAAATCTGGGTCTGAACATGCGGATTGTGGCCGTCAGCGACTAGTCAATGTTAGGGCAGAACGGAGAGTAGCAAGACTGGTACAAGACAACAGAAGGGCAACACTGCAGTGTCAGATTCCTCGCACCACCTTCCAACATCTCATGGAGTCACGAGGCGGCCCAACGAAGTCATCTCGTGGAGTTATCTCGTGGCCCAACGAAGTACTGATGGGGTGGTCATAATAATCTGGCCACTCAGTGTATAACATTTTCCATTTGTCCAGCACCAAGAGGTAGTGTACACTTAGTAGTAGACCCATGTTTTCTTAGGCAAGGAAGTATCCCCTAACACTTTATCCTTCCCTACCTGCTCACTTAACACCAAACTTGCCTCTGCAACAAACCTGTAATACTCAACACCCTCCAGTGGTAAACACATAACCCTTAACCTGTTTGTAAACACTTAACCCCTTCAACCATATTACTTTAACCCAAACACTTTATCTCCTACCAACACTCATCCCTAAAGTGCTTAACCCCCCCCCAACAGTTAACTCCTAAAGCACTGAGCCTAAAACTCATCTAATCTGTCCCCTAAACTAAAGCCTGTATCTGATTATTTCCTGTTCTACTGTATACTTACCTCATTCCACATCAGAAACGTCTGCACTGATTTTAAAGCTAAGCTGAAAGTCAGAAGGGCGATGGAACTGAAGGAATGTGCCATTTCTTTTCTGGCAAATGTATAATTTTGTCCAACTCGTCTTATGATCCAGACGTCCCTGTGAGACAGCATAGTCAGTTTGGCGAGCTCACTTTTTTCAACTGCAGTGAAACAGTACAGCTTTCGTCAAGGATCACCCCAGCTTGTGAATGGACAAAGAAAGAGCAGCAGCTCATTTATGAGGTAATTCCTATGCTCTCTCCTGGTAATAAACAGCTCTTTACAATGAACTCTGACTCAGTGGGGTTGATTTACTAACCTTATAAACACGCCACGAACAAGTATACACCTCTGTAGTGTGTTCCCTCCCAGCATGATCTATTGGTGGAATCTAGACACCTTTGTAGTGTGTACACACCCAGCAGGTGTGTTGTGCAAAGCCCTGCATGAATTACAAGGTCATGTTGTGTAAATTAGATCTACATTGTGTTGCTTGCGTTGATGAATGCAGGAATGTAAATGCATGAGCTAACCATTTTTGTCTAAACTGTGAAGCAGCATTATATATGCATCATGTGCATGATTTTTCCATATATGGCATTAGTGGAAATATGCTTTTAGAGACTTTTTGGTTGATAAATACGTTTTGCTGTGCAAAAATCACACGTAACTAGTGCGTGCGTGTGTTTAGGTTAATAAATCACCCCCACTGAGTCTGACTGACTTCAAGTGCTGTCTTTCCACTAGCATTCAGAGTGCAGTTGTGGAGGTGATATCTGGAGGTGCATTATAAACAGAATGAGGTATTTTTTAGAAGGTCATTTTAAGTGATTTTATAATTACTATCAGAGTTATTCACACAATGGTGAAGAGTTTTGAGAAGGCAGGAGAAGTGAACAATCTAGGACAACATAGTTGAATTGAAAAGTGAGTTGAATTAGGTTTTCCCAAATCAGCTATGTTGTCCTAGATTGTTCACTTCTCCTGCCTTCTCCAAACTCTTCACCCTTTGGTGAATAACCCTGTATATATTTAAATTGGGTGAAGATATTTTATACACGCTCAAAGTTCTGCTTTAACGTCTCTGCCAATGTAATCTTCCATGTAAAGCAGATGTAACTTCAGACACACACTATTCTATTAATTCTATTGGTCCAACACATTTCCTGCATATGTGTTTGTATTGTAATATTCTCTATATATCTGTTATTTTCTTTTGCTTACATCTCCTTATTAAACTCTATCCAAAATGTTCTTTCTAGTCTATGATAGAATGAGAAAGGGTTCAAACCTTTTTATCGCTGCCTATGTTTGCACTGGTTGGTTTCCTTGTCCCAAATACACAACACAAAATAATAAGCAATCTCCCTAAAGTAAAAAAAAAAAAAAAAGCTTTCACAAGTATGGGTATCCAAGATGGGAGATTTCCCTTCTACTCCTGTTTTGGTAACAACTTTAAAGTCAGACTTTCCCTCACTTTGTGTGAAATCAAATACCAGGACAAAATGTGCTTTTGAATCTTCCTAATGGTCTCAGGTAGCAGGTTTTCCTGAAAGTTGTTAGTTCTTTTCCCCAGCCATATGCAAAACTAGAAAGAAGGTTTTGGATGGAGTTTCCATTTTAAAGAGCATCCAATCCAGGAAACCGTTCAATTGTACTAAGGTTGGAAAGCACAGATTAACGTTTACCACACCCTGAGCTTTATAGATGCTCAGTGCAGCAGATTTATGAGACGTTTTACTCTGCTTCCAGGCAGAACTACATTCAATGGCCATATGAGTCAGCGTGTGCAATTTTTCTCTTCTGCTCCAAAGTATGTGGGTGAAGGCTACAGTAAGTTTAGAGAGAGCGCGGTACTTGACTCATTGGATGTTCTGATCTTCATTTGTACATTTGTTCAAGCTTATGTTGCTACCCATTCAGGAGATTAGGGATTTAGCTATGGGAACAGCTAGGTGCAGTTGAATGTCAGAGTGACTTTTAGAACCAATTGAACATGCAGGATGTACTCAAAGATTAAATACAAAACTTTCCTGTGTGACTGCAGTGTACCTTTAAGTCAAATCAATGGATCAGACTGCGTCCCGGTTACTCTATCTCATTACCAAACAAGAAGTGGCTTAGGCACAGCTGAGCTATGCGAAGTCACGTTTTCCCAATAGAACATGCGCTCGCTAGCAGCATGAAGTGCTCGTAAGGGGGCTCTACCTCTCCGCCTCAGTACCCAGTGCACTGCCACTTCTCCATTCCCCAAGACATAAAAGAAGGTGTTTTATCAGGTTTTCAATCTCTAATATCAACAGGATTTCCCAGCTGGAGAGGCACAAAAAAAGAAAAAAAAAAGGAAAGACGGCTTCAAATGGCCTTTGTGCTAAGTCCCCTTTAGAGTGGAGTTTACTTGCCCTTTCTGTAATTATGCTCCTTAAGATCCACTTGTGGATATATTATTCGCTACAAGGGCTCGCCTCCCTCTGTTAGTTTGGTGCTCCGTGTTGCCTGTTTGCACTGTATTAAATATTTAGGCCTTTGCAGTGGTGAATAAAGAGATCATTAATATAAATTGATTCCAGTGTTCCAGACGGGGTTTCTGCTGCCTCTATATAAATGGTATCTATTAGGAAAAGATGTAGAGTGAGCAGTTTGCAGATGTGAATGGTAAGTTATTGCAGACACTTACGATGCTCGAATAGATGGCTCATTGTGAGTTTAATGTCTCTAGCCGGATGGGAGCAATGAACGTTGAGCTGGAAGATGTAAATTGTGCTGTATTGTATAGATGTGTTTGTTTATTAGGTAGCGGGATATATTTGTTCAGGCTGAAAATGACTTGTGAAACTCTTATCAACCAACTGCATGGCTAGCCTATTAATGGGAAACTCTTCTGTATTTTGCAGGCGAGTACTTCTAGGTAATTATTGTAAAGTAGATTTTTGTTGTTGTTGAATTGTTGGTGTTGCATATGTCTTTTAGCTGCTAGATACTTTTCAGATGGTGCAATCAGCATTAGCAAATTTGTATAACCAAAAAGGATTCACAGTTAATTGGGCTGATGCACCATGAGCAGATGGGCCCCAATGAATCACCAATTTCCCAGTGGTACAAGCACATCCGCTCTGTGAATTCGGTATTATTTATGGGATGTTCTATCCTGGTGCACATGCCTTTAACCTGCTCATCTTCTGAATGGGATGCAGTAGGGATCTTGTTTTATTCAAAGGATTTGCAATGAATTGGGCTTATGCCCCATGAGTAGATGAACCTCATGAATCACCAATTGCCCAGTGGTACAAGCATATCCACTCTGTGAAGTGGGCATTATAATCGGGATGTTCCATCTTTGTGAACATGCCCTAAACCTGCTCTACTTCTGAATGGGATGTATTAGGAATCTTGCTTTATTCAGAGGATTTACAGTGAATTGGGCTGATGCACCATGAGCAGATGAGCCCCACGATTCACCAATTGCCCAATGGAACAAGCCCATCCGTTTTTTCATCTGGGTATTATTTATGGCATGTTCCATGCCGGTGGACATGCCAATAACCTGTGCTTCTTCTGAATGGGGTGCAATGGGGATCTTGCTTTCATTCGTAGGATTCACAGTGCATCAGGCTGATGCAACACGAGCAGATGACCCCCATGATTCACCAGTTGCTCAATGGAACAAGTCCATCTGCTCTGTGAACTGGGTATTATTTATCGGATGTTCCATCCTGATGGACATGCCAATAACCTGTGCTTCTTCCGAACGGGATGCAATGGGGATCTTGCTTCATTCATAGGATTCACAGTGCATCAAGCTGATGCCACATGAGCAGATATTCGTCTGAATGAGATGCAATGGGGATCTTGCTTTATCTGTAGGATTCACATTGCATCAGGCTGATGTCACATGAGCAGATGACCCCCATGATTCACCAGTTGCCCAATGGAACAAGCCTATCTACTCTGTGAACTGGGCATTATTTATGGGATGTTCCCACCTCGTGGACATGCCAATAACCGTGCTTCGTCTGAATGAGATGCAATGGGGATCTTGCTTTATCTGTAGGATTCACATTGCATCAGGCTGATGTCACATGAGCAGATGACCCCCATGATTCACCAGTTGCCCACTGGAACAAGCCTATCTACTCTGTGAACTTGGCATTATTTATGGAATGTTCCATCCTGGTGGACATGCCAATAACCCGTGCTTCTTCTGAATGGTTTGCAATGAGGATCTTGCTTTATTCATAGGATTCACAATGCAGCAGGCTGGTGTCACATGAGCAGCTGACCCCCCATGATTGATTCACCAGCTGCCCAGTGGAACAAGTCCATCTGCTCTGTGAACTGGGCACTATTTATGGGATGTTACATCCTGGTGGACATGCCTTTAACTTGCTTATCTTCTGAAAGTGATTCAATGGGGAACTTGCTTTACTCTAGTTACTGTGGGATGGGATTACTCATGTCTGTGATGGGAAATCCCAATAAGAAAATATCTTGTTAGTATAGGAGAGCATCCTTTGATATTCATTCATCCACTGAATGAGCAGTGTAAGAAAATAAATTACAAAATAAACCACCTAACTAGGATTCCTCACACCTGGAATGTGAAATCCTAATGAGGAAAGTCCTTATTAACTCAGGAAATAATCTGGTGATGTTCCCTTATATGCTAAGTGATTACTATAGAAAAATCAATTGCAGAATAAACCACTAACTGGGATTCCTCATGCCTGGGATGTGAAATCCTAATAAGGAAAGCCCTGATTAGCATAAGGGAGAATCTTGTGATATTCCCTCATTTGCTGAGTGACTACTGTAAGAAAATCAATTAGAGAATAAACCACCTAAAGATCATATTGTTTCCATTGAAACGCTATTGTCAAATGTATGTTAATTACTTGCCATCTGCCCACTCTATATAGATATACATATGACACTCTTTATAGAGTGAGTCGCCATACATGTACAACGAGTTTTTTTTTTTGCTTGCGTGCGAGCAAGCAGGACACAGTAAAAATACTAAACATACATCACTTGTATGGTTCATGGGACTGTGTGGGCCTATGCTGCCTGTTATCTTGGGCTCCACTGACTCCCGTGTAGGCCTGGGACTGGCACAGCAGATCTTGCCTGGATCAGAGGGAGATCAGCACATGTCCACCTGCTGATCTCTCCTACGATCACTGAATGTGGAAGTGATGTGTTTTACATCACTTCTGCTATCAGCCTGTCATTTATCTGGCTGCTGTAGCCGAAGAAGAAGCTGGTGAAGCAGATCTGTGCTTTATCAGCTTATTTGGGGGTCCCTAGGTGACATCAGAGGTCTAAAAGACCCCTGATGTCTCCATAAAGAGGACTTGTCACTGTATATTTATTATCACATAGGGGGCTTGTTACAGAGCTGCATTATTTGTACCTTTTATATCTGCCTGGAGTTCAGCTTCAAAATAACTATAACTAAAATAAACATATTTCAAACATTCAAACTACCTTAAGTAATCTGATTTCATCTCCACCCTTCACAATATGAAATAGGGTTGATTTTTATTTTTCTGTGACTAATAAAAAGAGTTCAGCAGCTGCACACTACGATATTGATGGTGCTATAAACTACGACTCTGTTGGTCTCACATAAATATTGTGTTGATGGAGAGTCAGAGCCTGGATAACTATTACCAGTAAAGTTGTATAAAAGCGAGATGCGTGTACTATTTTTTTTTTATTGTGAGATGCAACAGCACACACAGCGGAGACTACAAATCAGTTCTCAGCTGCTGAGAGCAGGGTTCTAATCAAGGCTTTGTAGGGATGGGAGGAGAGTTCACCGTTGGATAGATCTGCACTGAATTCAATGGCTACTTGAATTCTGGAACCCGCAGAGGCAAAACAGGGTAAGAGGCAGTCTTTGTTGCTTTGTTTCCTGCAACAGAGAAAACTGAAAACGATTTCCTGTTCCAAATGGTGCATCCAAAAAAGCCAGACATGGACAATCAGGTTGTATACTTTATATATTCCAAAACTGCATTTTGGGCTTTGTATAGTGATCTTCAGTACATTTTAGATTAATAAAGTCTTTATACCTTGGTAGAAATTCCAAAGTTCAATGAAACTATATTGTTGTTCATTGGCTCCTAAGCCAGTCCCTGCTGCCCGTCTTCTACTCTGCTCTAGTGATGGATGTCCCTCTGCGTCCTCATGTCCTATACACAGTATCAGATGTTATGACTTACTGGACCTTAAACTGCTGGAGCGGAAGGGGAGAGTGGATGAAGAGACCAGTGTAGGAGTCAGGTGGCTGTGAGGTCCAGCTGAATATAACTTTTATATCTTCTCTAGACGAAAATGAGCACTTAACCCTTGCAGTGCTGGGGTACCTCCGTTGCAAGGGTTAGGAAAAGTTATACCTGTAGTTCTTCTTTAAAGTGGACCTTTACCCCCTTTTACTAAAAATCAAATCAGCATGCAGCTTTGTATGCTGATATAAAATCATATTAGATTCATTAGCTAAACAAACATGTTTTTCATTTACTTACAAATAGAGTTCATCCACTTCCTGGTCCACTTTGGCACAAATGTTGTAATGTGCCCAAACGTTGCATCCTGGGAAGATTACATCAGCAGGTCATTGCTGGAAAATCTCATCTGTAATCTCACGAGATCTCAGGGAAAGGTCTTTTCCTCCCATGAGATGATGTGCATGGTCACATGTCCTAGTCACATGTGTCAGAGTTCCAGGAAGTAAAGGGAGATGAATAAATTTGCTCTAAAAATGGCCACTGTCAGAAGAATGGAAAGGAAAAGAGAAATAAGGTATGCAAAGGATAAAAAGCCGGCAATTCTCTATAAGTATCTGTTTGTAGATTGTCATTACTAAACATTTCTAAAGGTGCCTTTGTTGTTATTGTAAACATATGGGTAAAGTTCCTCTTTTAAGTCCCCCCTCTTACATTCTATCCCTGTGTGAGTTATACATAATATATTTTTCTCTGTAGCTCGTACTGTGTTCCAATATATTGTTAGCTGCGCAATTGAAGTGCTAGAGCCATCTGAATGCTGGATTTCCATAATGGTCACACTCCTCAGAGAGTGAGAGCGCCCAAACAATAGGATTGATTAGTCTGGCAAAAATTTGCATTGTGTCTTTTGTCTAGCGTTGTATTTATTCCTCTATAAATAAACAGAAACACACAGAACACTGACGATAAAGAAAAAGAGGGGTTCCAGATATAATGACACTTATTGATGTCATCGTGCCTGTTGTATTACCAAAGTGTCAACAGCGAGCTCAATTTTCCAAACAAGATATCACAGTTTTTATTAAAACCGTTGAATGATGCAACCCCCGCCTGGCTTTTCCGTCAACAGTCTACCCCCAACTAGAACAACAAGTGAGCATCAGTCTGGCTGACATTTTATTATGTGCTCAGGGATATTCTGCACTGCTCGCAGACTGAGGTGTAAAATACCATTTCAAGTATTTTTATTTATTTTCATAACAAGCCTACGTAGTACAGAAGTGAAAATCCAGGTAAAATGGCGCAGTCGACTCTGTTTTGTTTCATGCAATTTTTTTTGTCATATGTAATACTAACAACAAACCTAAACCAAGACTTAAAGCTAAACTTCAGGCAGATCATCAATGCAGTCAGGTTTTTGTTTTTGCAAACAAATATTATTATCAATAATAATAATACTAATGATGATGATAATAATAATACTAATGATGATGATAATAATAATAATAATAATAACAATAATAACAACAATAATAATAATATTTCAGATAAAAGTATTATAAATACCACTTTTGACTTGTCTCAAGTCTCCTCTATTTCCTGTGAAGAAGCTCTCAGACTGGGAGAGGGAGGGGCCATACTTGGGGCCAATTAGGTATCCTGTTTCACATGTGCTGACACGGAGCAAGCTGACAGATGTAAAGACACAGGTAAACTCATCAGTCTGTTGCTGTTGCTTTTTTACTTTCAAGACTGAGAGAGGGAGGGGCAGTACTTGGGGCCAATCAGGTATCCTGCATTCACATGTGCTAGCAAGGGGCATGCCAGCAGAAGTAGAGAACAGAGATAAACTCATCAGTCCATTGCTCTTGCTAAAGTTAAAGCACAGCTGGAGGGCCGGAGTTGCCCACCTCTGGAATAAAACCTGACACCAGAGAAAGTTCAGGTCACTAGGCTGGCTGTGCTGTATGACATAATTGTGTAAATTGTAGGACTGGATGGTCAGAAATAAAAATCATTTGGCAAGTAAAACAGCTACTTTATGGTTAACAATGTGAGAGGGGTCAGACCAAAAGGTAACATAGTGTTTCCATTAGGGATGCACTGATACCAATACTAGTTTCAGTATCTGTGCCGATACTGAGTATTTGGGCGAGTATTCATACCCGCCCAAATGCTCCCGATGCCTATCCCGATACCGGAACTTCCGGTATCAGGAAGCCAAGTGGCGAGACATTACACGGCGCCGAGCTTCCTGATTGGTCGGGAAGCTGGCTCCATGCTCCCTCGTCACCTTGTCACTTGCTGACGAGGGAGCATGGAGCTGGCTTCCCGGCCAATCAGGAAGCCTGGCGCCGTGTAATGACTCACCACTCGGCTTCCAGATTGGTCGGGAAGCTGGCCAATCAGGAAGCCAAGCGGCGAGTCATTACCCACCCCCCTGGCTTGCTGATTGGCCAGAAAAGCCGACTCCATGCTTCCTTCTCACCTGGTGAAATCAGGAAGCTGAGCAGCGAGTCATTACGCGCCGCTCGGAACTTCCGTTATCAGTATTCGGTATCGGCGAGTATCGAAACAAAAATATTGAATACCGAACAAACAGTATCGGTGCATCCCTAGTTTCCATGCAGAGAATGCACAATCAAAATGTTTATTTCCAGGGAATGTGTTTATTAAAAATTCTCATCTGCAATAGCAAGCAAAATGTTGATTGTTTAAATTCACCATATGCTGCTCTGTGCCCCCATTAACATCCATCAACGCAATAAACCAAACATAGTAATAACATATAATTTATCTACAGTGTAAAGTACTAAAGAAAAAGAGGCTGAACAGTATCTAAGACGACAAGAAATGTATAAATGATTATTTATAAACATATCTTGCAAGTTCCTCTATATTGTATTTATACTACATAGAGTGTTAACACTTTCTTCAACCCTGTGTAATAAGATTGAGGCATCACATACTTCATGTATTGCATATATCAATGGACATCCATGTCTCCTTGGGCTGTAGTTGATATGTGGACCACATTGTACCACTAGTTTTAGTGGTTACAAATATGCCCATAAATTATAGGACTTGTTTTGTACCACTGGTTCTACTGGTCGCAAAAATTCCTATAGATTCTAGGACTTTGTAGCAATGGTTCTACTGGTAATAAATATGTCCATATATATTCTAGGACTTGTTTTGTATCACTGGTTCTACTGATTACAAATATGTCCATATATTCTAGGTCTTGTTATGTACCATTGGTTCTACTGGTTACAAATATGCACACATATTCTAGGTCTTGTTTTGTACCACTGGCTCTACTGATTACAAATATGTCCATATATTCTAGGTATTGTACTGTCCCACTGGTTCTACTGGTTACAAATATGCTCATGTATTCTAAGACTTGTTTTGTACCACTGGTTCTACTGATTACAAATATGTTCATATATTCTAGGATTTGTTTTGTACCACTGTTTCTACTGGTCACAAATATGCTCATACTGTATATTCTAGGACTTGTTTTGTACGATTTGCGCTACTGGTCACAAATATACTCATATTGGATATTCTAGGACTTGTTTTGTACCACTTTTTCTACTGGTTACAAATATGCTCACATATTCTAGGTCTTGTTTTGTCCATATATTCCCTGGAGCAGCTATTATCAGCCAGGGTTCAATGAAACCCTAGGGTTCGTTCCATTAGAGTTTCTAGAAGTTTCTTGAGCTGTTGCTGACTGACCTTCCATCTGATGATGCCAGGATAGTTCAAGGTCCAATGTCACTTCTCAGAGCCAGCAGCATGACACCATTGATCTTTTTAGCTGTCTGTAAGGGTCATTTATCCCACCAACCACCAATGTAAAGGGTATTCTTCTCACTGACCCCCGATGATTTAATTTTAGCAGAGGATGGCCTGAAAAGTATTTTGAGGGTTCCTATGGGATGAAAAGGTTGAGAAAGGCTGCCCTATAGTCTAGTATACTTTTTGCTTTATACTCAGTAGTGCCCATATACTCCCTATGCTCTACTGTGGTTTGTGCCCACCTATTCCCTAACAATCACTGGATATTCTCTATATACTCCCTGGGGTGTAATGTGTTTTGGCCCATATACTGCTAAGGCATAGGGGTTACATCAGGGTTGGACAAATCCCAGGAGCCTAACTTTTAAGGTTTTCTCTAATTGTTGTCAATGGAGCTGGTTCCTAAAACAAATCCTGTAGGTTCCAGGATTAGACAGACTGACTTCTGAGCGCCTTATCATTGTGTCCACCCCTGGGTTACATTGTCTAGCTCAAGGGGTTACAAATGTGCTCATATACTCCATTGTGTTTAGGCGTTTGCTTAACTTTTTGTTTTCTATATGCTTTTTAGAATCTGTTGTGGTTTCTGCTTGTATACTCTGTGTTGTCTGGTGTTTTTTGTGCATATACTTTATACTCCCTGTGCTTTCTGTACATTATGTCTAGTTATTCACTGACATATACTTTTTTTTTATTTTGTCTGTATACACCCTGGATGTAATGTGTTAGACTGTCCTTAGTTTATGTCTTATAGTCCATGATCCAGGAAATTGAGAAACAATGACTACTTTGATGTTACAGTTGCCCCTTCACAAGGTCCATTGGAGTCTTCTGATCAGAGGGGGCAAAATGTATAAACAATTAGAGTTCTAAGTTACAAGGGGATCTACTGACCTCTAGAAACCCAACCCTATTTGCAGTATCAGTCAGTGAGCAATAATGGCAAGTTACTAGCATGAAACCAATGCCATATCAACCAATATATCCTAAGGATGTTGTTCAAAATCCTTTCCCCATGTTGCAGTTTTTATTAGCTATAGAATTATTCTGTTTCCTTTTCATATTAAGACATCAGTCACATGTATCTGTTCTGTAATACTTCCCCTCCTAACAAAGACATATAGGGAACCATATATAAACAGAGTTCAGTGGCCTTGCGGTGGGGTTGATAAGGATGTCTTTCTGTTTCAGGCATCTTTGCCTGAGTCACAGTAGATAAAAATCTTGGGAAATGTCAAATACTTTCAAGAATTGGCTTAGAGCAAAAAAAGCGATGGCTCAAAGATGAGGTGACTCGGGGCTTCATGTCTCTAAAAGGAAAGCTACACTAGAAATATTCTAGTTGTAGTCTGGTTACTCTGAGCAACACAGCCCCATGCGTATAGACTAATCATGCTGTGCTTAATTTGACACAGTAGAAAAAAAAGTTCAAATCTGTCAAGCTTATAATGCTGTATGTGTACCTGTTAGCAATATTTCATGTTACTTCCTGTTCCAGTGACTACATAGGAAATGAGGCAAACATCTCACCAAAGGGGACACACATAACAGTGTAAGGATTCTAATCCTCCCTGACTATTAAATGTGTTTTTATTGTGGTCTGCATCCCCCCTTGAAAGGATAACCCTCACTTCCTGTCCCAGGTAAGGAGAATTCACATAGACAGCAAGAAAAACTTGGCAGATAGTCTGTCCCCTTTCCTCTGTATCCAAAGCCAAAGCTAGCACAGTACAGTGAGCAGTGATCTGAACCACTAAAAGCTTGATGCGATTAGTTTTTATTGGGTATTGAACATATGTTTACTTTGCAGTATATTAATATATAATACATTTAGTCTAATACAGTATATCATGCATCGCAAGAAACATTTAATAGTATTAGTAACATAAGAAATGGATAAGTTCAGCTTCGTGTTGAACCCCTTTCCTGAGAGTCTAATGACAGCAGATTTTTGAGGTTTGCCCTCGGCTAATCCCCTCCAGCCAATATACAGTTTAAACTCCACATAGTAAGAAATAATGGAATGTGTCTGCTTCTAGAATAAATTAGGTAATCTCAGTAAATGTTCTGCTTATGATGTTTAGGTAGGGGCAGAATTGAATGGCACCGTATCCCTGTCCCATTTTCTCTATGTATATATTTGCAGGAATAGCTGCAATCAAAAAGGGTGTGGATCAGTGACAATGGGTGTTTCTTACCACCAAGGGTGACAGGATTTCCTACTTGCAAGACTGAGAGAGATCCACTCCAAGAAAAACAATGTGACTCCCACTGCATTTAATGTGCAGCTGATGTGGTTAAGCTTCGGTAATACGTTATGTATGTTTTAGGCTACATTCACAATTGAGCGTTGGTGCCTTTGGCCGTTTCTCTGGCATTTTTTGTACGTTTGTACGGACATTTTCCCCCCATTTTAAGTTTTGAGTGTTTTTGTTTTAGCCAATGGATAGCTAGTTACTAGGAGAAGGAGATGGGTATTAGGCACAAAATTTCATGTTATATGCACATGTTATGTGCTGGTAATGCATACAGTAGGGGGGGTGTTGGGGTTGGGGGTTGAAAGGGGTGCTAGTGATGCACAATTGGGGGGGTTGGATCTGTGCAGACCTTCCACCTCCTCTGGCTCTGGCCGGTGTCCTGCCCAGTGACATCACTGGTTGGCAGGAGTTGGGCAGGACACTGACCAGAACATCCCGCTGAGCTCCTGGCAACCAATGACATCACTGGTTGCCGAGAACTGGGCAGGACGCCAGCCAGAGCGTCTCAGGTTCCCGGGAGCTGGGTGACTCTTAGCAACCTGGGACACTATGCCCAAAAATGGGGTGGCAGGCAGAGCGGCACAATGTTTGCACTGCCGCCCTTTTTTTTTGCAAAGTGTCCACCTGTTGCAAAGAGATGCCACCTGAGTCAACAGCCTCGGGCTGCAACATTATAAGGACGGTCCTTAAGTATTCCCCAGAGAAGCTCCTGTTCTTTTTCTGAGTGTTGAGTGTTCACATCACTCAGATGTGAAAGGGCACAATAGCAAAACATAGACATTGGTGTGTTAAGCATTGAAGCAATTTTGGAAACACGCTTCAAAATGCTCAGATGTAAAGAACAGACTGATTGTCTCCTAGCAAACAATCATTGCTGCCTTTAGATAATCTAACCGGCCCTAGTAACAGGAAAGAAAGGTCATGAGTAGTTGCTTGGTAAGAATTATAAACTGTTCTTTATTGCCACAAGTGAGACCAGCTAGTGTGTAAAATTGCCTACATGCTAATAGTGTATGCAAACCCTTAACAATGAACTTCTTTTATTGGTTCCAGTTCGTTCTGTTAAATATACCATTGAATTTGTTTTGTTAGCATCAGTTTGAAAAGTAAAAAAAATGACCTGTTAATCCTGCCAGAAATTTTGGAAGTCATCACTCTGTGTACACTATGCTGTACTGAAATCCCAAGTAGTATTATCAGCCCTTCCCACTTCATCTCCGTGAACTACAGATTACGCCCCACATATGGTATGAAGACAAGAAGATATTCTGTTGTCCTATTCAGGTGGGGGCATGCTAGGGTGGCAAAGCTGATCCTCCATAAATACAATACAGTAAGGGGTGTATTTATAATTTTTTCGCACAGCGAACACCTCTGAAAATTATATTCACAGCACATTATGGCTACTAGATGGAGATGAAATTATTATGCTCTTCTCCTTTATCCAGTGGCCATATTGCACTGAGAATCTCATTCACAGAGCTGTTTGCTGTGCAAAGTTTATATATACACCTCTAATTGTGTTACTGGCAGAACCACCAGGTGAAAATAATGATAAAGAAGCTTACAAAAATACAATAAATGCTGCCACCAATCTAAGGAAACTGCGTTTTATTACATTTTTATTTTTCAAGATAGAGATCTGGAGATTTTAAAATCTAAATATGGAACTTTTTTTCCAGTGTTTAATGCTCTCTAATAGAGGTCACCTAAATATAATCAAATGGCAATAAGCTTTATGGCAAGGGTATCAGCAGTCCATGCGTTTCACAGTTCCAGTCATACTCAACAAGCCTGCCATATCACTATCTATTGTAGCACTTATCCATAGGTTGATAACACCTTATTAAATGGTAAGATGTCAGGGGCGTGCCAGGACTCCAAGGCCAAGGTATTTGTTTAATTCATCATAGCAAGGTTTGGGGAATTTGGTCCAAATTGATTTTTTTGTTATAGTCTGCTAAGGGATGATTTGGTTGGCCCCAGTAAGCTAAGGGATGATTTGGTCCTAGTTGGCACAGGGATGATTTGGCCTCGACAGCCAAGGGATGATTTAGTCCCAGTTAGCCAAGGGATGATTTCGTACCAGTAAGCCAAGGGATAAATTAGTCCCAGTTAGTCAAGGGATGATTTGGTCCCAGTCAGCCAAGGGATAATTTGGTCCCAGTCAGCCAAGGGATAATTTGGTCCCAGTCAGCCAAGGGATAATTTGGTCCCAGTCAGCCAAGGGATTATTTGGTCCCAGTAAGCCAAGGGATGAATTGGTCCTAGTTGACCAAGGGATGATTTGGTCCCAGTCATATACACAAGGAATGATTTGGTCCCCATCAGCCAACTGAATATTTGGTCCTAGTTGGCCAAGGAATTATTTGGTCCCAGTCATAGACACAAGGAATGGTTTGGTCCCAGTCAGCCAATGGATGATTTGGTCCTAGTTGGCCAAAGGAATGATCTGTTCCCAGTCATAGACACAAAGGATGATTTGGTCCCAGTCAGCCAAGGGATTGATCTTGTCCCAGTTGGCCAAGGGATCATTTGGTCCTAGTCGGCCAAGGGATGATTTGGTCCCAGTCAACCAAGGGATAATTTGGTCCTAGATGGCCAAGGGATGATTTGCTCCCAGTCATAGACACAAGGGATGATTTGTTCCCAGTCAACCAAGGGATGATTTGTTTTCAGTTGGCCAAGCGAAGATCTGGTCCCAGTCGGCCAAGGGATGATTTGGTTTTAGTCAGCCAGGGGAGGATTGGTTCCCAATCAGCCAAGAGGCGATTTGGACCCAGTCAGCCAAGGGATGACTTGGTCCCAGTTGACCAAGGGATGATTTGGTTCCAGTAACAAGCACTGGTAGTCAGTGACACCTAGTGCCTATTGTTATGCAGATAAAAACACTGTACTCAATGACGGGGTCTCTTTAACCAACATGACACCGTAGGGTATGTTAAAATAATGACCTATATAATGCCCACATTTTCCAAATACTCTTAAGCTCAATTTTTTATTATTTACTAATAATAATCTTCTTTAAAAAGTATTGACTTTCTTTTTTATAACATTTATACCAAACATGATGATATTGCCTGTAATGACTGTTTTTGGAACACAACCATGAAAAGTTACATAAAAAAAGTTTTTGATGAGAATAAAACTGACTTCATTACAGAAAAGTAATCAATGCTATTGTTTTACTCTATACAGCTCTTCAATGCAAAATTACCATGTCTCTCACAAGCTATAGTATGCATTACGCATCGATATACGTTCTCAAAAAGAGCGTATTATATTTGCCAAAGCATTTTGCTGTAGAGCTTAATTTCATCATATTTTCTTCTAGGAGCCTAATTATAAATGATAAGATCCAACTGCAAAAGCATTGCAGGGTCTTCAATTTTCATCTTACAGCCAGCTCACCTCCAAGGTCTCTTCTGTTCCAGCATAGTTCTATGTTCAGTATGGTATGATATAGAACCGGCACATGCAGCAAGAGATATTGCTTTTATTCAGTATTTCCATTCTGAAGTCAGCTTACCAAGGTAACATTACTTCAAGATATATATGAATTCAAAACTTCTCTTTAGTTTTGAATAGAAAAGGAAATGATTGAACTGTCAGGTTTTTATTGCTGTCTATGTATTTGTCCTGGAGGCAATGGTGATGGGAGCAGTTGCAGCAGTTTTTTAAAAGAGCCAAGGCTAAACTCCAAGCAGAAAGCTAAATACACAGTTGAAATACATAAAAGGGAGCTGTTTTACCTGACAAAGGATTTGTATGTTTGTCCATCTAGTGCTGAGACTCCCATAGTCCCATCGCACAGCAGACCTAGGAAGATGACACTACTTGCAATTAAAGAACACAGTGGTGCCCAGGGGTGGACTGACAACACATGGGGCCCCCGGGCAATACAATATTATGGGGCCCTCTTGTGCTCCAGCCATATACAAGCCCCATCCACAGCCAAAGGGCTGCTGTACGGGCTATTCACAATATTCACTATAGCCCGTACAGCAGCCGAGCGGCTCAGCTGAGCCGAACCCATAGGCTTCAGCTTGGCTGAGTTGTATTCACATCCAAAGTAGGGAGAAAGGTCAGCCGAACAGATCAGCGTCCCCATCGAAGGCAGCCGATGTACGGCTGATTTTAGCCCATGTACGGCTGAAATCAACCTTACAAGGCTGAAGTGAATAGCCGAACAGTGTTCAGCTCACTTCACTTCGGCTCTGTTATTCACTCGGTGAATAACCCCCATAGCGTTTGCACACGGGACGCAAATGCTATATGTGAAACAACTGCACGCATTCCGCTCGTTAGCAGCTATTGAAACAAGCGGAATCCATATGTGAAACAAGCGGAATCCATGCAGTTCACATATAGCGTTTGCGTCCCGTGCGGGCTCCCACATGAAAAACCGCACGGGAAGCGCAAATGCTGTATGTGAATGGAGACTAAAAGGTTAACAGTTTACAGCTAAAAAAAAAAAAAGTCATTCAATTTACTTACCAGCATCAGGGCTCCCGATCCCCAGGTTCCAGTCGGGGTTTTTGTAGAACTGTTCCAGTGGGGGGCCCAGGGCCAGATCTCAGTGGGGCCCCCCTAGCATGAGGCTCTCGTGCCTCCGTCCGTCCTCCGCGGAAGGTCCGCCCTCCGTCCACTGCGGCACACCCCCACCTTGGAGCTCTTCTCGGCCACGCCGCTGTAGGAGATGCAGCTCTGCTAAAGCGGCAAAGGCAGTGTATAGTGGGCCCGGGAGGCGGGCGACACTGCCGTTGCCGCTTTAATAAACCCGCGTCCTCTTCCATGCGGGCTCAAAAGGGCACGGGGATTGTTGATGGGCCCCCTCTTTGGCCGCGGGCCCTCGGGCAATGCCCGACTGCCCGTATGGTCAGTCCGCCCCTGGTGGTGCCCTCTCTCCCCCCTAAGCCTTCTGTGAAAGAGCACATGCAAATTAATAAAGTTATCCCTCTGCACCCTCTACTCTCTCCTCCTACTAGAATGTTCTTTTTCAACACAATTGCATGCAGAACACTTGAACACACTCCCAGTCCTGCCTCTCTATCTCCTAGCCAGAGTGCTGATGTTTAGAATGTCCTAGAATACTGTCTTAGCATTGCAAGAGGCTGATACCAAGTCAAAATCAGTTACTCATCAGTTATTTCTAAAAGTATTAATGAATACTGATACATAAATAAGAGCTGTTTTATCTGCCAGAGGATTTGTATTTCTGTCTACTCAGTCTATGGATTTAGACAGCTCTGCCACACAGCACAACCCTGTCTAGCAGGGGAGGGGGCCTGGTCTTTTTCTGCTGCAATTTTACTTTTAGTAAACTACTGGTCCTGTTGCCACACCCATCCCCCAGTCATTGGACAATGAGAGGAGAAGGAGAAGAACCCACCCCCCAGTCATTGAACAATGAGAGGAGAAGTATGTACACTAATAAGCTCATATCTTGGCCACTCTACTCTTTCTTCCTACCAGCATGCTGCTTGCACTGCCACATACACATCTGCAAATCTGTACTTCCAACAATGTAACATTATCATTGCTTGCTGGAAGCAATGCATGATGGGATATATAGTCTTGAGAAATCGAGATTGCATCACATCAAGCAGCAGGGAAAGAGACACAAAGCACACTGGGAATCCAGGAAGTTGGTGAAAGTGATAGGCAGACAGAAGGCAACACGTGCTACATTAAAAAAGATGTTTCAAGTAAGCTTTAAATGCATTATCAAAAACAACTCTTAATATGTACAGACAGTCCCTGAGATACATACAACTGACTTACATACGACTCCTACTTACAAACGGAGGCTATTACTGTACAGCAGGGGTAGTTGTAATGCTACCACGCTCATGCTGATGAGGAGTGCCCAACTTTTTGGGTCTGGTTCGTAGTACTGTACGTACATTACAGGAAGTTGGCGCTTGTTAGACGTGCAGACGAGGGGTGTCCGCCTCTTCTTCCCGGTCACTGTGAGGTTTTTACTGCTGGCTGAATCATTAGAAAGATTTCATCTCACTTCCTGTCCTTGAGACAACAGGAAGTGAAAGGAAATCTACCCCTAGGAAGGGAAATTCACTCCTGTAAGAGTTATCATGGGAAAAGGTGTCTCCACTGAAGCTTTATCACCAATCCTTGTTTACATGACAACCCAACATTTTCAAAATCCAATTATCACAGGGACAGTAAGTGCGGTGAAATCTTCTGAACAGGGGCACACACAGCAAAACAAACGTTACAGGGGCTAAACACTTCCCTATTCTATCCAAAACAAAACAAAAACATTTTTGGCTGGAGTTACACTTAAAAAATGTACCTGTTCCAACTTACATACAAACTCAACTTAAGAACAAACCTACAGTCCCTATCTTGTTCGTAACCCGGGGACTGCCTGTATTCCTATTACATTGCTGATGTTATAACAGGAGAGGATATGCTGGGACTTTACACCTGCTTTAAAGCAATCCTTTAACTACACAAAGTTATACATTATAAATCTAGTCTAATGGCTCTAGTTAATATCCTATTAGTTGTTATGGGTTACAGCTTATTACTGCTTTTAGCACTATATAATAAGCCTCATAGAAAGACCATTTAATGTAAAAAGATCAAACAGTCCAATATATTCTTAGGAAAATAACCCTACTGCGTTCAGTCAGCTGGTGAGTAATACCCCTTTATCATTTTCTCACTGTGCATTCTATGAATAACATTCTACATCCAACGGCCACTGAATTGAATAGAGTCTATGTGAAAACTGATTAAAAAGAGACCCGTGTTGACATTTAGTGAATTTCAAGTCACATTCAGCATAGCGATAGCTGTCAGTTCCCCCGAAGGTGTCAGCTTTGCAGTATATTTACATCCTTTTTGTATGGAGCCTATTTCTTCGACGCTGACCTGCCACCTTTTAAGGGAACAGCTCCGTGTTACAATAGATTCCTAAAGGGTTTTCCCAAATCCACTTCCTTTAACTGCTGCCCTTAAGTGCAGTGCCAGACAAAGGAGCGCTGGCCCTTATGTGGCTGCAAGCTGGTAATTCTCTCTTCCTGGGAAGTCGCTAACAATGGCTTGCTTCTTGAAATCTGGCGTGTTTCTGTACAGTTGACAATAGCCGATGCGTGAACATGACGTGCATAGAATAGAGAGGCGTTGTTGGAATAGTGCAGTCAATTCAGGACTGGGGTACTCATACTGCCCGCTTACTATATTGGTATGAAAGCTGCTAAACGGTATCATGAGCAAACCTAGCGGAGTCCAATCTCTCTGTTCTAGCTTAAATAACCAACACACTTTAAATAATTCCCTTTCATAACAATGATACATGGAGTGAATAGATTGCACAGTGCCCCCTTGGTTTCAATTAATCATGGTTTAACAAATAATAATATTACCAGGAAAGGGAGAGGCCATTGTCTATGACAGTGTGATCCGGAATAGGCATTCAGTGTTAATTCAGCCCCCAAGAGCATGCTCGGGGTTTAGTTGTGTTAATGATATGTTGGGTCATAGTCCAAGATGACCTTAAACTTTTTCTAACTGTATGATATTTGCTGTTCATTCTTTTATTTTCCTGCTAAAGTGATTTTCTCTAGAGATGAGTAAAGTAATTTCAACGTGACTTTCATTCATTAAGCTGCTTAGGCGAAATTTGGCTAAAAGAAAATCTTTCTTTTTATTTATACTTCACTTTCTACTTTTTATTTATCTAGGGGGTCTGTAGTTTGGGGTATTTAAGGTAGTTTCATTTATTTCATTTAGTGTTCTTTGTATTTGTGTTTTTGTTTGTGTACATGTGCATATTTGATCATTATTTTTGTACTGACCCTTTAATTTTTTTTTTCTTTCCATGAAAAAAGAAACATCAAATAATGAGACTAACGAGGGGCCATTTTTTTTGGAGAAGAACAAGTCAAGGATAGTTAAAAGGAGCTTACGTAACCCACTGGCATCATTTAAAGCCCATTGCACCCTTAATGCACAACTAAACCTAAGAACATAATTTGAATATATTGCAGTTTATCAGGCCTTAGAGGTGGTGGCTGCATTCGTTTTCTTTATGTTTTTTTTTAAAGGAAAAGTTAAAAAAAGACCTGTTGATTTTGCCAGAAGTGCGTGTCCTTTCACTTGCTGTGAGATAAACTGGAAGCAAAAGCAATGTTATCTTTCTTGTGTAAAAAAACGGTCCCAGGAGAGGTGAGCATGGTCCACAAACAAATGTGTTGTTTGTGGGTTTGCCAGGTGAAAATAAAGATATAAAAGCCTGAAAATGAAAACGAATGCAGTCACTAGATCTAAGGACTGCTACGCTGCAATATATCAAAATTTAGTTTGAAGGTTATGGAAGCTCTTTTTAACTATCCCTGACCTGTTCTTGTGCCCCAAACAAATGGACTAGGGATGCACCAATACCTATACTAGTATTCGTACTCACCCAAATGCTCCCGATGACTATCCCGATACCGGAACTTAGGGTATCAGGATGCTGGCCGGTGAGTCATTACATGCTGCCTGGCTTCCTGATTGTCCAGGAAGCTAGCTCCATGCTCCCTGGCTTCCCAGGCAATCAGGAAGATTGCCAATCAGGAAGCTGGGCAGTGAGTCATTACCCGCCCCCCGACTTCCTGATTGGCCAGAAAGCCGGCTCCATGCTTCCTCATCACCTGAGGACGAGGGAGCATGGACATGGCTTTCCAGCTAAGCGGGAAGCCGGGCAGTGAGCCATTACATGCCACCTGGCTTCCTAAATGGGACTTCCGCTTTGGTAATCGATACCGGTGAGAAAGGGAAAAAAAAAACGGTACTCGTACCTGATACCGAAAAAACGGTATCAGCTTCCTTAATGGCACTTCCGCTTTCGGTAATCGATATCGGCGAGTACGAGAAAAAAAAACTTGTACCCGAAACCGAAAAAAACGGTATCGGTGCATCCCTAAAATGGACCTTCAATATTCTCAATATTTTATGTTTCTTTTTCATGGAAAGGAAAATAAAAGTAAATTAAAAAATTAAAGTGACAGTACAAACATAATATATATTTAAATTTTTATTAAATATATAACATTTTCATTTTTGGGTTTAGATGCAAAAACCAACCAACCCCGCCTTAATTTCACCTTCCCAATGGCTCCAATGCATTGAGCCAAAATGGCATAATTTCACCAGAATCTCCTGATTTTTGCCCAAACGTCGGCAGAAATGAAAACTCAATTTAGCTCATGCCTAATTCTGTCAAATATGAAGTAAGATCACTATGTCATTACAATGTCGTAATCTTTTTTAATTTACATATTCAATGGACCATTTCCAAGTATCTGCGAGGGAAGATACACATCTTGGGAACCTTCTATATAAAGTAAACCTGTTAAAAACCTGGGCAATTCAAACTCAGCATAATATGCAAATGCTCAGATGTTAATAATAAAGGAAGTTTAAGTGATATAAAAGGGAAGCTTGTCATTGCCCCTTCCCAACTCCTGAGGTTCTTTAAAGTGATGGACAGGCTCATTAACCTAGCAAGCACCATAGGCATGAGGATGGCAGTCAGGTTGTGCTTTCAGAGGAAAAGTTGAGACATGACTGTAACCTCAGCTACCTGTAACTCTGGATCTGCCAGTCATTTTAACATGCAGTTTTCACAGAGGTCCTCCAGAAGGTAAAGAAAGGAGAAGAAGAAAAAGGGGGGATACAAAGCAACAGGAGAGGTCCCTAAGTGTAGAAGTTCATATAAAAGAATAGGAAATTGGAAAAGATTGATACAATTCTAATTTGAATACTAATATCAGAAGGGTTGCTATAACCCATTTAGAGATGGAACAACCTAATGTTAAATATTTCATAGAATATATCTGCCTCCGTGAATATAAAATGAGTGGTCATACTTGACGCTCATCAGGGAATTCAGGATAATCTTACTCTGGGCAGCAGTTAGATTCCGGTATAAAATAAACTGTCCCCCCAAAAAAAGCTGTAGGTAAGCTCATCAAAGGCACTCCTATTGAAAGAAGATGCTTGAGAATTTTTTCTTCAGAAGGAATATTTATTTGTCATTTAACAATTTAAAAACACCATCAATGCGTTTTGTGGCATTGTAGTGGCCACTTCTTCAGGATTGGTGTATCGTACATTAAGTCGAAATAACAATAAAAGAAAGATATGTATTATAAAATAAACTAGAGTATAATATAAAAATATTAAATAGTGATTGATAAAATAATACTCAGTGTTTGAGTTATTGAAATAATTAGATAAAAGAGCAAATTACATGATTTATTATGTTATGATAAAATCATAATACATAAAAGTTGCTATGCAAGGATAAAACTATTATGTGATAATGACGGTTTTCGAATTATTAGAGCCATGAAAATTATTATATCTTAGCTTACGTAATTGTTCTTTGTATATGGTCTACATTAGAACATAATAGCACATAGTATACTTGACATGTAAACCAATTAATTGCATGATATACAGTCTGGTTAATTAAGTGCACAATATATAAAACATTTATGAAATTTAATGTGAATTTTTTTTTATTGGCGTGGTAGTTGCCTGATAAAAAACTAATTAATATGATTAATATTATAATTAAGGTATGGTTAAAATTATACATTGGGAATAAAATGATGGTCTGATCATAGTTTAAAAATATATAATTGTATTGTTTTTGCATGAGTCTATGTTGTAATATTTATTTAAATCAGTATCCATGGGTTTAAGAAGGGAGAGGAACAGGATATCTTTGTGGGTATATAAATAGAGTGGTAGAATAATTGGAAAGACTATGGATAATTGCAGATGGAAGAAGGTTTATATGGAGAGTTTACCTTAAGGCAGCAGACGTACATGTGCTCCAGTGGCTTGCAATGTTCTAGGCCATTGCATTCACTGTATTTGAACAGATGGCATAAGTATTGGACTTCTAGAAATAAAAATGTAAAAATAAATGATTTATTATATAATATTACATATCAACCATGATGTTTGTTTCGTAACTGGAATTCTACTTTAATATCCATTCCTGGGAAGATACAAGCTGAAACCAAGATTGCTGAATGTCTATTAGTGATTACAGTAAAGTAGGACTGTGTTTCTTTGTGATGTGTATTGAACTGAGTCACTGCATCACTTCCATCTCTGGCTTAATTACTCATGCCTGCATATCAGCTGAGACAGGGGTGCTGCGAGGGTATAAGTCAGCAGTGGCATTTAGATGCTGCTGGGTCCAATGAAAAGATCATGTAAGTGGACCTTATGCCTCATTTATCAAATTTTTCTAATATATACAGTAGTTAATTCAGTAGGGCGAGAATGTGCTATGACTTAGAATTCTAGAATTAGTTCAGAGATAAAAATCTATATATAAAGTAACATTTTTGCTTGAGGTAAGATCAATGTGAATGCTAAGGATGGCCACTCATGGTCTAACAGTTGCTAAAAAAAAGAGCTAATTTGTACACTTCTTAGTATGAGTTTGTATTCTGCAAAGTAACAGGTTTCTTTAATAACTCCTCTTCCCTGCAGCTGTGGGTATTGGGCTTCAGCAGAAGTAGCTTCCTTCTGGGTTCAGTGGAGCTCAGGTTTGGATGGGTTTTGTCCTTACCTGAGCTCATATCCCTAATCTTGACAATTCTGTCAAATGACCCTTCAAAATCTACTTTTTGGAATAATTTAAAATGTTATAAATTTAAAATTCTTAAATACAGATATATAAAAGTATTCTGTTAAATATTTACAGGTGCCATCTTGTTAAAAGAAAGAACAGATATAAAAAAAGCTGTTGCATACAGTACATCTACCAATCAAATATTCACTTTCTAACCCACCAAGAAACTATGACTGTTTTATCCTGATTGGCTTCAATAGACTGCACCTCCATTGTACTTCATCCCTTTTTTTTTTTTTTTTAAATCCCAGGCACAATATATGAAAGACAATATATTATCTTACCTATTACAACCCCATTGCTTTTGCTAATGAGGCTTTTTTGAAACCTCCAAGGAAGAGATGGCTTCATTGTATGCAGAGATGGCACCTCTGACACTGAATTCTGGTCTTCGAGTTTGTTGAAGGGATAATTTATGCACTCGGTGGCTGACTATACTTTCGAACAGAGAAAAGAGAATAGAAATAACAGCTTTCTGAGTTTAGAAAGGAAAAAAGGGACACCGTCATAAAAAAAAAAGAAATTTGCTGCAAAAGTTCATTAGGGTTAATTAATATACATTTCTCAAATAACTTGGCTATCTCTGTCTCACTATTCCTAATGTGAGCGTGGGGTTGCTTGTGTGTCAGTCTACTTTAATGTTGGGAATTCTTGTCTGAGTCCTGAGCCTGTGTCTATATGATGATGAGCTGAGAGAATTCTCTTCATTTTTAATGAGAAAATAGATCTCAATGTGAGAGGTGTAATTCGCTTTGCACAGAGGCAGTCACCATGCGCAGGGATCGATGACAGACACTCCGTGAATTTCAATAAGAGTCAAAAGTTAAAGCCACTAAAAAAAATCATAGTAAAGTTTTGCGAAGGCTTAAGCTGATCAAAGTTCTTTGTCAACAAGGAACAGATTGTTTTATATGATACTGTAACTGCCTAGGAATAAGACAGGGAGTCAAGTTCAAGGTTAAAGCTGAACTCCAGGCAGACAGCTAAATAAACAGATGAAATACTTATATGGGAGCTGTTTTACTTAGCAAAGGATTTGTATTTCTGTCAGTTCCGGGACAGGAGACCTGATTTGTCTCTGTTGCAGTTAAGTAACATTTGCAGGTCTACTACCACATCCAGCCTGTGACTGGACAGTGCAATGAGAAGCAAGAGAATGATGAGCTCATCTCTTTGTCACTCTGTTTTCTCCTTCTATCAGCTTTCTCCTTGTTTGCACATGAGCACGTGTTCCTACGCGCTGTAAAATGCTCAAAACGTGAAAAAAAAAACAATGATTGCTATGGGCATGGTTCCCACCTGGGCGTTTTACAGCGCGTAGGAACGCGCTATAAAACGCCCTATGCCCCTGGTTCGGGCCACGATGCTTGTAGCACACAAAGTGCTGCCCTCCGCAGGCCTCTCCCCTTCACCATCGCCCTTGACACCAGTAGTGGGATGCCCTCATTTCCCTCCGGGTCTGCATAACCCATTGGCCAAAGCCCTGGAGACCTCAGGGATGACTAGACTCTACCACTTCAGAGATGCAGATCGCTGGAAACAAATTTCTCAGATCCGGACTCTCACTGACCCTCCGTTGCGGCTGTGGTGCACACTACAGGTGAGACACTACCTATGCTCTTTCTCGAGAGGGTTGTATCCTCAGAGACCGTTGACGGACTTTGAGACCGTGTGTTTGAAGGCAGAGCCGACTAGACACACCCTGTCCTTTATGGTGAACTGCCTGCGCAAACCCCCCAGACCTCTCCCACCCGTACTTTGTGTCAGACAGTGGGCCACTGATCTAGGCATAGATTTTACTCCTCACCAAATAGAATCTATGATCTACTTCGCCCTACGGTCCTCGGTAGCGAGCAAATATCAAGAAGCGGGGTACAAGCTTCTGACCAGATGGTACAGGGTGCCCACGACCCTCCATGTCATGTACCCCTCTGTGTCCGAAGCTTGTTGGCGCTGTAATGAAGAACCAGGCTCTATGTTACATGTGTTCTGGGCCTGTTCGAGGGTCAGGCCTTTCTGGTCTCGGATTGCCACACTGATTGGAAAAATCACAGGCCTTACACTCCCATTTACACCCTCGGTGTATCTCCTCCACTTGGCTCCGCTTCCACGTAAACACTACCGCCGCTCATTACTGATTCACATGCTGAATGCGGCAAGAGCCTGCATTCCGGCTTTATGGAAGCAGTCCCTCCAGCCCTCTATCGAGATGTGGGCTAGACGAGTGGAGGAGATCAGAATGATGGAGGATCTGTCCTCCTCATTGAATGGGACCCAGGCCAGATTTGTTGCTACATGGGCTGCATGGTACATGTTTAGAGACTCAGCTGACTTCGCTAACATGTGCCAGACCTGAAGAGACAGATAGGACGGCCCACGGAGCGGGGCGCTGTTGCCCGGCTGGGGTGCGGATGGGGGAGACCCAGGCCGGATGGCCTGGAACTGATGGATACCTGGAATCTTACCTTTCTTCTCCTGGTGTGTTTTATGTCAATCATTCTCGTGCTACTTTGTTTTCTGTTGTTTGTTCTGTCTTTCTGTGTGGTCTTATTAGAAGCGAACCGAAATGGTACGGGCCTCCCATGATAGTGGGATGGACCATACGGTCTACTAAATAGTAATGTTTATTTGTTGTTTTATAAATAAATAAAAATGCTTTGAGAGCTGGGAAGAAGAGAGTACGACCTAACCTGGGATGTCATCATCTATATATGTTAGATATTGTATATGTTTCAATACAGAATGAGATGTTTGCATTTTCCTAGTTATAGTCTCTGCGGTTAGGTTGACTGCCTTGGAATGTTGTGGGGCCATGTGGTTCATGTTTCTGCTCATTCTCTCTGTATCCCACCCTCTTGTTCATAAATAAAGAATAAAAAAAAAAAAAACGCCCTATGCCCAAAGAGGAGCTTCTTTCGCAGCGCATATCAATTAGGATACAGCCGGATAGCCCTCGGAAACGCGTGTTTGTCGCACGTTTCTTTTACCGCAAATCGCAGTAAAAACGCGCGGCACAAAACGCGCGGAAAACGCGCATATTCCGTACGCCCAGGTGTGAACCCAGCCTTAAAGTTTCCTGCAGAATCAGCTGGTCCCCTAAACACTGGCCCTGATATTCTGTTTTAGGGTGGCTCCTTTCCCTTCCAGAGGATCCATCCTTGTGTGTGCTAGTAAGCTGTGTGTGTCTCCACAAACACACAGACACAGCAAAGCCAGTCATTCCCCTTTTTTCCTTCCTATTTTCTTCTCCAAGCTAGTAGATGGACGGCTGCTGGAGATTGGGCTCTCCCTTGTGATCTTATACTGCACAGGAAGTTCAGGGAAGCCGAGCTCAGAATGTTGGAACCAGCTGTATGACTGTAAGTGCCTGGACAAAAGTTTAATCAAATAATTTGGAAGACAATGCATATTTGTTTGATCTGGATTCATTATTGCAAATAAGAGTTTAATATTAGTTTAATATCTAGGGAACCTGTGCAAAGGGCATTTACTTACCTGATCCCAGCTCCTGCAGGCTCCAGGACTGGAGCCTCTTAAAGGGTATGTCCAGACATTACTCAGATTTACCCTAAACCTCCTTCTTCCCCTGTATAGCATGGCCCAACTTTTTTATCTTGTTTTTGTAGTGAGAAAAAGCTTTTATTACTTCCTGTGTCATGACCCCCCAAAACTACATCTCCCAAAAGCTCTTTTCCTACACGGAGTGTTTGGGCAGGCTTTTGGGAGTCCAGTCAGTAGTATTATTCCTTGGTAATGAAATTAATGTAAGCATGTGGAGAGGGCAGGGATGGTTCTGTAGTTTAGCAGGCACACTGACTGGCATGTCAGTGCAGTAGAGGCACTGTGTTGTCAGCTCAAACAGGAAGTTAGGGTCACACTAACATTCTGGCAGGTCAACAGATATTCTTGTGTACTTGAAGTGACATACAGTTTAAGTGTTTCTTCCAAGTCATGCAGCAAAGTAAATATGATCAGCTTGACATAAAAGTTGTATTAATATATATATAAGGCTTTCTAATATTTATAGATTGTAGTTACACAAGTACACACAGCCAACCACAGCTGTTCGTGACAGTTACATGCTGTGCTTCCTGCTTGGCAGTGCAGTACAGGATTATGGGTTCTATGTACAAGTTTATTCCTTCAATAGACTATCAGTGAAAACAGTATACCTTCCAATAGACAAATCTTATCATTGGCTATTGAGGATCAATATGCTGATGGCACTTTTGACATATTGGCATCTACTATAAAGTAGACCCGAAAAATATAAGCATTTCCTACTTAGAAAAAACACAACACAATAAAATAAAGATTTTTTAAAAAGACAAAAATCCAATTATGTTTTATAGTTATAAGTTATAACACACACTGAATATTCACTGATAAATACGAGACAGCTTCCCTTTAATACTATGATCAAAGCCAATTTGTAAAATATATTAATTTTAGCATCAGCAGAAATGCAAACCTAAATAGACACATATAGACAATAATGAGTAAAAGTGCCTATTAGTCTGCAAGACAAGCCAAAGTCTGATTTCCCTGCAGACAAGCTCCTTATCACATATTATTAATGGTCATCATTAAATTTAGAACATTCCAGCCTCCCTGCTGTTTCACATGGGGAAATAGTGGAACAGAACACCTATGGGAATCATCCAAAGACTTCTTTCTGTAGAATAGTGCATTTGTGAAGTCTGGATAATCACTCATCCATAATGTGGTTAACATAGGGGGCAAGTTCCTTGGTTAGCACTTTTTTTTTTACTTTAAAGAAGGAAAAAAAATGACCTGCGAGTTGGAAAATGAGCATCCTCTCCTTGGATTGCTGCACTGGCATAGCTGTCAACAATTTGAAATCATTTCCTGGGACCCTTAGAGCTAGAAGTAATCTCTTTAGATAGTTAGTTAAATCACAGTAGTGTCAGTAAGGGCGGCGATGTGCTACGTCATGGTATTTTTGAAGACTTTAACCTGTAAAAGAGAAAACAAGAACAGCGCCCTCTCTTCTTGTTATACAGCTTTATGTAAAAAATTGATATAAAAGCAAATTTTAAGTCCATATATATATATATACACAGTTTGAAGGTTCATGCATATAATGAAAGTCAAACGCATTAACCCTTACCTATCCATTGCTTTTTATGATGCTCTGATGTCCAGTCGGCTTAGTGGCATATGACTTTCATTGTATGCATGAACCTACAAGCTGTGTATATATATGGACTTTTGTGAGTATAAAATTTGCTTTTATAGCAATTTTTAATGAAAAGCGGTTTCACACGAAGAGAGGGCGCTGTTCTTGTGTTCTCTTTTGATGTGCTCCAACCCACAATTTAACAGCAGCCCCTCTGTTGAAATTATCTGGAATTCGGTCTCTTGGGTCCCTTGAAGAGTGAGGAATTTCTGCCAAAACGATTATCAATTTAGAATTTAACCTGTGCTTAAGTTCACACAAAGGGTTTAGCCCGTCCAGTCAGAGCTTATGTTCATATCTAAAGAACACAAAGGCATCACAATATTTTATAATCACCCTCCTGTACATAGTCTGGGAACACTAGTTGCTGAACAATGTGAATGTGCAGGCTAAACAGTGTCAGCTCTGATTACTGTAGGCTCCCTGCTGTCTTCAAGAGAAAAAGACCTTGTAACCATTCTGATAGATTCCCTTTAAATATAATATGTAGGACAACTAAACATGATTTTTTTTATTATTGTAAGGACTAAAAAAAGCTTTTTTATATATTTTTTTTTTCTGAAACTGTTTTTTTCCTTATTAAAGGAAAACTATGGGGTCAGTGTTTTTCCCCATAGTTCTCCTTAGGGTAACGGGAGGACACAAACTAGCGTCCTCCCGTTACCCTAAGCTCAGTATACCGCGAGCTGCAGCTCGCGGTATACTGAGACGCCGCAGCCGGAGCGGATCCCGACGTAGATGACGGGATCCGCCCAGCTGAGTGAGTGACAGCTGGCTCTGCCTATCTAGAGGCAGAGCCAGCTGTACCCGCCCCCTCCCCCGTCCGTTCCGCCAGTCAGCGCTGGCAGATCGGAGTGGGGAGAGGGGAATCCAGCCCTCCCCCTGTCACGGCAGGGAGCCGTGGTAGGATCGAGAGGTGAACGAACCCGGTATGTGTTCGCTCACCTCCCGATCTACTGAGCCGACCTGTGCCAGTCTCATTGTCACAGGTCGGCTAGAACTATGAGGTGAGTGGAAATCACTCATCTCATAGTTCTCCTTTAATGTTCTGTGCTGTTTTTCTTGAGCCAGCAGGTGGAGCTTTAAGCTTTTTTTCACACACATTTCTCAGCCTATTTACAGCCTGTTGTCAGAAGCTTTTTGTTTACAGGCTCAGTAGCTCAAGCTGCAGTGCACACACTGAAGTGGATGACTGATCGAGGTGACTAATCACATTGCAAACAGTCTGTGTTTAAAAACTGTAAAGTAGGTAATGTTTGCTGTGCTGGCTGTAAAGGAATTCACTTTAGGGGTTGAACATGTTCAGTTTGCAAGGAAATATTAATTTAGCTTAGTGAATGTCAATTTAGTAATAAGATTATGTTCAAGAGGCAAAGGTCCTACAGCCACACCCATAAAGCAATATGTAGACAAAAGAGACAAAGCTCCAAAGCCAAAAGGCTAAGGGCTGGAGGTCATGGAGGGCTTTTTAGGCAATTATAGGACCTTCGCAGACACTTAAAATTGTGTAAAGATATCATATTTTATTAAAGACATTAAAAATTCGAAACATAAAAACATATATGCATGTTGGTGCTCAGCCTAAACTTGGTAAGTATAAACCTCGTAAACTCATACAGAGATGATGACAAGTTATGATCAGTGAGTCCTTGGCTGGAATCACTGGACGCTTATGGTTGTAGAAAATCCTCTACGCGTTTAGCCACAGCCGTGGCATCATCAGGAGGAACATGACTATAAGGTAACATAAAGTACCATTAGAAAATCATAATTCCATTACGTGGTCCATTACATACCCAATCATGTGGATAAGATGAAAAAACACCCAGAATTTGTACTTGTGCCTGTTTGTGCCTGTTTGAAACAGCTTCACCTCATTCACTAAGTTAAGCCGAAATTATCTTGCAAAGAAAAATGCAGTTTGCAAAGTGAACATGCTTCATACTCTTTTAGTAAACCAACACCATAGTGTGCATGTCCATTGGGGTTCCGTGCAACTACAAATCCCATTAGGCATTGCAAGACTCTGACAGCCACAGACATGATTCCCAGAGGCAGAAGTATGACTGGATTTGTAGTTTGCCCACAGCTGGAGGGCCGGAGTTTGCCTAACCCTGCTCTCCAGGCTCCCTCTGGCTGTCATGGTGGTGGGTCATGCTCTTTGTCAGAGAGTGATGTTAAGGCAGATCTAGCCAATTAGTAGCTTAGCCTGACCATGGTAGGAGAGAGTTGGAGAGTCTTGGAACCACAGACAAGTTTAGTTTTAGAGTAGTATTTCGCTCTGCTTTAAGTCCCTCAACCAGGAACCAGATTGTTGCAGAAGCTACTTGGTGCAACTGACAGTTTACAATTATTCTAACACCCCTAACCACCCCTGCTGATGCCTCACTAATTGTTCCTAGTGGATATGAGTTCTGAGTTTTGGCCTGTCCTAATTAAATATAATTTAGAATAAAAAGAATGAACAGCGAGTATGTTTCAGGTAGAAAATGTGAAGTAGGTGAGTTCTCATTACAATGAAAAGCTAAAGGAAACAGCGCAGAGAGCACCCAAGCTCCCAAGCGGAATTGATTTTTGTCTTGTTGCAGGCTGTGTTCTTCATTAAACACTAGAGAGCACTTTCTGCAAAAAAAGCTTGGATGGATGGATAAAAGGGCTTGCTCCTGCCTACGTCAGCCGGCTAAAATCCATCCGTGCTGTATTTCATAAAACACATTTCCAGTGGAGACAGGAAGAGATGGACATTGTGAGCCTTTCCAGAGCTTATAATCACAGCAGCCCCATTCTACATTATGGAGAATCAAATACTTGTTGATGGCAATAAAAATGCAAATTGCCGTGCGGATATTTTATAGCTGTTGCTGGTAATTTTTATCAAACGGCTGTTAGGATATAGGGGGAAGAGTGAGTGTTGCAATTAACTAATTTAGCTTGCATTGGTAAAATTCCAAATCGGTAAAGAGGATCTTTTGCAAATAGTGCAAGAAAATTATGCATTTCCCGTCCTATCTTCATTAATGAAATGCTCTTATCTTTAAAGGACAAGTTCAGTAATGTTATAAAACCCTCCAACCCCCTTCCCCAGTACCCTTTATAGACTAAGCTGTACCATCTCCCCCTGAAGTTGCCTATTTACCTCCTCTGATGGCATTTTCTGCATTCCAGCCAGTGAACATTATGCAAGTCTTATAGACTTAAATAAAACATTGCTACTGCAATACAGATATTATTATTATTATTATTATTATTATTCAGGATTTATATAGCGCCAACAGTATACACAGTGCTTTACAACATATGGGGAGACAGTACAATCACAATGCAATGCCATACAGAAGGATTAGAGGGCCCTGCTTGTCAGAGTTTACACTCTACATGTTTCCATGTTCTTTGTACGGTAGAGAAGAGTCATTTGGCAATGTTTGTACAGTTCATCAATTTCCTATGGACAGGGATACACCATTACTAAAATGAACCCCTACGTTCATACTGGCATTATTTTGATTCCTCAAGGCCAGTGTAAAGATTTCGGAAATGTGCTTTTTATATGAAGAACATATAGACCTGGGGCCAATCAGTTTTGCATATTGATTTTCCATATTGGGTAGTAATGGCAAAAACTGTAATGCCAAAAAATAAGGGAATTTTAAAAAGTATTTGATATCCAAAGCTGAAATTACTAAAGATTAAGTGAGCATTACCTTGATACAGGGAAGGGAACAGCTTACCCTTGAGAGGTCATGTTTTTTTTTTTCCTTCTGTAAGGCAACATTAACAATAGTCACACAATGGGATTGTAATTACCCCTCTAGACCAAAGTTGCTGGACGTGTGAGAAGTTGAACCTCATGTTGAGAAGTCTTTTTTTTTTAAATGTTTTAAATTATGTAACTACCATATGTAATGATTCTTTTCCTTGAAATGCATGCAATGGAATTAAATGTAATACTGTTCATCAAACGTTTTAATCTAGATACCCTCTGTTAGACAGTATACTTGATGACCACTTTTTTTCTTAATTGCATTTAGCTTGGTCACTGACCCACCCTCATGCCACTGATATGACTACAGATAAGCATCACCATGTATAACCAGTGCCTAGTATTGCAATAGCAGCACTCTGCAATGCACCAGAGCTGCCCCATCCTCTCCAATATTCCTTCTGTTCTTTATCTACAACACACAAGTCAATGTCCTATGGGCATTTTGTTTATTATGAATGTTTTTTTTATGTATATGGAATGGTTGGTCTGTGGCATCCCTGTTTCCACTATTGCTAATGTCATCTCACTACAGTTTAGTATCTTTTAGTAGACATGTGCACTGCCAAAAAATTTGTTTAGTTTCGTTTTAAATTCGGATTTGTGTTATTTCGTTTTTCAGGATTCGGGTGTGAAAGTCAATTCAGATTCGGAATTCGGATTCGGATGAAATTCGGTAGCGTTAGTACGAACGTTCGTTTCGTTTTCTGTTCTTATTCGTTTCTTATGCGTTTCGTTCGTTTGCAGCAAAAGTGACATTTGAGGGGGAAAAAATATTTTTCTCCTTCTCTAATGTCACTTTGCTCCAACGAACGAAACGAATAAGAAACGAATAAGAAACGAATAAGAACAGAAAACGAAACGAACGTTCGTACTAACGCTACTGAATTTCAGAAATGGTAATTCGGATTTGTTTGCATCGTTATGTCTGTAATTCGGAATTCGGATACATCCGAATGTCCGAATTTCCGAAAATTCGTCCGAATTTCGATTCGGAACTAAACAAATCGCACATGTCTATCTTTTAGCAGTTTGCCTTTATTCATCACCGCATAAGCTGTTTCTAGAACAATATTCACGAAGGTGTAAGGCTCACCTAAACATGCAATACTTAGAACTGGCCAGTAGACTTTTTTCAAGCCACAATAATTTCTAACTTCCTATTCTTACATACATATGCCAACCATTCAACAATTCTTTATATTTTCTCACTTTCTCCAAATATTTATGGCTATCTTTACACCCCATTGTAAATCCTACCATGTTAACTGGTTTTGCTTAATAATTGATTTTGGTGATAGGCACCATTTAATCTGCTTCACAAAAGAACGTACATGAGAGACTATCTCTCTAGTAAAATATTAATTGACCTACTTTCGTTCCTTCCATTTTACCCTCAATGAGGTAAGAGCAAGTGGCCCGTTATCACATCCATTGAGTGAACTCCACAAGGCCGTCTAGTGATACCATGTATCTATGTGATCTTTAATGACAGTTGACACCGCCAGCTTTTTGCCGAGTACAATAGTACGTTAGGTCAGATTCCCCATCTTTACAGATCAGTTACAAAGGGCTGCTTAATTTACTGATCAGTGACAATTACTTATGTCAATAGGGAAGGCTACCTGGCAAGCAGACTTCAGCAAGGACATTAACATCACAGTCATTACTTTGCATTTGAACAGTGCTGTTATCAGCAATTAAACAGGATGAGGTAATTTACTTTAGCATTTCTACTTGTGTGACGATTGTGCTGCAGTGTCAAATAGATTGAACCTGTTGAATTTCCTACATGTGCCTTTAATCTTCTGGGCACAAAAGGTTAATGCCATGCAGGATGGATTTCACTGGTTGCAGATGAAATGAGCATCAAGTAATCTAATGACTGGATTAAATCCAATTCATGAATCACTGACCCATTACGGGGAGGTAGTATTTAGGTGAATGGGTGACTAATAGGTATAGATGTTCAATATTGTTCATGAATTAACCTGCGTTGTATTCATGATAAGGCGATCATTGGCTCTTGCCAATATCATGGGCAACAATATGGCATTACATTTGCAGTAATTTATTTTATTCTTGGCTTGTGCCGATGAGAGAAAGTAATGACGCTGGGGTGTACTGGGGGTCGTTAAACCAGTCACGACTTTCTGTAGCTTAAAGCAAACCAGTACTTTGCTAAATTAAGGGAAAGTAACAGGCTTGTTTTAGATCAGGGTCAATAAGGAGCACATAGTTTCTCTCAATGCACTGTGTCTATTTGCTCACTTGAACCCCTGTCAAATCACTGAGGTTGATAGAGCATATTCACTTTGCAAACCAAATTTTCACTTTGCAAGGGAATTTTCACTTAGCTTAGTGAAAAGAGTGAAAATTCGCTTTACCCCATTACATGCAAGAGAAAAAAAAAAAGACTTTTGCTTGCACATGGTTGGATGAATGAAGTCAGCAGAGCTTTAACTCATTTACTAAACTAAAAGAAAATTCCAGCCCAGCCTACACTCCTTCAGTAAATCAACCTCACCATGTAAGTTCCAACCTAACACTGGGACAGGGCTTATACAAGGCTAAGGGCCCTCTCCCTGCTCCAACATGACAGGACTTGCTGTGAGCCTTGGCTATTGGCTGTTTAGTCACCAAATGCTATATTATGGGGAGGCAGAGGAAAGAGTCTTATGCATCTAATTTTTTTCCCCAAAGCCCGACAAGTAAAAGGATGCAGGGAAGTTGAATTATGTGGTTCTTACCATCCCTGCTACAAGATAAACCATTACTTTACTATAAATGGGCAAAGTATATGGTCACTTTAAAGTGGAACTAAACTCTAGAACATGTGCACCCAAAAAAGGACAAGCAGATGGCAAAGGAATAGTCACCAATATTGCCTGTGGTCTACTTCCACTAGACCTTTCCCCCATTACTGACTTACCATGCCTTGTTTCACACTATGGGGTCTATTCACAAAGCTGCCGAGGGCAGCCGAGTGAATGACCGATCAGAAGTGAAGTGAGCTGAACACCGTTTGGCTATTCACACCTGGTGCCGAAGCTACGGCCAGATCCTTCGGCAGCTTTGTGAATAGACCCCTATGTCTCTGTGTGGAGGTGGCCATCCTGCTATAGGCAGGGGTTTGCTTCCTTATGTCACAGCCTCCAGGTAAGAGACTAGTGAGCAACATAGAAGTCAAATCACCAGATCTCACTCCAAATCTCCTCAGACTACCAATCATAGGCAGCAATGCCTTAGATCAGGGGTGTCAAACTCAATTTAATCGTGGGCCGCATCAACATTATGGTTGCCCTCAAAGGGCCTGTAAGACTATATAAATGTATCTAATCTTTATCATAATTGCCTCTGCATTCGATCATCACTGGCTTTAGTAATAACTTAATATCTGAAAGTAGAAGTCTAGGCAATGGCCTGGTGGGCCGGATTCGGCCACTGGGCCTTAAGTTTGACACATATGCCTTAGATCATACACTGCAGATACATAACTATTTGGTTTTGGTACAGCAGTGCCTACGTACCCTCAGATACCATGACGTGCACTAATTTTAAGGAGGAATTCTATACAAAAGGTAAATTTTTTAGGGTACTGCTTAGGCAAAAATAAAATTTCTAAATTGTCACTGCAATATAGCATATCTTTAATTTTTTAGTTCAGTTCCACTTTAAAGAACAGACAGCTATGTCTGCAGACTCGTGTACACTGCAGTTGTATCTCTACATAAAAATATGACCTCATGCTCTTCATAAACCTTCTGACTTTAATGTTCACTAGAACAATCATAACATATTTATGTTTATTGACAAAAAAGGGGCATCATGTACAGCTGCAAAGAATCTCTACCTACAGTTCTTCTGAGAAGATACCTCTATCGACCTCCAGATTGTGGTAGACACCCCTTTCCAATCATCAACAGCTACTTTGGAATTTTAAATATACAGACAATGTTCATCGTTGTATGTGTGAGTTTTCCATTGTAGGAAACAAAGTGTAGCACATAAGTACAATGCAGCCATATGATCAGCTAACTTGAGGGACAATTACAGAGGGTCTTGTTGGTATGCAGTGTAAGTTTTGACTTGTTGGTATGCAGTGTAAGTATTGACTTGTTATTATGCAGTGTAAGACAGGTCAGTCAGATTTGTTTTTCCCCTTTGGCTATCTTAAAGAAAAAATATGTATTTTAGTAGTGATATGTTTTGACAGATTACTGTAATGTTTACCTTAATACTTAGCTAGGGTGCTCATTGCCATTGTTCACCTCACTATTAGTTTTAGTGATAGGTTACTGATCAATTGCTACACATAGAGTACATAAAGTATGTAGTAGTGATTAACCATTATTGATAGCACCAGATGTGTCCCTAGCATTTTCACTGCTTGATGCGGGGGTGGTTGTGCTGGTGGTGCCATCCCGCCCAGCTCACTGACGTCAATGGTTTCTAGGAGTTGGGCGGGACACCGGCCAGAGCGTCCTGCCAAGCACTAGGATTCTTGTGGACTCTTCTCTTGACCTTTCCTTTGTGATAAGGTTGCTTGACTACTGAAGGGTCAAGGGGATAAGATGATACCTGATTGCTTTGCTGTGGGCTTTGCTACTTCTGTTTGATGGCATGCAGCTGGGAAGATAAATAAGCTGCTGCATTAGTTAGCTCGTGCAGCTCTATATTTAGTATTGTAACTCTGTGGCTTCTTCTCTTCACTTCCTCCAAGAACCTTTTTTCTTTACCCTCAGCTTAGACCTCATACTGCAACTCGATTCTCTGTTCTTTTTCTCTCTGAGCTGGCCAGAGGATCCCGCTCAACTCCTGCCAATCAGTGACATCACTGATTGCCAGGAGCTGAGAAGGATGCTGGTAAATTCTCTAAATTTGTATAGTTAATTACTACTACATTCAACTGCATGTGTAGTGATCACTAACTAATAGGTGATCTTACGTGACTGTAGCAGCATGTTTGGACTAGCAAACATCTCCCATGTACGTACAGCCTTTTTGATGTGACATTGGCATTGTTACATACTTGCCCATCCATATTTTTTATAACTATAGAGATTTGTAGATTGGCTACTGTAGTGGGAAAACACTTTTAAAATGGGTTAAAGGAAAATAGACTGTTCACTTTGAAAGGGAATTTTGCCTTAGTGAATGTGGCAAAAATTCAATTTGAAATGAATACCCAATAACATGCAAGGAAAATCAAAAACAAACCAACACTATGACAGGCATAATGATCACCTCCAGTTGCCTAAAATGTTCATTATCAAAGTATTATAAAAGTATGGATGATCATTTTGGATTCAATAGATAACTAGACCACGTGCCAATAGGGGGTCACGGTCCCCACTCCCTGCTCTATCCACCAATATGACAATAACTACAAGAAAATAAATAAACAAAAAGATAAAAATGTTGGCAAACTTACCCCAAGTAAACAGCAGAACTAAACATGGACCCCCCTCCTTATTTTGAAGTACAAAAAAATCTTTGATCTTATACTATATATACACATTTGTGTGTAAATTATTGGTTCTGATAAATTTGTGGATACTTCCAATACCTACACATTTGGTGGGGGATCCATGTTTACTTCTATGATCATTTTGTATATGTAAGTTTGTGAAATGAATAATTGAAAAATCCCTTCAAAGTGAACAGCCTATTTACCTTTAGTAAATCAACCCCATTGACCCTCTTAACAATTGTTGAGATAAGATATAAGCCACGCAGGGAATGCATAGATTTTAGGCAGTCATCTAACTCATAGACTTGCGTTGCAAGAAGGAGCAGTAAAGCACAACCATTGTGTAGGACTGCAAATCAAGAAGCAGGCTATGAGTATGTAATATGGCTGCACTCACATATGTATACAACTACAAATCATCCATAGAAACTAAGGATAGCTAAAACATTAACACACACTGATAGCTTAATTTACGTCAAGCTAACCTCTCTTGCATCTACAAAAATAATTGAAAAAGACTGTACGTTCCCTCTATGCTCTTTTTTCCCCTTAGATCTTACATTCTGCATTCCTCCAGTCATCCCTGATCATCCAGCCAAGAAAGATGTTTTCTAAATTATTTTAAATCATATATCTCTTTCCACATGGCTGGTTATCGAAGTCTCCCGTGAACTACATCTGGCAAGCTACAGTCAGCCCATTATATGGTGGGGGAGCACTATAGGTCATACATGTGTTACAGGTAGCATGACGCAAGTGACATAACCCTGTGCTCTACTTGGCCACGATGTCTGTAGCATAGTCTAAGCCGCTGCTGATGGCTGCAGATGTTAAAAGCATGTTTACGTTAACATCCAGAGATATATTTTCATCCTGCAAGTAATAACCAGCTGCCCGCTCTATCCCTTGTTACTGTGTATTCTACTTAGAAGCACTGCAGTCAAATAGGATTTGACAGACCTGGAACTGGGCCAGTAACTTTAGTCATTCCTTTGTACATAGGAAGAGCATATAAAAATATGCAATAAAGTAGATAACGTAGGCACTGACGCTGTCCTCGCTCATCCCGTCCCCGCATTTGCTTCATTTCTCAAGGAAGTCTAAAATCACAACAACGGTATATAAACTACAAACATCTTTGTAGATGCACGTGTCATACCGTGTCTTACTGAATGCGGATTTGACTGTTGAATTTTTCATCAGTCATGCTGTCTGTACAGTGCATGCACATTATGTATGGTAGAATAAACACTGCTACTATATTTTAGCAGCTGCAAGAAGGATTAAAAGCATCTTTGATCAAAATAAGCCTCCACGTGCCTTTGTCAATATCACTGGATTTACATTCTTTTTCTATATCCACTATAAAGTGAGTTTTTTTTTCCATTGTGTGCCCAAGTGTACTTTCATTGAATGCAAATGTATTCACTGTAGGCGCTGCTACTGAAATATGGTTTGTCAGTCTGAATTATTTAGGTGAGCTATGTGGCAAGTTGGCTGTATAGGGAAAGAGAAGACCCGTGCTGACTGCTGGGTCTTCAGAGCCTTACCTAATGAATGGAGATTTTTCTCCATTCAGAGCGGCTTGTTACAGGTTACACAGCAGGGAAAGCCTCCCCTCTGTGTCACCTGTCATGGACGGAGTGCTGCCTGTTAATTACAGGCAGCGCTGCATCTGGCTTTTGACAGGTAGTTAGGTTACACAGCAGCCTGCTTCCCCACTGCATGTGTGACCTAACTTGGTGAGGCAATTGCTGTCACAGCCTCTACGCCGTGTTAGAGGTGTGAGCTCTGTGGATGGCTTGGACCAATGGCATAGCGCAATTGGTTGAAGGTGTGCAATAAAAAAAACCGAGAAAAAAAAACCCAGTGAGGAGCAAGTGAGGGATAGGACTGCTCCTCCCTCTCTCCTCCCCACACAGCTTGGTTAGGGAGCTGGGGGCGGGGCTTCAGCAGGACAGGGCAGAGCTTCGGTGTGCTGGGGGATGCCTCAGTCAGCTAGAAGGCACGGCACGTCATTGATGCACATGTTGGGAGAACAAAAGTTTTATAATTGAAATCCTTGTGCGTTAATATATTAAAGTGAAGCTGTGGCCAGGCTGTGGACATTCACGTGTTTACATATCCTTAACAACAAGTAAATGCATTTTAAAACAGGCCTGTATTGACATCTGAAGCTGCATACACTGTAGAGCAACTCATCCTCAAATATTGAAACAGAGGCACTGACGTGATTTATCATCTCAACTTGCTTCCTCTGGCAGCAGGGACTTGGCAAATTGCCACCCTTATAATGTAAGTAAACAACAGTTGCTTTAGCCCCAAAACACAACTGGAGAGCAGCATCGCACTTTGTGTATATGCCCATTTGTAGTATGTCAAGCATAGTGCAACCCATTCATTTCAATGGGCTGCCCTACGTGTGACAAGCGTGGCAAAGTGACTGTTTGGAGCTTCAAGCTTTAAGCAGTTTTTAACAAATTTTTGAGTGTTTGAGGAGCATCTTTGTGCACAAAAACATACAACGTCATGGTGATTTTTGGGGTGCTATTAACATTGAATGGCACTGCAAGGGCTGCACATGTTCATGCACTAAGCAAGTGTGAACGGGGGCTTAAGCTGTTTAGGAGCAACTGCCACTAGGACTTCAGAGTCTCTGTTATAAACTTTGAGGATTAGGTACTCCAAGTGCCTGTAGCTACAGAGATCGGTGATAGCCGTTTTTAAATTCTATTTTCTGCTTGTTAAGAATGATGAAAATAATGTAATATCCATAGCCTGGTCACAGGTGCAAGATATCTCCACTCAAGGCCAATATTCCTGTTGTGGGTACATACCGGCTGGTTGAAACCTATACTGAACTCCTATTTCTCGATTATAAATTCTTTCTTAGGTTCTAATTCTTATTCATTGCAATGGCCACAGCTAACACAAATTGTTGTCATTCTTCCTATTTTAATATAAAGCAAATAGGGAATGCAGCCACAGCAGTATGCCGTAATGATATTATAGAAGAATGGGTTAATGCATAAACTAGTGTGGAGGCATCTCAGCTCTGCAGTCCCTGTTAGTTCTAGATGCCCGTAGTTAATTGAAGCCACAAATTTGGTGTCCTTGTCAAAACAAATCTTGTGGGCCAAGGTGAACTTTAATCCTGTGATTCCCTAAGTGTGGGACATGTATTATTTTCTGTACTTATCCTCAGTGTAGGTGGTGCTCAGCAGGGATCAACATCTATGTGTAAGACCATACTGTGGAAGAATATGATTACCCTACAGTTGGCTAAACAGGAGTTTTAGTCAGTAGTGTGGGTGTGTCTGTTTCTATGTACTTATGGGATATTTTGGAGGGGACTGTGTTCCTGGAGGCCCCTATTGGTCATCTTGGGAAAGGAATGAAGGAAATGTATCTGAGAATCTTCCAGGGGGGTGGGAAGAAGTGTGTGTATGGACTAGCACTAAGCAGTGACAAATAGCTTGAGTTAAAGTTACAGTTTCCTTTTTTTAGGATACAATACCATTCACATGAGGTAACTATGATGGTGTACATCCCACCTCCTCCAGGCTGCTTTATAACAAAATGCTCCCTTCATGCTGCCAGATACACCCCAGAGTGACTATCGTGCCGTGCTCTGCGGGTTCACACCAGTGTGCTAGAGTTGTGCCACTCACCCACCTCTCCCTACTCTCTCCTTCATTCATAGAGCTTGTACTATTATTGTTTTACAATGCAATGTGCTCTGTGAATGGGCAAGGCAGATCTTGTCATTCATAAGCTCCTCCTCCATTCACAGAGTGCAATGTGTTGTGGAACTCTAATAGTGCGAGCTCTAGGAATGGAGAAGGGGGCAGGAAGGGGCAGGCGAGTGGCACAACTTTGTCACCTCCTGACAACAAGTGACATCAGTGAGCTACTCTTGGCAACCTGGGACGCTCTGGCCAGAAACAGGACCCCCTTTGACCTAATGAGATCCAACCACCTCCGGCTGCCTCATTATAGGGCAGCCCTTGGAGAAGATGTTCTGTAGTTTACAGGGGTAACCTGGACAGATTGCTTGTGATAACATTGCAGCATGCACAGGACCCAGGGCAGCACTGCATTTTTGATAGGAACAACATATATTTTTGCATTTATTGCACAGAAAAAAAAAAGGTTTCAATGGTATATTTAACAGGCCAAAAGGGAACAAGATCGAAGTTAATTGTTAGGGAGAATATACACTTTAATGCTCACCCGCTTTTTAGAGAGGATGGGATGGGCCTGTTGAGGTCCCAGTAAGTATGACTTGCACATTCCAGGCCCAGCTAAGTCCAGGCATAAAAAGAATACATTTTGTCAGTAATGCAAAACATTTTCCAGTACATTCCTAGAAAGAGATAATAAGGCTTATGACATGTGATAAAGAGTCTTCGACTGGTAGTCCACTTTATACATAAAGTTTAATGTAATGAAAGCCTACTAAAAAACACTGTATTGTAGAATGGATTTTATAATAATTCAGAAACGATACAAATGAACCAAGCAATTATAAAGCTGAAGCAACCCAGTCTGTTTTAATACAGCTCTCAATAGAAGAGCAGTAGCGAAGGAAAGCCAACAATTGGCAGGATATTACAGAAGAGAATTTCATAATGTCCTGTCAGTTATATTTTTTCTACAGCCGGACTGTGATAGGAGGGTTTTCGATAGCCATCTGGCTGGATCTGCAACATGAAAGTTAAAAGTGCAATTTAAGGTGATGCAAAAGTCAAAATATAACAAATTGCTTAGGAAAAATGAGAACATTCAAATTCTTAAAGACCTTTCAGTAACATTACTTGTTGGCATGAATAAATTCCTGACATCTTACATTATCCCAGAAGCAATACTATTTTTTTTAAAGCTGAACCTTTTACATATAAAGCTTAGCCCTTGCACTCCAGTTCAATGACTTTGCTTTGGCTGAGATGTTCTAATCTCCTGCAAGCAGTAGGAAGCATTTCCTTAGACTTCTCTCCCAGAGTGGTCAGACTGGAACATGGTAACTTAGTAGCAAATCACAGGGGGAGAGGCAGCAGCAGGGGCTGATCTGTGTCAGACAATTATGGGCACGGACAAGAACTGCGCAGACAGGAGGCTTTACATAACTTCTCATGTAACTTCTGAGCCAGCATTTTAGTAGTGTTGAAAGATGCTGCCCTTAGATCATGGCTTAACAATGATTGTTCTGTCCTAGAAAAAAAAAGCAGATGAAGGTATTGTCAAGGGAAGTACAGTGACCTCTATGTAATAAATACCCATAAGTGTTAGGGCTTGTTTCGATGGGTTTTGGACATGTGTCGACAGGTTTTGGACATGTGTTGATGGCATCTGTTTGAGATACTTTTGAGATCATTCATAATTAATTGATGGGCAAGTGACTTGCAGTTGACCGTCTTCTGACCTGCGTTCGACTTGCTTGAAGCATCTGGGGTGTTAACAGGGTCCCTTTATTGCTAAAGTGTTTTAAACATGTAAGTCAATCGAATTTTCAGAGGAATTTGATGTACATTTAAAGACTCATTCACCGGAGTGTGAATGGCCGTACACCAAAAACAAGGGACCGATACATCTGCATCTGGAAATCAGGTGTTTGTGTATAGCCTCCAGCAGTAGCTTGTACAGATCAATGACAGGTTACGGCTGTACGCACATAGCCACACATTAGAGCATTTATATGTGTACAGGGACAGATGAGCGGCCTTGGATGCAGACAGTTTGTATCCAAGGCCATGGTCGGATATGCAGGTATACGTGTCATTGATTGTCATTGATTGATTGTCATTGACCAGCGCATGCACACAATACCTGTCACTCCCAGGTTCAGAAGTATCGGCTATTTTTTATTTATGGCCGTCTGTGCCTTTTCTTGTTCTATTCTAAATACTATCATAGCTTGCCCTGGGCACCTCCCTACCTGGATGGCTTCTTTCCTAACCATGCAGTTTTGTAATGGCCCTAATTATTGTACACTTTGATTACCAAATAGGTCTTCCACCACAGACCATTCTCTTTAGACCTCCTATGCTAACTGTCCAGACAGTACCCCTTTATTTGGGTTTAGTTCCCAGGTGGCAGATTTTGGTTATGATAATGTGAAGATAATGGTAATGAAAACATGGTTGTATTAACGTGCTAATTATGACACCTCATCCCATTTCATTCAGTTGTCCTTGTACCCAAAGCTGCTATGCTATTTCTACACCCACCCTGCCAGTGTATAGGTGGATGGTCAATCTCTATCCATCTCAGTTCAGGGGTGAAGGGGAGGTTATGGGTGTGCCCTTTGGCATCTTCACTTTGGGGGGCAAAGGACCTTGTCTTGACACTGAGTCCACCTAATGCAGCTTCCTGTGATGGGGTGGCATAAATGCTGCACTGCTCCTACATTCAGAGTTGCCACTCTCATGTAGCTTGTGCCTGCATACCAGTGACGTGCGGTACCTCTTGTTCCGGGTGAGGCATTCCCCAGCACGTCCCGCCCCCTGCCGGACGAAGCCCCGCCCCAACCCGTCCCCAAGCTAGTGTAAAGGAGGAAGGGAGGGGACAGGGAGGAGCCTCCTTGTCTATCACTTGCTCGTCATTGCTGAGGCATCGAGAGTGTTTTTTTCCCTTTTTTTTATTGGACACCTTGGACCAATGGCGCTTTGCCATTGGTCCAAGCCATCCACAGAGCTCACGCCTCTAACAAAGAGTAGAGGCTGTGACAGCTCTGGCTTCAATAGTTAGGTTACACAAGCAGTGGGGAAGCCCACTGCCGTGAAACCTAACTACCTGTCAAAAGCTGTAATTAACAGGCAGCGCTCCGTCCATGGCAGGTTACAAAGCGGGGAGGATTTCCCTGCTGTGTAACGTGTTAGATGCCGATATGAATGGAGAAAAAGCTGTCAGCATCAGACTTGAAGCTGACAGCTTTTTCCTCCGTAAGTTTAGGTGAGGCTCTGCCTCACCTGCCTCCCCTGACCGCACGTCGCTGCTGCATACACTATATTGGGATGAGATGTTGCCGAGTGCGTGGCTATCAGCATTGTCACTGTGGATTCACAAGCCTGTAGGTTGTCTGTCAATCAGCACCTGGCCACACAAAGTCCTGCCCACTGCTTCCTGGATTGACAGAACTGCCTCTGTTGCTGAAACACTCTCACTGTGAGCTGCAGCATCTGGGATGGGGTGCATGTGAGACACGAATAATGGTGGATTTGGCTCAGTCAGGGAAGGTAAAGGAATGTTTTTGTTTACCTTATGAGGCTTATGCATCACAAAGTAACTGGATTTGGGACATGTTCAGATATAGCTTAGTCATACAGGAACTTTTAGTTGTATTTTAAATGTTCCTACTAGTTGTCATCACCATATCATTCATTCTTTGTTTAGCAGGCAACACCATAGCATTCAAAGATGTCCAAGATAAGACTTGACACTACCATGGTACATCCCAGGCTCCAGCTGCTAGAATAGGTGCCCACATGTTGCAATGGACAGATCTTGCAGCAGTAGCAATGGTAACTGCTCCCTCAAACATCTCCAACACATAACCCTTTGATTACATGCAAGCCGTCCCTATAGCTCCTTCACCTAACCCACAAATCCTATTAAACCAGGAGAAGTCTGCTGCATGCAGCAATTTCCTTCAGCACAAATCCACCAATCAGTGACAGGCTACACAATGTCTCTGAAACCCCATTGAAGCACTATGTCCCTGCAGAACTAAAATAAATTAACCCCTTCCTTTCTCCCCATCCTGTTACATGGCCGAGGCACGTTAGCAAAATAATAAATCACAGCTTTTTTTTTGCGCTATTATTAAATAGCGCCATTAATAAAAATAAAAAAACGCTTGTGAATACTTGCCAAGTCTATCATGAGCTTCTAAGTTTTTTTTAGATAATATTATGCTCAGAGTGGTAGCAGTTTACCTGTTCAATTATATCAAAATGAAAAACACATTTCCTGCTGTTTCTTATAATAATATGTAGTCGTGAGACACAGCATGATATTTCCTTTAGAATAATTTGTATATGGATAAAATAAACAATATTAAACCTAGCATAGTATACCACTAAAGCAAAACTCGAAGGACAGAAATATAACTGAAGTGCAATGTTTTTTTTTTTTTTGCAGTATAATACTTGTGATTAGTTATATTCTGCATATCTTAAAATGTAGGCTTTTTACTATTATATTTTAAGTAGAAGCATTTTATGTACGCTTTGCAAGCACTGTCAACAAATATTGACAGATGTTAAGAGTACCTGTACAGTTATTGTCTGAGCACCAGAGCATACTGAGGGCATTACCTGAGAAAAGATTTACAATGGCTGTACAACCTTGCCAGGAATAATCTGAAGTCAGGGCTTACTTTAATTTCCAATAGACAAGGTCCCACAATGGAGAGGTTGCAGTTGTGAAAATTATAGCTTATTTCACATTGAAAAAATAATATGTGTACAATTGCAACCTGCTTGCTGGACATGGAGTAATATGCTCTGGTGTCAGGTCATTCCTATTATAAGACTCTTGTCTCAAGTAATGTCTCAGGTCTCTAGGTGGACTGTGGGCACCATCCAACTTGACAGTCCTTGAATGACAAATTGAAAGAGCTAGGTAGAAAATTGTCGGCAAAGAGCGTCTACAGGAAGATTCCTTTATCCACACTATTTACCGCGGATGGGGGAATCAAGTGATCTCTCTTGTTCAGCCCAAGGGTTTGAACAAGAGAACTCCACGTATGGCTAGCATTGCTCTCATACACCCTGTCCTCCGGGTGCTGAAAACTGCCGGGGGTCTTCAACTGGCCTTAGGCCCTGTTCACACCAGGGCGGTTCAGCCGCACGGATCCGCCGACATGAACGATCCCATACATTGTTTGGGGGACCGTTTATGCGAACGCGCTAGTCGGCGCAATCTGAACCGTCTCCCACCCGAAAAGCTCCAGGTGCTTTTTTTCCCGCGTTGATCAGCACGGTTTCAATACAGCTTTTAATGGAACCATGCTGATCAGCACATTTTCAGGACACTCTTATCTCTTACCCATAACAAGTTGGCTTGGTACGAGACATCCTAGCGTTTCCCTTGCTTAATACCATAAACAAACTGCACTCATTTATTCATACATTTCTATTTATTAACCCTCTATCTAGCTGGAGGAGTTGAGGGGCCATGCTCAAATAAAGCCATGCTCAAATTCCTCAACAGTACTCATGTTGGCCTCCAGCCATCCATCTGAATATGAAACATCTGTAGGAATAAAAAAGGACATGGCGCACATTTACAGGACATGGCACACATTACGGGACATGGCACACATTAAGTGAATGGCGCACATTAAGGGACATGGTGCACATTATGGGACATGGCGAACATTACAGGACATTGCGCATATTTGTAGTCAGAAGATGAAAAACAAGGCAGTGCCGCAACAGGCAATGTTGCAGTTAGGATCTCAGGAGCAGGGAGGAAGGTAAGTGTTTTGATGTACAGTCTTCGCTTGGGGCTGTGGGGTCTAGTAAAGGACAACTTCACTAAAAGTGAAGTTGTCCCTTAAAGATGTGGGCAGTGCAGAGACAGTAGTTCTATTCAATAAGCACTGTGGACTGTCAAGCTAAATTGGTAGTATCTCAGCTTGTTTTCTGCAGCAGGACCATTCATCTGAGGGTGACAGTCCTACTCCTGCTCAGGGAGCTGCTTAGGAAGAGTTGTCACCTTTGGACATGAAATCAAGGTCGATGCTGTTACTGGAAAGATCTTAAAGTTAAAGGAATAAAACAAAACCCACTCAAGACAAATGTTGGATTAGAAAGGATTTCATTCATTTTTTTTTTGATCCAAGTGGGTTATCTTGCCCTTTTCATGTAACTAAAGAACAAAATTGTAATAGATCCTTACACCCATCTGCAGGCTCTCTATGGCGCCATGGTCACGTACAGCGGCTGATTGCATGTAGTCTCCCTTTGCATTAAGATTGCTCTGAATACATTTGCTCTGATTACATCCGTTCATACAGCGAGCACAAGGACGGAGGGATGTAAGAACAGCGGGTTCTCAATCCAAGGGACATCAAACAGGATCCATCCTAACAATTACTGTGCTGTCTCAGCATTCACGCTCTTAATGTGAATTGGCTACATGGTAATTAGGACAACTTACTGCAGTAACTAGAGAATATGGCAATATAGAGCTCTGTAATTCATATTTATTCAACCATATTAAAATGAAATGCTGAGTACGGCTGCCCACAATTTATTTTGAAGGCATAGGTCGGAGTAGCATTTTTATATATTGTTTATTTGTTGTTTTGGAGGCACTTAATTAATTGCAATTAATCAGAGAGTGGGGTGGGGTAGGGAATGTAAACTGTTTATTTGTTTAACTGAGTGAAGTGTTGTTCTAGTTACATTGCCGCAGGTAGACAGCCAATCAGCTGCAGACAGATGGGCTGCTTTTATGGCTTCATGAGTTTATTCACTTTTTATCCATTAGTGATAAAAATAGAAGGCATCATCATGTAGCTGCCATGCATAACTTGGCTTATTATAAAGGCTACACAAGGACAAGAATGAGGTGGAAAATGTGATAACTAATACTAAACTAATACTAAACAATTACACTTTATTGGTTAAAGAAAGGTGAGCACCTGCTGCCCCTCTACTCCCTGCTGCCCCAAGGCCGGGCCTTGGTTGGCCTTGTGGGAAATCCGGCCCTGGTTGGTTGCAGTGGATTACTTTGGTTAATAAATCTGCTCCGAAAAAATATTCAAAGTTTTCATATGCTAAATGCTATTGTGCTAGTGCTCTACATAACTTGTTCAGCCTCAGTTACAAATTCTAACCTGGGTCAGATATCTTGTGCAGTCACACCCAGGCCTCTGAGATGGTACTGTTCCTGCTCCATTGGCATGAGGTCTCATCTCCCAGGGCTCTTCTCTGCGGCAGCAATGTACAAACTCTCACTAGAACACAAATAAGTTCCTAGAACCCGTTTTTTTTTTCTGTTCCTTAGGTTCTCCAATAGCATCTTTAGCTTTAGTGAGCTTCTTCTATTTGTTTAATTATTTTTTTTTCATCTAAAACAATGTAATACTAATTGCAAGGGTTCCAGAAAAGTGGTCCTAAATCAAGGTCAGATACAAATGTTTTATTTTAAGAGGTCAGGCCTGGGAACAAACACCTGGCTGCAGAAAACTGCCTTGACAAACATTACAGCAAATATCACCAGGATGTATGAACACTAGTGTTGCATGTGAATGGGTGTATAAGGTGTACCATTAGCAGCTAGAAAGGTTTTGACCAGTATTCTTTGGCTGCAACATGTTATTCTTAGAGAAGGGAAATAAAGGTTTGGTTAGGGAGTACATCTGCCCAACACCAAGATATCCAGCAGACACTACAGTCAGCCACTGATCTGTTTCATACTTAAAAAGTTAAATATTAGACATGTGCGATTCGGTTCGTTCCGAAATTCGTTTTGAACGAATTTTCGGAAATTCGGAGATTCGGATGCATCCGAATTCCGAATTACAGCTAAGACGAATGCAAACGAATCCGAAATTCCCGATTTCCCGAAATTCGTTATTGGACGAATTTCGTTGCACCATTGACACCATTTTACCTCTACAACACATCTAGGCTTAAAGTACAGAGGCTATAGTGTAGCGGTTAGAGCAAAGGATTCCCATTGCTAAGGTCCTATGTTCAAATCCCAGCCAAGTCAACTAATATTTAAAGTTTTTTTTTTTTTCTTTGGTTTTGAATTGGCATTCTCCTAACATTCCTACCAGACCTAAAGGGTCTGGTATGAATTGGGGAGCTGGTGCACATGTCTATTAAATATTATATATGGGAAGAGATGGAAAAGGCAGAATGGGGAACTAGGTGAAGTAGCAGCTTTGACACCACTCTTCCTCCAATTAAAACTTATAAGGACTGTAACAGCTTTGAATAGTTGTGCTGTTCCCCCTTGTTTACTGCAGAGGCATAAAGGTTGTAGCTGCGCCCACTTGACCGCCTAGGGTTCTAGGCTCTTGACTAGGCCACCTAATGGATGATTCAGCTTGATATACATGGCAGAAAGGCAAAGACTGTATACTCTTAGGAGGTTAGTTACCTTGCTGAGTCCCATAGAGAAGGACAGGGGTTGCATACTAATCACACGCAGCACCTGTCCTTCCCGGGAGCTGCAGGAAACGGCCGTGCATGTAGCACGGAGCTGTGCGTCCCGGCCGTTTCTCGTATGAATGAGGCCTTATGAACCTGCTCTCAGTCTGTAACTGGACAGTCAAGTAGAAGCAGCATAATGATGAGATAATCATTCTGTCACTCTGTTTTATCCTCCTGTCAACATGTTATTTGTCAGCATATGAACTGACTGAACTGATACAGCTCTGCTGTAAATGGACTACAAGAGGTTGATGCCAGGTCAAATTCAAGTACTTACAAGGCTATAAAAAAAATGAATGATCTATCAGATAATGCAAATTTGAATTAATTTTTGTCTATTATATCTGTACGGCTATAATAATTTAATTTGGCCAACCAGTGTCCAACCATGACTGAAGTATCAGATTTAGGTGGACTGACTTTGTATTTCTATATTGAAAAAGCTTTAAAAAACCAAAACGCAGCTACAATGCAGCAATACGTCTGCTAGATTTCAAAGGTAGGGCAAATGACTCACTTGGCATCAGATGTATTATTCTGCTTAACTTTTTTCCTTTTTCTTTTTTGTCTGCTTACTTCAAAACACAACTACATTTTCTGATAGTGTTTTGAGAAATGTCTTGTGATGTTTCTAAAATTGGATTCTGTAAAGTTCAAGAGCTATAATGCAGGAAAGGGTCTGAGGGCACTTTGTAGACTTCTCTAAGCCTCTCTGAGTAATGTTTAGCTAAATCACATTGCAACAATGAAGAGAACGTGTTATCAGATATTGTGTTTAACCCTGGGTGGCTATCCACTGAAAAGATCTGCTGACACACATGGAAACGTGTTAAATAATGTCACTTCGCCAAAGGTTGTCTATTGAATTATGCTGTCACAGGACAAGGGCTGCAGACAGAGCTATGACTGTTTGGTTACAGTGAGGCAGCTGCTGGTACGAAAAAGCGCATCTGTGTATTGATATCTCTGAATTGTGTGCTAAATATATAAATATGCCCGCCTGTAGTCCAGTCATTGGTCAAGAAAGTTCATTTTAGATTTGTTGTACAAATAATTAGCTCTGTGGACCACCTTTAAAGTGGACTTGGCATCAAAAACACCAAGTCTGGTTATTAACTGTGTTCCCTCATGCCAAAATGCTGCAACAAAATAATAATAAAAGAAAAACATTTAGCCGGATAAAAAGTACAAAATAAAGTTGCCTTTCCTGTTGATCCTGCTAGAAATCTTGTGAGCTGATAAACTTCCTGTGATATCTGCCTGGGCTGCACTTTTATCAGTCACATTATTTCCAGCTATTTAAAGTGGGCCTTTAGGCCTCATCCACACGAGAAAAAGCCGGGACGTACAGCTCCGTGCTGCGTGCACGGCCGTATCAGGCAGCTCCCGGGAAGGACAGTTGCTGCGTGTGATTAGTACACAGCCCCTGCCCTTCTGTATGGGAGTACGCCTCCCTACGCTCACCCGCCCTGCACGTCCGCGCGGGTGCGGGTGTCCGTACTCGTACGCTGGCAGGATGGATCCTGTCTGCGTCCGAGCCGGGACACCCACACCCGTACAGTCCAGCACTTGGGGTGAGCGAAGGACGACGTATGGCCGCATACTCCCATAGAGAAGAGGGGCGGGGGACAGGGGCTGCGTACTAATCACATGCAGCACCTGTCCTTCCCGGGAGCTGCCCGATACGGCCATGCATGCAGCACGGAGCTGTACATGCCGGCTTTTTGTGAGGGGGGTTATGTAGTCCTAGTGGGACAACGCTGCTCCTCCATTGATGCAGTACAGTAAGTGAGCATTGTCACTCTAGGACAGGAAGTGTGTTGGATCCCCAGGTGAAAATAAAGGAAGAAATGCAACCATCACCTCTAAGTACGGACAATCTGCAATAAACTACTTATTAGTTTTTGGGTTTAGATATGCTTTAATGTTAAGTCATGTAAATTAGGCTCCCTTTTTCAGGGCCCAGCAGTGTCCTTTCTTCAAGGTAAAAAAATAGTTAGAAAGTGTTACTTTAAAAAAATGGACCCTGCTCGCCCTGGAAACCTTGTGTGACTTTACTTTAAACGATGATTTTAGAGTGTTGGTATTATATATATATCGAGTCAGTTCAGCCCAACAATATAAAAGTACCTTACAGACAAGTGTAAATGAAGGCTTATTGAAAAATGTGTCCCTAATTTCATTTATAGTATCCACCAAGACCTTTCTTCCTATATCTCTCTGCGATTCAGTAGTAAACTATAAAGCCATCTTAGTAATTGGATTGCGTTAGTGCTAAGTAGACCTATAAACAGTGGCTTATCCGGCTTGTACCTGGCAGCACTTATGCATCCTGATAATAAAATATAGTGTCCCACTAAATGACTGGATTATCCAATGTATTTATGGCCTAATTAAAACTTTCACAAAGTTTTACAGCATCGTATGTGAAGTCAGTGTCGTGGTCAGCAGAAGAGAATATGTTCCTGAAGTCTCAGTGGCGGAGCTAAGGAACAAAGGGCCCTGGTGCAAGATTTTTTTTGGGCCCCCCCCCCCAAAAAAAAAACCCACAAACAACGCGCTCTCATGTCGGATGAACGGATGATCCGACACTCTCGGCGCAGAGATGGGGGGCCCGCTGGCCGCTGGGTACCGATCCGGCGCTGGGCCCCCTAGAGCCCCAAGGCCCTGGTGCGTCCGCACCGCCTGCACCGGCGGTAGTTCCGCCACTGTGAAGTCTATCTTATCACATATGGGGGAATTATGTAAGCGTCTTTACCTAAGATAATTAAGGAAGGCATAGAGGGAAATTAATTGAACACAACCGGTCCATCTGTGGTCTGGAAGGAGAGGATGGCCTATCGCTGAAGGGACCGTCTGCATCTTTAGCCTAGAAAAAAAAATATATGAACTTAAAAGAAAAATTTGTGAGGTCAGGCACTGATGTTGAATGAGAAGGCCTGGCTTGCAGGCTCCGCTCTAATTCATCCCAAATGTGTTCTATCGGGTTGAGGTCAGCACTCTGTGCAGGCCAATCAAGTTCCTCTACCCCAAACTCGCTCATCCATGTCTTTATGGACCTTGCTTTGTGCACAAGTGCACAGTCATGTTAAAACAGGAAGGGGCCACCCCCAAACCGTTCCCACAAAGTTGGGAGCATGACATTGTCCAAAATGTCTTGGTATGCTGATTCCTTAAGAGTTCCCTTCACTGAAGCTAAGGTGCCAAGCCCAACCCCTGAAAAACAACTCCACACCATAATCCCCCCTTCACCAAACTTTACACTTGGCACAATGCGGTCAGGCAAGTACCGTTCTCCTGGCAACCGCCAAACCCAGACACGTCCATTGGATTCCCAGACAGAGAAGCGTGATTCGTCACTCCAGAGAACACGTCTCCTCTTCTCTATAGTCCAGTGGCAGTGTGCTTTACACCACTGCAACCGATGCTTTACATTGCACTTGGTGATGTAAGGCTTGGACGCAGCTGCGTGGCCATGGAAGCCCATTCCATGTAGCTCTCTACGCACTGTTGTGCCAATCTGAAGGCCACAAGTTTGGAGGTCTGTAGCTATTGACTCTGCAGACAGTTGGCGACTTCTTTGTACTGTGCTCTTCAACATGCTCTGACCCCACTCTGTCATTTTGCGTGGCGTACCACTTCTTGGTTGAGTTGCTGTTGTTCCCAGTTGCTTCCACTTTGTTATAATACCACTAACAGTTGACTGTGAAATATATTTAGTAGCAAGAAATGTCATGGAACACCTGAATCCAATGATTTGGAGGAGTGTCCCAATACTTTTGGCAATATAGTGTGTGTATATACAGGTGAAACTCGAATAATTAGAATATCATGCAAAAGTAATGGCAGTAAGTGCTGCAAAAGGGGCCCAAACCAAGTACTGAGTACATATGCATGCTTGTACTTTTCAGAGGTCCGATATTGTTCTATGTACAATCCTTGTTTTATTGATTGCATGTAATATTCTACTTTTTTGAGGTTGTGGATTTGGGGTTCTTGGGGTTTTCATGAGCTGTAAGCCATAATCATCACAATTATGACAAATCACGGCTTGAATTATCTTGCTTTGCATGTAATGAGTCTATCTCATATATTAGTTTCACCTTTTAAGTTGCATTAGTGAAATAAATGAACTTTGCACGATATTCTAATTATTCGAGTTTCACCTGTATATATATATCCAGAATATGAAGTCGACAGTTGTTGGCTGCATATTTCAATGCATGCAGCTGAACATATTTGCAAACCCTCCTTATAGTAAATGTGCAATATGCCTTGCGCATCAGCACAACAAGCAAGCACGTACTATGAATGGGCAGGGGAATGACAGGATCACCCTCACCCATTGCATTGCATTCTGGTAAAATATGACAATGACTCTTGTGAATGGTTGAGGAGACAGGAAGGGGAGGGCAAATGCTTCCTGCTTGCAGCCCCAGAAGATCAGCATTGTGAGATGTATCCGGCATCACTGAAGGTATTATTATTCAAACCAGAAGCCAACAGAACAGAGATTCACATCAATAGAGATACAATATTAAACTGGTGCTTTATGTCCAAGTGTTTTTTAACTAAACTTCGGCATTATAGCTCAACTCCAGGAAAAGCAACTAAATACAACAGTCATGTTTACTCTCACTTGTTTCTTGTTTTGCTTTGTGTAATTCTTCCAGATCTGTGCAGTAATCCAGTGTGAAACTTTGCACTGTTCAGGAGCTTCCTGCAATAAAGACCGGTCATAGCTGCTCGCTCTCCCTGAGCAGGGTGACTGGTCTTGCAACCGCAGGCAGGCTGTAGTGGGTGGGGCCTGTTGGGTCCCTCCCACAGCTCTGCTCTCTGTACAGGCTATGAACAGCACAGTGATGATGACACCATTGAGGCTATTGAGGTTGTACCTGGAGTTCAGCTTTCAAGAAGTTGTACAACACAGAATTCTCGTAAGAAAGGCTGCAATTCTGATTAGATTCACTGTCAAAATTCTGCTGCGATTAATTCAGAGTAAGATATACATTGAGTGAGCTTTCTGGTTTAGACTGCTGCAGAATTTGATGGATATTCTTAGCAGCTCATTGATTGATTTAACTTGTTGCCTCAATTTTTTGTTGAGTTAGTAAAAGCAGCAGACTCAAATTCATCAAATATAGAAAGGGAATTGCTGTTTGACTTAAAGAGGTCACATGTGATGGTCATCATTGCTTCATTCAATTATTTGCACAAAACATTTCTCTTAGTCATTTTATATGCGACAAGACAATTGCAGTTCCAAGCTATCTTTTTTAATTATCTTTGGCTGGCTTGCATAGCCCAGGCATGTGGAGAGCTGAGCTGTACTGTATATTTGTCACTCATGCCACAACGGGCTTGGAATAAATAGTGCTCCCCGTAAAGAACTGATGTATCAGGGAGGAGGCATTGGTGCATGCTACAGGCGCTCGCAGAAAATAAGCGCCTCCAGCAAATGGAAATTGCAGGCGGCATTACTCAAAATCAACCCAGAGTGAACAGCAGAGCGGAGTGAACATAAACAGATCTGCTTCTTCACTGGAAGTCATTGTCAGAATGAAATACTTATCAGCAGTCTTGAATGTACATTCATCTCTATCCAGCTGCATTCTTAAGTCCCATCTTAATATAACAGTAACTACATTAGGCTTTAGTTTTTTTTAAACATTTTATTCCTGTAAAATACACATTATGGCCAAACGTTTGTGGACACCTTACCCTTACATCTAACACCCAGCATTTACCTCCTCTACCTAAACCCCAAACACTCACAGTTCCTCCTTCCCATCCAGCCCTCAACTTTTATAATGCCCTCAACGTTGCATAGAATTTTCTGTCTCCTCCAGGATAAACAAGTCAATGTTCACACTCACTCAAGGTGATGGTAATGGAGATGGTATTTGGATATGGCTAGGTAGCCCTATGTGTTCACAAGATGCGGGGGCTTGGTTGCAACCACAACCTCAGTTGTCCTTGTTCATATGCCACTACCCCCCAGTCTTAATTGTATGACAAGAAGTGAGGGGGAACATCCCCATCTGGACAGCAGTAAACATCTAACAAAGGTTTTAACTCTTAACCACCATCCCTGGAATTCATAAAGTGTCCATAAAGAGTGTCAAAAACATGCTTTAGAATTGTGTCATGCCTAGGCAAGACAAATGTCAGAGCCTGTGACAAATTCATATAGCCACCAGTAAATGGCACATCAATTTGTTACATGGAGGCAAGGTGGGGAGGGTCAGTACTAAGGCCGGATAGTCTATACCATAGTTGCAGAGTATCTTTGGTTGCTATAATGCTGTTGACTGCACAGCCTCATTGGTTGCTATAACACTGTCAACTGCACAGTGTCATTGGTTGTTATAATGCTGTTGGCTCCACAGCATCACTGGTTGCTAGGACTCTGTCAGCAGCACAGTGTCATTGGTTGATATAATGCTGTTGGCTCCACAGCATCACTGGTTGCTAGGACGCTGTGAGCAACACAGTGTCATTGGTTGTTATGATGCTGTTGGGTGCACAGCATCATTGGTTGCTAGGATACTGTCAGAAGCACAGTGTCATTGGTTGTTATCATGCTGTGGGCTACACAGCATCACTGGCTGCTATGGTCCTGAAAAAACCAACAGCATCATAGCAACCAGGTGAATGTTTGGTAAATGTCACATTCACCGCTTTATAAATGCGCCTCTGAACTCTGCTGCTTAATAATTTATATGAAAAAAAAAGTGTCAACTTTTTTTTCTGTTTTAATAATCATCAAATATTTATGACATGAAACTTAGAAATATAAAAGCTACCAACAACCTTCCACAACCATTTAATCTGAAATATTAGTTTTGATTAGATTGAAATGACATGGACTATTTTTATACAGTAAACATTAATTATTCAGCAGTAAAATGTGTTATTTGGTCCTCTGTAGTTTTGGGACTCCACACGGTAATTGAAAAGTGTAAGAAACAATTTGCAAACTAGCTGGTGAGGATTAAACTCATCAATAAAGTTACAAATAGGGAGAACTTGAGGTATAATGAACCGCAAGTCAATTCCCCAAATGCCATTCCCCACATTAAACGCAAGTGTCCCCCTTGACATAGAAGACTACAGTTTACTGACTGACTAATTGAACGTGTGTTCTGACTTATTAAAGAGTCAGCCAAATGTGAAAAGCTGCTTTTTCTCCATCTATGTTGTCTGATTCTAAGCTAAGATTGCAAATTTTGCCAAAATGTTTATGTTTAGCCTTTATTGTATTTCTGTGGTGCACATTTGGCGACCTATGTACCACAGTGGCACAGTTTTTTAAATATATTCTTTAATAAGGAGCTTAACTGAATAAAGTGCACTTGTGTACACCTTCACTATCAACTGCATCGTAGTAGCTAGTTGGTAGATGTTTACTGTAGAAGCCGTGAATGAAACTAGTCCTGTAATAATCAATGCTGCCAGCACTGAAAATATCTATCATTGGTAATGAGCCTCAGTTCCTCACAAGCTATAATATTTTGACATTTTAGGTTGGTGTTTTTCAACCTCAGTTCTCAAGCACCCATTTCAAGTCTTTGATTTTATACAGGTGATTTATTCCATGTCACTAACTCATTTTGCTACAGGCCATGAGGAGAAATAAGATCCTTGTCTCATGTCACAACTACAAGGCACCAGTTGAGATAAGATTTTCCCTATGCCTACAAGGGGCCTGAAAAATGATCTCAGCATTGGGCTTGTAGATAAAGAAGCCTATCTCTGAGAATGTCCAGCTAGACTTTATCTACAATCTTATCTGAACATTGGACCCTTCTATTTTCACACAGTGCTGGGGTTGTAAATCTGTATAGGTTTGCTGGATCTGATAAATAAGCCATCTTGTCTTGAGTTGTATTGTGATTGTAATGTCTTCCTTATATTGTAAAGCGCTGCGCAAACTGTTGGCACTATATAAATCCTGTATAATAATAATAATAATAATAATAATATAATTTGTTTAGCTGTGAATAGAGGGATATAATGTGCATGAGGATCACAAAACGTCCACTGCACAACTTCCTGGTCAATAACTGACCTGCCTCCTTCAATTCCTTTGCCCTTTCTTTTGGCTGCCAAATGCAATTGTCATCCTTATTAGCCCACAGGATGGCAGGATGGCACAGTGGTGGGCTGATGGGGGCCAGTTAGTGACCCAGAGGCAGGGAGGTCCTTAGCCTTTTTGCTGCCTGAGGCTGGGGGAAGGGGGGTGGCAGTGTTTGCATGCTACTGCATCAGCTTCTCGCCCAGCTCAGTCTCTGGCCAGTGTCCCACCCAGCTCCTGGGCAGTGACATCAGTAGTTGGCAGAGTGTCCCAGGTTGCTAAGAGCTGAGGGCGGAGATGTGCATAGCCCTTATACATCTACCCGCCCGGCTCTTGGCAACCTGGGATGCTCTGGGTGGAAATGGGATGGCTGGCACACTGCAAATGTTGGACAGCATGCCACTTGCCACTTTGCTGACACCCCCCCTGCCACCTGAGCCTCAGTATAGAGACTGCCCTGCTGGGAGGGTTTTTGGTTGCTCATTTTCAATTAGGGCAGCAGGGTTTTAAGTATCATTAAGTACTCTGAGGATAATGTTAGCCAGTGAACAGGCTAGGATTGCCACCTTTTCTTCAAGTGAAACCCGAACACTCTAGCAACGAGCGGACATTTTTTTTTGGGAGAATTAATTGTGGCTTATTCATATGTAAATAGCACCACCCATTCATATGTAAATATCACAGTTGAGACTATTTTCAGTGGGGGGCCAGTAGCCCCTGTCTTAATTATGGTTGCCCCTGTCTGCCTGACATCTTGTGTCCGGGTTACTGGTTCCATGAAACCCGGACACAGCATTCAAAACCTGGACTGTCCGGGTGAATCCTGGACAGGTGGCAACCCTAGAACAGGCCCCTATAGGTCCCTCCTTTAGGAGTCTGGAGCCACCTTACAAAATAAGTACAGCTCACCACTTTTTTTAATGGCTTGTGGAATAAGCTCATAGTTACATAGTAAGTCAGGTTGAAAAGAAAAGAAACAAGTCCATCGAGCTCAAGCCATAGAAAAGGAAAACAGGAAAACCTCCATAAACAGAACCCTATGCCCACAGTTATGCACAGTTAATCCAGAGGAAGGCAAAAAAAACCTAAAGCATAGTTCAATTTTCTCTAACAGGGGAAGAAATTCCTTCTTGATCCCATAAGGAAATCAGTTATTCCCTGGATCAACACTGTTTTTTTACTTGTAAAATATTAATATCTAGTTATATCCTGCTAGGCAACTAAAAGGCTAATTCTCAGCCTTTTAAATGCCTATTGCTATCAATCAGGTGAAAGCTGACATGTAGACTTCTAATGAAGGCACGAGCCAGAAAGGCACAGTCATTGTGCAGCACTGCTAAGCGAAAAAACAGACTCTGCATATGTAATGGACATATGTGTCTGCTGCCTTGTACATACTGTATATATAATTACAACCAGTGCATATTTTAAAACATCAAAACTTGTTGATGAGATCATTTAGTTTAAGATGATCACATTTACGTGTCTATCATATGTCATATTTACTTTGTTTATTTGTTCTGTGTTCTAGTTATCAGGATACATTCTTTACTCCCAGGTCCAACATTTATGACACCCCACTCACCCCCCCTCCCTAACAACTTTCTCTTGCTTTAAGTGGTAAATGTTGTCATGTTGATTAGTATTGCTTCTGACCTGAAGAAGAGAGATTAACTCTCGAAAGCTTGTCTTTTATATATTTTGTCAGTTCAATAAGGTATCATCTCATACTACAATACTCCGTGCTGTTTTTTTATACATCTTTTCTACTGGACTAATACGGCTTACCCATATACATTACAATCCATTTTGCTCTTTGCCTTTTGTTAGCAATTCTGAAAACATTGCCTTCTCTTAATTCCTTTTTAAAGCGTCTGAGTTGTTTGTTTGTTTTTTCTTCAAGAAATCCACAATTTAATCTTGGAAATGCACCTGCTCCAAGCTGACTAGAGAATGATTCACTCATTTGTGAAAGCAGCTTGAAGGATCAAACTAATGTAAAAACCAAAGTACATTAATAGCACTGATGTGTTTAATGGTTTAGCTGCCATAGAGTTGGAAAGTGTTCCACTACGAAACATCCCAGAACACTCACATGCAACATGATATGATCACATACTGGCTTATTTATGGGACTGATTCATGTGACTGCATTATACAGGTGAAACCTGTATGTGAATATAAACATTAAAGAATCAGTATAACACATATCTGCTGAGAGCTAGAGCAATAAAGACGAAGGATCTTCCCTCATAGCTACGGATAGAGCTGTACAATATTCCTCCATGGGAAGATTAGTATTTTTATGCTCAGGCTATAAGTTGACCTGTGAGGATAAAAGCGTGGGGATTGCCACTGTTGATTTGTGTTCAAGGAGGACCTGTACTCAGGGCTGCTATTAGGAATCACAGGGCCCCAAAAAACCTACATGGCAGGACCTGTTTACATAGCATGCAGGCCCTACGAGCACACCATCATTCGAATCAGATGGCGGGGACAGCTAGGTTGGTTTTATTTATTTTTACTTTTTTATCACCTTTTTTAAACATTTTTGTTTCATGTAACTTTTGCTATGCCATTTGGAGGTGGCAGTTTCCCTTTATGGAGACATCAGGGGTCTATTAGACTCCACGATCGCAGGCTAGTACAAGTGATCTGGGTGGCCATACAGCCACCCAGATTACTTGAACTTGAAAAGCTGCACAGAAATCACAGTACATTCTCATTGGGGGTAGCTGTGTGGGTGGCCCCTACTGGGCCCCCCTGCTGTCCTTATAGGACCCAGGTCCAGTATGGGAGGGCTAGCTGTACCACCCTATTGGCAGCCCTGCCTATACTCAATCACTAGATCAAGGCTATGGATCAAACCATATGTCCTATTTAAAGAATTTGAGGTTTTAGAAAAATTAACCCTTGCAGTGGGGCTACCCCTTTCCTGAAAGGGCTGACTGCTTGTTTTTCTTTTGGGGCTCAAACAAATCTTATCCTTGGCCCTGCAGCAATCAGCACTCCCCTCTCTCCCTTCCATTCCGCCTGTGGAATGTCCCCCAGCGTCCTTACATCTAATACAGGTGAATGGACTTTATGTGATGTGTTGACATCAGTGGGGCTTAAACCACCAGACACGGAGGGAGAAGGGTCTGTGGGAACCAGTCCAACAACCAGACAGAACCGAGGATTTGAGTATTTCTTTTTTATCTGAGCCCGTAGAGTAAAACAAGCAGTTAACCCTTGCAGTGCGGGGGAAGCCCCACTGCAAGGGTTCATTTTTATGTAACGTTTGACTTTGGTGAAACCACTGTGGATGATGCAGATACAGAGATCCTTTCCCTTCATGGCCAGGTTTAGGTCAGCAGCCACACAGTAGCGATTCTACTGACCTGACACATTCTTCCACTTACAGGCTGACTCAAGAAAAAAAGCAAAATGGCAGCGCCTATATTAGTTTTTTTTATTTTAATTTACTATGTAGCACTGCATTATACTAAGTAAGGTACGGAGGGCATATAGAATCCATTCGTGAGCTCAAGTAAACCTGGCATCAGATATATTTTATCATGTTAAGTGCATGCATGCTAAGTGTAACACTTACAAGTATTTATTACCTTTTACAGAGATGACGGTAATTCCCCTGACAATACCTTCTGATTTTCTTCTAAGACAGAGCCAGGTTTGTTCAGGTATCATCCAGGGTCAGCATCTAAATCTTGGACTAAAATGTTGGCGGCGGCGCAGAGATCACATAATCATATGACACAAACACACAAATGCCTGGCACAGATCAGCCCCCTGCTGCAGCCTCTCTCCTTGTGACTTGCTGCTAAGTTACAATGTTGGGGGCTAACCACTGGGGATGAGGAGACTAAGGAAATTCTTCTTTCTGCCTGCAGCACGGTGATAACATCATCTTAGCCTAGGCAACTAGTCACTGGAACTCAAGGACTTTTTTTAATGACAACAGGTGGAGCTTTTTTTGAAAATGTAAACTGTTGCTGTATATTGTATTGTCAGAAATGTATTTATACAGGCTTGTGAAGTTACTGAAAGGTCTACTTTAAAGTTGGCCACACATGTTTAGAGCGTGGATGGGGGAATTCTCTCTGCAGCTGTGAAGAGTACCCAAACAGTGATTGGCTGTGGTCACTTTTCCGCCAACAGATCGCCACCTGGTATCTTTGACAAACATTGGTTAAAAATGTACTTTCGTCTAGCTGGGTGGTGTCGGCAGAGCTACCTACAAATTGAATTTGGCCAATATACCAAGAACTATTTAAATTGTGATCTGTGTATGGCCAGCTTTAGAGGAAGAATAAGTTCAGGTTCTCTTTTAGTCTGCTAATCACTCCAAAATGTTGTTGCTTACAAAGGTATCAATATAGGTGACTATTCCTTCGTGTTACTAAAGACTGAAGTACTGGCAAATTGCCTTTAATGGAGTTAAAGTGAAGTCCCAGAATGTAATATCCTGTTATGACATCAGCATTGTAATAGAAATAAATACTAGAGTTGTTTTTGATAATGCAATCAAAGTTTACTTGAAAAAATCACTTCTACGTAGTGAGTGCTGCCTTCTATCTGCCCATCACTTTCATCAACTTCCTGGATTCCCAATGTGCTTTGTGTCTCTTTCCCTGCTGCTTGATGTGATGCAATCTTGATTTCTCAAGACTACATGTCCCATCATGCATTGCTTCCAGCAAGCAATGAAAATGTTACATTGTTCAGGCAATGAGTCTTAGTTCAGACGGCAGGCTTAATTAGAGAGGTGATAGCAGGAAGTGCATATTTACAGCATTTCCCAACCTGTTTTCAGTCATGGCATCCTTAAAAAGTATGCAAAATCCTAAGGCACCACAGTCTAAAATGTAAGGGGGGACCCTACCCATAAACGCATGAAAAAGTGGGGTGCCAACCTTTTCATCGAAGTCCTCCCTTCAGATCAATAGACCCCTTCACATCAGAATTCTCCTTTTTAGCTCAGAGTGCCTCTTTACATCAGTAGCCCCCCTTTACATCAGAAGCCCCCATTCACATTGTAAGCAACCTTTACATCAGCAGCCCCCTTCACATCAGAAACCCCCTTTATATCAGGGCCCCCCTTTTATATCAGAATCCCTCCTTTTACATCAGAGTTCCCCACTCACATCACAGTCATACCATCACAAAACTTTGAGGCACCCCTGAAGAAGCCAGAAGGCACTTCAGTGTGCCATGGCACCCTAGTTGAGAATGGATGACCTCACTGTCCTGTTGACCATACCTCCCAACTGTCCCTTATTTGGAACCAAATCCCTCTGTCCCTCATTTCTCCTCAGCTGTCCCTGTTTTGGGTCTGATGTACAAATATCTCTGAAAAAGTTCTATTTAAATACATAAGTGTTTTATGGACTAAAACCTTCATCCTATCTCTTTATTATCAAGTTTGATATTTCGAGGAGTATGTATAAAAGAAAAGTAATGGTAAAGAAAAATTCTGGGTTGAACCAATCATTTTTAACATATATATTCTTAATAGTCCACATAACAGGGGTGTGTCCATTGTCTAAATACATTGTTCTGGAAGGTGTTCCTCTTTATCATCTAATAAAGGGGGGAGGAATCTAAAGGAAGTAAAGAGAAGTTTTCAATGGGGAAACAAATGATAATGACAATGGCTATAGTTCTTGTCTTCCTAATCTACAAAACAAAATGCATTTATTGCTCATGCAGAGACCTTTCTGCACTCTCTGCAAACATTTTTGCTTAGAGTTTTACTTTAAACAGTTTTGGGCTATTTTATTCCTCTTTTTTTTTAGGCACAGTAGCTGATAGTAAGAATCCCTAATGTAATTTAAAGAAACCCCTGCGGTACGGCTGATTACTTGACCATCTGCTCATGGTTACATTGTTCCCATTTTCTATCCTTGGATGTCATGATGTCAGAGGAATGAATCACAGGTGTGAGCAGATGTAGAGCAGAGCACTGATAATTCACCTAATTGTACAATGCTAATATCAGAAAATATACAACACGCAGGTAAAGTCAAATGTATTTTGCTCTCAATGTTTAGCTTATTTGTGTATTTATTACTGAATTGGCACCAAACCCAATAAGTTCTAAGACATATGTTCATATTTTACTGTTAATAAATACCATAGTGGTTGCTAGGTTAAGACAACCTGTGTCATGCCTGTGTTTGTGAGCAATGCTGCAAATCCTGCTTATAAAAAAGCTGAAGACTTAAAATAGTATTAAACTCACAAACCTTTTTCCAATAATAAATGCAGAGCAAACAAATATACATTGCCCAGTAAAGTATTTCTTTACATTTTTGCCCCCGCACATCATGTTTGCAAACAGCTCCAACTCTCTTGTCTTCTCTGAACATCCTGCCCAGTACAAGATCTCAAGGGCAGCGAAGTCTCCAGCATCTGTTCATCTACTAGTTTGGAGGAGGGAGGTGAGGGGGGTGGCTAGTCTTGCTATACCTTTGTGTTTGTGAAAACCCACAGCCCACAAGGACATACAAGGTTGTCTCCATAGGACCCTGCAAGGGAAAGGAGCCACCATAAACCAGGATATCAAGGGGCAGCACCCACTGTAAATGATTCTGGTTGGGTCTACAGGACAGAAGTGAAGGCAAATCTTGCATATGGCAAAACAAATACTGACAGTGGTTTCAAACCTTCCCTACTCTCTCCACATAAAAAAACAAAACAACAATATGGCTTTGGATATACTTTAAGGAGAATTGTGTTGCTGAGTTGTGACGTCTGTGAATGGCTTTTAAATGTAACCTGTAGTACAGGGGAAGGAAAATATACCAATATCTGCTTTTGCCCTTCTTTTTTGCTTCCTTGTGTTCTGTAGCTTCCCTGTGTAAACAGCAGTTTTAAAAGACCGCTAGCTGGTTTAATAAGAAAGTGTAGTGTAATAAAGTCAAAGGAAAGTTTCAGTGACACTGCCTTGCTGGTTATAAGCTCGGCACTGCAAACTCTAAGGCTGGGTTCACACCTGGGCGTTTTACAGCGCTGATCGAATCGCTGTAAAGCGCCCAGCAAGTGAAATCCCATTATTTCCTATGGGCATGGTTCCCACCTGGGCGTATTTCAGCACGTCGGAGTGCGCTGAAAAACGCCCTACTTCTTTGGCGTATTTCAGCGCATCAAACGCGCGTTTCGTGGACAGCAAATCACGGTAAAAACGCGCTGCCTGAAACGCTCATCATACGCGCATATTTCGAACGCCTAGGTGGGAACCAAGCCTAAGGCCAATCATAAATGGAGCAATATCTTCCTTAGAATGGCAGGAGAGTAGTTATCTGTCCATGTCTGATGCTGACAATGGTACAGACAAGATCTACTGATCCTGCATTCTTCTCCTTTCTATAGAGGATGGAACCTACTCGCAGGCAGAGCTCCCTGTGCAACAACATGTACCTCTGTGCAATCAGAGGTTGCTCATTATTACTGTCTACGAAGTCAGAAATGACCGATTGTAGCAAGTAGTGCTGAAAATCAGAAGCTTCACTAGCTTTTATCTGGATGTTTGTGGCCAAGCTAAAGAAAGTGAGAAGTGGGAAATAAACAATGTGAATTCCTTCTCATTTACAGAGTATTACCTTTTATTGGATTTAGGAGATGTAATGGGATTAACAGGTTCAGCAAGTTCTTGCAGTATTATTGGATGATGACCTTGTCCACCCTACAGCACCTCCCTCCCGTTCTTAGTTCCTGAAAATTGATCAGTCCATTACAGTTTAACGTTAAAGAAAGTCTGTATCGGCAGTACAATACTGAAGATGAACACATTGCTTGGTAATAGACACCATAAGGTGTCAGAGAATCATCCTGTCTGTGCAACCCAGGCCTTTACAGGTACCTAAACTTCTAAGTACAAGCTCACCTGACAGGCCCCTTTCCCACATCGCTCAACTCCCACTGCCTGAAAGGCCTATTGCAGGCTGTCAGGTAATAGTAAAGGTAATACCATCAGATACCTTTAATTCTTTACTCCCAATATAAGTTTACTTTAAGATTGGGTGGACCAGATTATTTCTTTTGCCATGAATGTTAAGTATGATCCTTGGACCTCTTCTCTTCTCTATCTACCCCTTCTCCCATTGTCAGTTGATAACCTCCCATGGCTTCCAATACCATCTCTATGCCGATGACTCTCAGATATATCACTCCACTTCACAACTCATCCCTTCGGTGTCCTTGTTTGTCACTAATTTACTAACTGACATATCAGTCTGGATGTCACAACACTTTTTAAAATTAACAGGGTTATTCACAAAAGGGTGAAGGGTTTGGAAAAGGCAGGAGAAGTGAACAATCTAGGACAACATAGCTGAACTGGAGAGTGAGCTGAATCGGATAATTTTTCTAAATCAGCTATTTTGGCCTAGCTGGCCTATTCTGGCCCTGTTCACTTCTCCTGCCTTCTCCAAACTCTTCACCCTTTAGTGAATAACCCTGTCAGTGTTTCAAAAACTGAGCTCATGATATTTCCACCCTTTGTGTACCTCCCCCCAACTTAACCAGTGAGCTATCACTTTCTCAAACAATTCATTCCCACACAGCTACCACCTCTTGTATCACTTGCCCCTCCCTTAGGCCCCGTTCACACCTGAGTGTGTTACCGCGCGTTCCTACGCTCGGTAAAACGCGCAACAGGTGAAAACCCATGTTTGCCTATGGGCATGGTTCTCGCCTGCACGTTTTACCGCCCGTTCGATCGCGTGGTAAAACGCCATACGCCCAAAGAAGTACATGAGCTTCTTTGAGGCGTATTGACGCCCGTATCCCACTGTTATCAGCTGGATACCCCCTCGGAAACTCGCGTTTGACGCGCGTTTCTTTTACCGCAAATCGCGGTAAAACCGTGCGGTAAGAAACGTGCGGCAAACGCGAGTTTCCAATACGCTGAGGTGTGAACCCAGCCTAAGATTTTAAGCTCTCCCAGGCAGGGCCCTCCTTACCATCTTCTCTTTATTTGTATTGTAACTGCAATGTCTTCCTTATATTGTAAAGCGCTGCACAAACTGTTGGCACTATATAAATCCTGTATAATAATAATAATAATATAGTAATAATGATCAGGTGAGATGCCTAACAGAACCATTTAAAAGAAATCCATGCTCACTATCTTGCCTTTTCTTAATGAGCCAGCCACAGGAACTGTGCAAATTAATCTCCTAATAAAAGGGGTGACCTGATTTAATATGCATAAACAGTAAACGATTTTATGGCAGAGCAGGCTTTATCATCCGATATACAGCCTGTGTATATGCTGAAAATGACTTCCATAGCTGGGATGGAAATTCTATTGTAAGGTACCATATCTGTCAGGGTATTGATTCCTTGCACAATGTTATATATTGAATAATATTGCGCTAATGTGGCTGTTTATGCTTTACACTGTTGCAGAGTAACTACCTACCACCAGATGTCTATGTTAAAGAGGAACTTTACCCATTTCTTCAAAATAACAACAAAGGCACATTTAGAAATGTTTAGTAACGACAATCTACAAACACATACTTCTAGATAATTACCGGCTTTTTATTTTTTGCATAGATTATTTTTCTTTTCCTCACCAGTCTTCTGACAATGGCCATTTTAACTAAGGGCCGGTTACTAGATTTCCCTTTACTTCCTGGAACTCTGGCAGGAGTGACTAGGACATGTGACCATGCACATCATCTCAGGGGAGGAAAATGCCTTTCCCCGAGATCCCATGAAATTACAGATAAGATTTCCCAGCAATGCTCTGCTGATGCTAACGCCAAAAGTGGACCAGTAAGTGGAAAAAAAAAGAAATTATACGTAAAATAAAAATATGTTTGTTTTTATAATGAAAGTAAGATGATTTCGTATGAGCATGGAGAGCTCTATGCTGATGTGATTTTTAGACAAAGGGGGTAATGGTCCACTTTAAGTAGCCAGACTTTCTGATAAAGAACCAGCTTAATGTTTTGAAGACCAACATAGCCAGTGACAGCATCTTCTTTTCTATAATCCGTTCCTATAACTTTCAACATGATATTGGTGATATGTAGGGATTGTTTTACCTTTATCATTTAGCATAGCAAAGCCTGGGGCTGCCTTTGCCCTTTTAAAGAAAATCTAGCACAAAGTGACTTTATGAAATCCTACCATGCATCATTGTTGATAATTTGTCAGGTGTATGAGTGCATAGTATATAGTTAGAGACAATCTGTGCAATGCCTGAGATGAGGAAAAAAATGGGGAAGTGAGCAGCATTTGCTTTAAAGGCTAGAGAGAAAACTTTTGGGGGGTTATGTATAAAAAGTATGCTAGAAGAAAAGTCCTTGTTGCACATAGCAACCTTTTTAATTTGTCATTTTTCTTAAGTCATTGTCCTTATTTATTTTTTCATCGCATTGTGGGCATCAGGAAATGCTCTTGTCATTTTAATCCATAGGTTCCTTGGTGTTTGGAAATATGTGCAGTTTATTCCGGAAATAGAATACTCTTTGAAAACAAGATAAGACACTCAAGAAATATCCAATCATTGTCCAAATCTTGCAGCCTCCCCTTCTTAACCAGTGACACCAAAAATCTTATTCACTCCATTATCTCGCTTCTTGAGTACTGCAGCTCCCTCCCTCCTTGGCCTACATCTACACAGGTTATCCACCATTCAGTGTATCATGAATGCTGCTGTCAGACGTATCCACCTCACCAGCCTCTGAGTGTCCGCCACACTTTTCTGCCAATTCCTCTTCTGGCTTCTGTTAGCCCCAAAGAAAACAATTCTAAATCCTAACAATGACATACAAAGCCATCCCCATCTCTGCCCTGAGGTACATTACCAACCTCCTCTCAAAATATTACCAAACTGTCCTTTTCACTCCCCTGAAAACCTCCTCTAGCTCTCTTTATCACCTCCTCCCATGCTCGCCTTCAGTATTTATCCAGAGTTTCTCCCATTCTTTGGAAATTTCTACCCCAACCCGTACCACAGTCTCCCACTCTGTCCACCTTTAGGCAATCCCTGAAAACTCATCTCTTCAGGCAAGCCTTCCCTGCCTCCACCTAAAAACGTATACTTTTTCCATCAACTCATCCCCCCCACAACTACTACTGTATACTGTAAATTCCTATTAACAGGGCCCTGCTAACCATTTTGTCTTAAATTGTATTGCAACTCTACTGTCTACTTCTTGTAAAGCGCGGTGCAAACGGTTGGCGCTATATTCATCCTGTATAATAATAATAATTAAAAAATACCTTGAAGAAATAAGAATAAGGTAACCAACTGTATTTATGTAAATGTTGTTTTGTCTATGATAAATTTATGCTTGAATACATACTCACTAGAATGACCCTTGAAATGGTGAGCGGAAACTGGGGAGTTTAATCCTCTCTGTATGTTCTGGTCACCATTTTCACTGAGCCTAAAGTAATGAAAAATTGAGTTGTCAGCAAAACAGGAATAGAGATGAAATCTTCCAATGAGGACACTTGTTCTAATCACAGCTGTCAATGAGGGGATTTCCTCTACTTGGGAGACATTTCCTTACTTGATGTTGTGTCTCTGGGAGAGGAAGTGATGGAAAGTCTTCCCAATAAAAAAAAAAAAAAAATTTGACGGCGGCTTAAACTGCCTCCTATCCAAAACTAAAAAAGCTTTAAAAATATTTAAAAGCATATCTAGTCCGCAAAACAAAAAAATAATATATTACAGATTACCGATCCATATCTGTGGTGGCTGCATTCTTTTTTTTTCTGGCATTTCCCCCTTTTTTTTCATCTGGTGATCCTGTGAATAACACTCCTTCTCTCCCTTCATGACTACACTAGTTTTGTTGTTGGGTTTAGATATGCTTTAACAGAATCAGACCTTTTCATCTCAGGCTAAGTTATCGTTTCAGTTTACATCTTCATTTATTTAAATGCAGGCTTTATCATGTATAATGGAATCCATAATTAGTATTGATTTTCCATAACAGGCTATTCCAAGATGACATTTTTTTGAGAAGCTTAAAACAAACAAATGGCATCTACTATTATTTTCCAATGGACTTGAAATAAGCATTGATCGTGACATAATAGAAAATGGCTGCTCTAGTCTTAGAATATTAGGCTTGGGGACAAGACAACATATTATATGGTACATTGACTCTGGAATTCATGTGTTAACTAACAAGCATTGACAAGATATCGTTATATACAATATAAAAAAGCATGTCTGATTTTATGCTAACACTTTGTGATTAAGTTGGCCAGTTAGCCTAGCATTGATCTGTACAATTTGTGGAACAAAAACCATAGACAGAGATTTGAAGGTAGTGCTCCCTGAGAAAAAAAAAATATGCTAATATGACTTTCCAAATGCAAAAAAGTACCTATGGTTAATTGAATATGTAAATAGAAAATACCCAGAAGCCCATACTCATGTTGAAGTGGCTAATTTGAATATGTGTACAATTAAAACAAGCACCCTACCTTGGGAATGCCTATCCAGGAGTCACTCTGGCTGCTTGAAATTGGTTACTTTACTCTTTATTTGTCTTACATCTGTATGCAATGCAGTAACAAGAATATAGCTTCATTCATGTTTGACCTTGAAGGACAGTTTTTTCTGACTGACAAAGCCAGGGTGAACAAACCTAGCTGTATTCAGAGAATATGACAGGTTCATATTACACTTATTGTATGAAAAGGGTTTTGAAAGTAAAGGTGGCCATAGGCGGCTCAAATTTTGTCTGCAGATTTGGCCAACATTTGAGATGTAGATGGCCATGTCAGATGGAAAATTATCATACTATTAGATGCAGCCACTGTTTAGGATATTCAGACAGCCATGGGTGTAGAGGCTACCTAAATAAAATAGCCACCTCTGACATTTCTTTTATCTACGCTGTTTAGCATGAATGGAGGAATCTACTGATTTTCTCTTATTCAGCCTGCGGGCTGAAGAAGAGAAATCTAGCAATGTATGGCTAGCATTAGTCTTTGTGTTCAAAACTCTGTGGGGTTCTAGTGAAAGCTAAAGAACATCCAGAATTATTCTACTCAAGCAGCATTATACAGGGGCTCCTAGCAGTTCCACCAGTGTCAATCAATGGCCAAGGACCACGAGGCTTTTGCATACCACCTTCAGGTAAGCGCAATGGCTGGCAGAAGTAGGCATGTATACTAAATAGGGAGTTTTATTTCCTTGAATTTAGAGGCAAAAATTTAGAGATTTTGGTCACATGAATGGGATTCATTGTGGAAGCCAAAAGCAAGGTGGATTTTAGTGTAGTGAGCATTAGATAGCACCTTAGGCCCCTTTCACACGGGCATTGTGATCAGGACCATCTGCTAGTTTTTATCAGAAGCCCGATGTTAGTCTATAGGCAGCCAGATCTAAACAGATGTGTGCCTCTTTACACCCAATTACCCTTGCATCTGTCCGGGTTTGGAAATTAAACAGATCTAAGTTTCATTTTGGCAGACCTGATCATGGCAGATCAGGGGTAATTTGATTGACACATGTCCCTATACAAATGATTCCCCATAAATCAACATGGGTCCTGTAATTTCAAATTATAACTCTATTGCAAGATGGAGCAAAAAACTGGACGTACATGGATGTCACAATGCTGACATCCGTTTCGATCAGCAGGGGATCCATGCACGGATTCCCTGGTGATCAGAACTAAAGCACCCATGTGAAAAGGGCCTAAGGGTTACAGAAGCATAATGCAAACACTATCCCTGATCTGATAATGTGTCAAAAAACAGCCACTCATTAGGTTTATTATTTTAATTTTTTTTAATAAAACAGTAAAATAAAAATCTATAGTTACAGTAGACAAATACAAAAATGGCTGAACACAAACAAAAAGAACACTCATAAAATTTTAAACAAACCATATCAACTAACTTTAGAAAATTAAAATCTTGTAAACATTACAAATGAAGTCACGTAGTTTATTGAAAAAAATTATTGCCTGCATCAGGATTTCTATAGTTTAAAAAAAAAAACATTGAAGGGAATTACAAAAACAACCTATTGCTAAGAAAACAAAAAAATAAATTCAAGAACAATACCCAAGCCTGTCTCTATGCCAATAAAAATTTAATTGACATCGCTGATAAATAATACCCACTTTCTATTGATCTTGTGTAACCTTTGGTGTAGAGATATTTCCAAGCCATTGCGAAGGTTACATCTAATTTCCCACACAGGTATTTTAATTAACAGCGCTTAAGAATATCATAATTGAAAATATATGGGAGACTTACAGAAATGTTTTAAACAAAGACTTAATTATAGAAAAATGACATCCTATAGCAGTCTACTTTTGCATTCCTTTGGAGACAAGTTAAGGGGCAAGAACATCTAAATTAGAACTTCGTTTTAATACAAAATGTTTATTAACGTGTCTACATTCATATAAAGAGCTTCTGATGTTCATCAAAAATGAAGATGAATGAGATAATGTTCTGGTTATAGTGATAGATGGATACCCTCACATACCAGACTTCCTGTTCAGTAACCCTTTGAAGGACAATGCAGGTACCTTCTGGTCAGTTTATATTATAGTGTACCAGGTTGTACCAAAGCATTAAAAAATTGTTGAACAGGTGCCACTGTAGGGTCAGATTCCTAATCTAGCTCCACAAAACTGGTTCATATGATACTTAAATAACAACCACACACACCTCGTGCACTTTATGATTGGCCTATTACTATGATTGATGGTCTTATTAACTAATAGTAAGGTGCACGAGACGTGAGGGAATGGATCCTGCTGGAGACCAGTAATTTGCTTGCATAATCCAGCTCCAGGATTTGCGAGTTTTTGGGGGGCCCTATGTAGAAACTCAACCATTTGTAGGCACCTGAAGGTTCCAGTATTAGTTTTCAGTGTCAGATATATTTTAAAGATAAATTATTAAAATTTGAAAAACTCTGCTAGCTGCCCTGATGATTTTCAAACAAATCTGTACTAAATTCCGCAAACTAATTTTTACACTCTACTCCAAGTTAAATTCTCTGCCCTCTTCCTTGACTTAAAATTATGTTGTTAAGTGGTACCATGATCTGGGTATCACTAGATCTTTGGAGGAGTGGGCTGTGATTTGGAATATTGTTCTCAAGATGCTCATGCAACATAGCATTACAAGAGTCAGCATACAAGTTACTCACAAGATGGTGCCTAGTGTTAGCCAGGATCTTGCACATTCTTCCCATGTATCCCAGCCATTGTTTTAGAGGATGTAGCAATGAGAGTGATGTCATGCATACACGGTGGTCTTGCTCCTTTGTGATTCGTTTCTTCACCAAAATGTATTGACGTCTCAATGCTATTTCATGTTCCTATTCACAGTAACCCCTCACATGCTTTGCTACATTCTGAAGTTGCTCAGCTGGACCGCTATCAGTGGAAATTGGTTTATTTTTTATTGTTTGCAGCCATGCAAACAATCACTCACTCTTGGAAATAAAAAAACTAAACCCTACGTGGAGTTTAATCATTGCATGCATGGGTTCTTACATGGTAACAAACCTCCAACAAAAGTACAGATTCATATGAAAAATTCAAGAAAATTTGGACCCCTTGGTTTCCGCTCCCTACGCTGGACCACTCTATATTTACCCTTGTGTGATTGGCTGGCTGGTCCTCAGCTGTCACTTGCCTCTTTTCAGTTTTGCATCTTCTTTTATTCTTTTCAGCTCCACTCTGCTTTATCTGGCCCTTCTCTGCTTGGTCTACTTCTTTGTCTTTCCTTTGACCTTCTTTTTTCCCTTCATTGTCTCCTTCCTATTCTCTGTTATTACTCATCCTCTCTGTCCTGGTCTCCCTGTCTCTCTCTTTGGATTCCTACTTTTTCCCCCTCCTTTTTAATTTTTTTTATCTTCCTCTTTCTTTTATCTTCCACATGAGGTCAATTTGGCACATTATTTTTTAGCCCTAATTTTTTGGGAATATTCTTGGGTTGCAGTGCCTGTTTCCCACTCTACACTAGCCAGTCACAGTTTGGACCATTCTCTGTGTCATGTTTCCCCATTAGATACCTTTTGCATTATTACATTTGTCTTTATTTAATTGTCCCTCCATTGATGTTGTTTGTTCCGATTGCAATTACTTATTGCACTTTTAAATGAAATAAATAAAAATATTGAAAATTGAAAAGCTCATTAGGAGATAAAATAACAGAAAGGCAGCTTTTTCTGAAATATCTTGAATCAGGAGCTGTCCTCTGCGGCACTTTTTTTTCACCACTAGATGTTCTCAGTCTTAAGGGTTGAATAGATCGGAGTCATCAAACTCACTTGCTCTGAGCCCAGGCCGTCATGGACCCGCCCCAGCCAGTGACTGGACAGTGAAGGAGAAGCAGGACAGTGATGAGCTCATCTCTGAAGGAGAACACACAAATGAAACACTGCTTCTCCAGGGCTAAGGAAAGCAATCAGCTGGGTGCTTGCCACTGGGAGCATGTCCTCGCTCCAATATGAGCCCATACAAATAGAAGAAAAGCTGGCCTTTAAAACGGGATTCTGCTGGGATAGTTTATTGTTGCTTGTATAGCATCACTGGTGTTTCACTCAAGGTCCAACCCCTCTGAAGCGTTTCACCCAATGACGGGCTTAGTCATAGAGAGACACCATGGGGGCACAACACCAGTGACAGCAGTGACCAAGCTTCAATAAACTATCCCAGTGGAATCCAGTGCGGTCAACTTTTTTTTCAGTTTGTATGAGCTCATCTCTGTGTCACCTTTCTCCTTTTATCAGCATCCTCCTTGCCAGCACGTGAACTGGTTGGCTCCTTGGCACTGCTTGCATTTATAAACATTGATGTATTAATGGATATAGAATTGCATTATTTGTGTATTTTATATCTGCCTAGAGTTCAGCTTTAAAGTGCCTATAGAACCATGGGTATAGGCAAACTCCGGCTCTCCAGCTGTGGTGAAGCTACAAATCCCATCATATATCTGCCTCTGGAAGTCATGCCTGTAGCTGCCAGAGTCTCACAATGCCTAATGGAATTTGTAGTTTCACTCAAGCTGGAGGGCCTAAGTGTGGTTACCCCTTCTATAGACAATACATGGTTGCCATCAAAGCAGGACCAGGAAAAGACCATTGTGCTGCTGGCCTCCTCCAGTCGGTACAACTAGCCAGTCATTGTTAAGGGAAAAGCTACTTGCTTGATTTAGGATTTCCTTGTTAGTCGCTGTCATTCACCTGTTACAAGTCTATAGGCAGTGGGTTTGGACAGTGCATATAAGCAGAGGTGTATCTACTCTAAAATGTGCAGTGACGTCACTGGTTTGCAAGAAGCTCTGCAGGACACCTGACAGAGCGGAAAAAAAAGTCAGCTGTCTCCGTGGGTCTGTGAACTTTCGCTGACCCACAGAACAGCGCCCTCCTCTTCAAGTGGCACCCAGGGCTTGTGCCATTTGTAAAATGCCCTGGATACACCACTGCATATAAATATATTTACATACAATTACTTATGTCTATGCACCAACCATCTGTTTAAATTTAGTTGGCAGATCAGTCTTGCGCATCAACACACCATGTATACAGTGATACAATAACATGTTGTTTGCTTTAAGAGCTAAACTTGTTTGCCTTTCCTATACCTACTGTGATTAGAGAATTTCACTATGCATTAGCAAAACTGTCAGCGTGATTGTATGCAGCTAATGAAAACATTTCTATCGTTTTATATCTAACAAACACACTGCATTACATTTGGAGTTATCACAGATTCTTTCCGTGAACTTTTCTTAATTCAGTTCTTATTATGCATTAACATTTCTAAATTACAGATTTTTCACAACAGTCAACTGCAACTGTGAAATGTTAAATATTATTGTTTTACTAACCTAAGCTTTATTCTACTAGCTTTACAGCAGCTACAAGGTGAGATTGTTAAGGAGGAAATACTAAATAATATGTGAGTGAATATTTAAAGGCATAGTTCACCTTTGGCAAAAAAAATAAAAAATGCATCCACGTTAATAAAATAAAATTTACAAAAAATGCACATTTAGCCTGCAGCGCATTGCAACGGCAATACGTGCATTCTGGGTGCATTGCTCGGACTTCTGCAGACTTTCCCCAAGCCCATGTTCTGTACAGAGGTATGGACCTTTGGTTATGGGGGTGGAGGAAATAAACACTGGACTAAGCGTGGTGCTCCATTGAGATCTACAAGCCCCTCTGCTGTGATGGCGAATGTGACGTGTAGTCTTTCCATTTCTAGATTTCTGTGAATGGATCTGTGAATAGATGATTCATTTTTAAAAAGCCTGTGGGGAGAAGCACCCCGTCATTGAGGTAAGGAAGGGCAGTTTGAGGGTGGGGAGATAGAAATATAACCGTGTTTCATGTTACACCCTAAACAGGGGTGTAACAGGAAACATGGTCAGAGAGCTGGATTGTGTTTTAAAGTATATCTGAAGTCAAAACTAGAGTTTTGACTAAAGTAAGGAATTCATAAAACCCCTGTCAGATTTCCGTTGTCTGTGTGTCTTGTTAGGGAGATTTCCCATTACTTCCTGATCTGCAGGCACAACAGGAAGAGAGAGGACATCTCTACAAAGCAAGGGGGAGTCACCTCTTGCCCCATGGGAAGATTTCGCCCTCTATTCCTGTTCCAATCACAACTATAACATCTTCAATTTCTCATAATTTGTGTCCTTGTGGTAATACAGTAATACAAACTGTCCCTATAATTAGGCATCACTATGAGTCACATTGGGGGGGGCAGGCAGAGTGGGATAGCCGCTTTTCTGCACAATGCCCCCTTTCCAGGCAGAGTGTCCCAGGTTGCCAGGTTGCTAAGAGCCATAGGGACCATACACATCTCTTTGCCAAGCTTTAAGCAACATGGGACGCTCTGGCCAGCATCCCACTCAGCTCCTGGCAACCAGTAACATCACTGCACAGGAGCTGGGCGGGATGCCGGTTAGAGCTAGAGCCAGAGCTGGGCAGGGAGATGATGCCAATCACCCACATTACCTCCCCACCGGTGTGTCGTTAAGCCCCCCCCTTCGACCTTAGGCGACGAAAAGGCAAGGGACGCCCTTGGTTATAATCCTGCCCTACTCTATCCAAACCAGCAAAAAAAGTTATAGTTTGACATACACTTTATAGTTAGCTGTTCAGCCATCATGCAGCTTAGGAATCATAAAACATTATTTTTTTTAATAAAAGGGTCACTCTCCCAAATATTTCCCTCCCTGACATTTCAGCTACCAAGATGATTCACCCACTGGCTCTTTTTATCTACTGGGGAATCCAAAAAGGTGACCTCCCTGCCACCATTCAATAAGGTGATCTCCCTGCCGCCATCCAATAAGTTTATCTCCCTGCTGCCATCCAATAAGTTGATCTCCCTGCTGCCGTCCACTAAGCTGATCATTTTGGCCCGCAATCTTGAAATCCCACTGCAGTGCAGGAAGTCTCACTAGTCTAGCTCTATTCTTCCTGATACAAAACAGCTATAACACCAACATAAAGCACAAATTGTGAGACCCCTTGCAATGGATGCGAGAGGTGGGCGCATCTGCCCAAACCTCTTACCTCCATTGTGTCCCTTGTAAATATAAGATGCAAAAATGCCAAAAATAACACTACTAATCTTGGATGGAAGAAAACATATGCAAATATTGGAAAATATCTAAAGTCCTTTGTAAATATGATAGTGTAATTCATTTTTAATATGGGTGACCGTGTACCTTTAAGAGAAACGGCCGAGCTCCTTCGCTATAGAAATGAACAGAAAAAGAGATAATGTTTACTATCTGATGGTTTATATAGCTGAAGGGTTGGAAATTTGCAATTATTTATAGATTCGGGTAAACAAAGAAACCCTATTTTCAAAGGGTGTACATTCCAAGGAAGCATAAACGAGGTTCATTAGGACCGGCGGATCTCATTATCCTTTCTTGCCTGATCCCACTCGCTTTTTGACAGCACAAATGGCTGATTTCTGCAACATTGGCTGGAGATAAAATGTAATAGTGATATCTGGAGATGGAGGTCTGAGAGATTAAGTTCAGAATGAATTGAAATGATAGCAAGATGGTTAGGCTGATGATATACCACACAGACTGATAAATGGCTTTGTGCTCCGCTAGATGAAAACATACAAATAGAGCTTAGAAGCAGATCACAACAAGCTTAACCAGGAGCCAGAAAGGGGGCTGGCAGGTTTTGAAACTGCAGAGGGGAGAATGGAAATGTTACTGTGTGCCAGGATTGTAACATCTTTATTTTAGGACATTCCAGTTGGAAAAATAAGAAAAAAAACGGTTTTCAAGTGTCATAATGACCAAGGCCTTCTTGTAAAGTCTTTTGATTTTTGAGAATCCTGTCCTTGGATCTATCAATGTTCTTCATGTTATTTAACGGTTATATCCAGGAGACTTAGACAATGTTACCATGCGGGGGGGGGGGGGTTCTGCTACTACCTCCGGCTCTGTCCGGCGTCTCACTGACGTCACTGGTTGCCAGGTGCTTGGCTAGGAACTTAAAGCAACCTGGGATGCTGTGTCCGTAAAGGGGGCCTCATCGTAGTGATGGCCCTGCGTACAATTATTTCTCAACTCTTCCTGCTGAACACAGCTCCATTTGCTATTTAACTTCTTTACAACTTTGGCATGTGTTAGTACAACTGTACGCATCTTTGCAACTACTTGGTTTATCCAGTTGATGCTATAGGCCTTCTTTGGTTCAGGACACATTGGGCCTTCATTTGGTGGTAAGTGGTATAGGACAGGGGTGCACAACCCTGGCACTCGAGAAGTTGTGGAACTCCAAATCCGATGAGGCATTGCAAGACTCTGAAAGCCACAGACATGATCCCAGAGGCAAAGACATGGTGGGAATTGTAGATTCACAGCTGGAGTGCCAAGGTTGCCTACCCCTGGTACATAATATCTCCTGATGTATTTATTTATTTATTAT